>NC_044043.1:60561469-60902719 GCF_901765095.1 Microcaecilia unicolor
AATCTGAGAGGATGATTTTGCCAATTAACAAAATATATTTAAACTTTAAAGATAAGTTACCAGAAAACACAAGTCCTAGAGATGCCTTTCTATTCTTTTCAAAAATGAAGCCAGTCGGTGCCGAATTACCCTCAGCAAGCACTTAGCCTTACCCTCATCCAATCCCAAAAGTCCGCAGTAATTCAGGACTTGGCAAAATAATCATGGCGATGACACACATGATGTAGCAAATCCATTATTTTCGTTCATTTCCACACTTTACAAAAGGCCTTCCCGTCAATTTAATCAACCTCCAAAATTTCGCCACAAGCGGTGACAGCCTAGTCTGTCACTGCTCTCCCCCCCCACCCACCCCCAATAAGCTGCAGCCTCTTCAGCCACCCAAACAAGGCCTCAAAAATATCATGAATACTGCTAATGAAAATATCCTGCCCATTTTCAGAGAAGTGGATTCCATCTGACCGATCAGGACCATTAGCAGAAATCAATTTGTGGGTATGAACCAAACCCCCTAAACCCACAATAAGCGGTACCTCAGAAATCACATGATTTTGAAGGTGTTCAGTAGCTGCTACTTTCCTCGCCTCCTTCCACACACCAAATGAGGGAGGATACAAGACCACACTAAACATGCAGAAGGAAAAGGACTTTTCACCACAGCCAAATCCTGGTTCATATAATGAATTAAATCAATCCCTTTCACCCTGCATAAGTCATCCCCCTAAATGAACTAGGCATCAGCTGATCCCACAGCATCCCACAAATCCCCAGCCAGTGAATTTGAATGCCTTGTTCTGTGAAGCCAAAGTTCGCTCCCCACTAGGACTCAACTGCCCCTTCTGGGCCCAGAATACATGTGAATGTACCAAGAGCCAAACGCAGAAATCAGGAAAAAAAACTCTGAAAAAGAAACTCAGAAAATAAATTAACAAGCATAGAATCAATAGAACATTGCATGTAACCCAAATAATGGTGGGAATGACAGCACCTCAAATGGTGGAAACATAAGGGCAAACCCGCCCCCTCACTGTGCAGCAGATGAAGCCATCCCAATACGAAATGAGTAAGTCCCAAAATGGAAAGGCTCAAAACCCAAATAACGAAGATCCACCCGGTAAAACACAGCAGCAAACTGAAAATGAGTCAAAGGACTCCGTTCTCATATACCAGCCAAAGTACACCACCAGGCGGACGTATCTAGACATAAGCCCACAGCACAACGTACTGTGCAAGCCACCATCCAGCAGAAGTTTGCAGATGTACCCAGGTACCACCTAACCGCCTGGTCTGCCTTAGAACGTTGAAGCTTCAAACACAAACTCCAAGGCCAGTGATGGCGAACCTATGGCACGCATGCCAGAGAGGGAATGCAGAGCCCTCTCTGTTGCACGTGCGCCCTCACCTCAGCCAGAGTCGTACTGGCCGCTCATAGGCGCCGAGTCCGTGGTACTGTGGGTGCTCGAGCACCCCCAATATTCCCTCATCGGGAGTTCGCTTCCTCCCTCCCTCCGAGTTCAAGGATCGTCGTCCATCCGTCCGTCCCAGTTTCAGGGTCCTCCCTCACAGTTCCAGGGTCGTCATCCCTCCCTTCCAGTTCCAGGCCCCCTCCCTTCGAATTTTAAAAATCATCTTGACTTACCTCATCGGGCTTACAGCGGCCGGCAGCAGCAGTAAGAGGCGTGCAGGCTCGGCTCTCTCTCTCTCTCTCAGCTCTGGTCCCCACCTTGGGGAAACTGGAAATGAGGGCAGGACCAGAGCTGAGAGAGAGAGAGAACGGCCGAGCTGCACGCCTCTACCGCTGCTGCCGGCCGCCGTAACCCCGACGAGGTAAGTCAGATGATTTTTTAAATTCGAAGGGAGGGGGCCTGGAACTGTAAGGGAGGGAGGAAGGGGGAGGGACCACAACCCTGGAAATCGGAGGGAGGGGGAGGGAAATGATATAGAGACGGAAGGGAGGGAGGGAGGGGGGCCTGGAACTCAAAGGGAGGGAGGGGGACCGGGAATTGGGAGGGACGGGAACTGGGAGGGAGGGAGGCCTGGAACTGGGAGGGAGGGAGGAAGGGAGGTGACGACCACCTTGGAACTGGAAGGGAGGGCCCTGAAACTGGGAGACAGAGAGGGACGGACGACGACCCTGGAACTCGGGGGAGGGAGGCAACTAACTTCCGGTGGGTGAATATTGGGGGTGCTCGAGCACCCACAGCACCCACGGAGTCGGCGCCTATGAGCAGCAGTACGACTCTGGCTGAGGCGACGGCGCACGTGCCATAGGTTCACCATCACTGGCCTAGTCTGAGGCGACGGCGCGTGTGCCAACAGCAAATCAGTGGATCCATCTGCCACGCTTTGAAGGAGCTACCACTCTCCAACATGAAAAACGCCAAAGAAACAAACTGTAAATGCCAACTGAAAAAGAACCATCTCAAAATATGAATGACAAACCTACCTCTCTATCTGGAATGAAACATCTGAAAGCCGGGTGTGAACCTCCACAGTGGCTACAACCATGTCAGTAATGACATCCTGTTCAATCACAATGCCCTGCACTGAAATGGAAACAAAAATTGCCTCCTTCCCCACTCGCTCTGGAGGGTATTGGAAAGGAAGAACTTGATCCATGCAGTGATCTGGACATAGGACGTCCCAAGGAGAACCCAGAAATCGCTCACTGAGCCCCTACCCCCCAAATGTTCCAAAGGCAGATCCTGAATGAAAGGAGCCAACCTTCGAGGAGGTTATTTCCACGATCCATAGGTCAACATCACGAAAACCCCAATGCTCAGCCTGGTCCTTGGTCAAACTACACTGAAAATGCTCATTATAATTGATCAAAGACCATCCACCATTTGTACGATATGCATGCAAAATTAAATCAGAATACTTCAACAACTGAGGATAAAGCACGGGCCAAGCCTCCCCTAACACACACTGGCATAAATATGAAAAGCCAGCATCCAATTGAATATTGTTTTTGGCACCCTCGCTTTCCTTCCCTTACTCTCATCCTTAGAACTATCCCGCTTTTTATCAGACCCCTCCTGCTCCCTAGACAACAAGGAAAATATATCAACATATTTCCCCCTCACAATCTTCCGACACAATTTTTGAGACAGCTGAAAATCCAAGGGTGCTCTTGTACAGAGTGCATGACCCTGGCGTCATACTGGAGCCACTAGGAACAATGCCACGCTACACATGAGGCAAATCCTGAGAGGATGATTTTGCATAATTAACAAAAATATTAATTTAAACTTTAAAAGATACCAGAAAACACAAGTCCTAGAGATGCCTTTCTATTCTTTTCAAAAATGAAGCCAGTCGGTGCCGAATTACCCTCAGCAAGCACTTAGCCTTACCCTCATCCAATCCCAAAAGTCCGCAGTAATTCAGGACTTGGCAAAAATAATCATGGCGATGACACACATGATGTAGCAATCCATTATTTTCGTTCATTTCCACACTTACAAAAGGCCCTTCCCGTCAATTTAATCAACCTCCAACAATTTCGCCACAAGCGGTGACAGCCTAGTCTGTCACTGCTCTCCCCCCCCCCACCCACCCCCCAATAAGCTGCAGCCTCTTCAGCCACCCAAACAAGGCCTCAAAAATATCATGAATACTGCTAATGAAAATATCCCTGCCCATTTCAGAGAAGTGGATTCCATCTGACCGATCAGGACCATTAGCAGAAATCAATTTGTGGGTATGAACCAAACCCCCTAAACCCACAATAAGCGGTACCTCAGAAATCACATGATTTTGAAGGTGTTCAGTAGCTGCTACTTTCCTCGCCTCCTTCCACACACCAAATGAGGGAGGATACAAGACCACATTAAACATGCAGAAGGAAAAGGACTTTTCACCACAGCCAAATCCTGGTTCATATAATGAATTTAAATCAATCCCTTTCACCCTGCATAAGTCATTCCCCCTAAATGAACTAGGCATCAGCTGATCCCACAGCATCCCACAAATCCCCAGCCAGTGAATTTGAATGCCTTGTTCTGTGAAGCCAAAGTTCGCTCCCCACTAGGACTCAACTGCCCCCTTCTGGGCCCAGAATACATGTGAATGTACCAAGAGCCAAACGCAGAAATCAGGAAGAAAAAACCTCTGAAAAAGAAACTCAGAAATAAATTAACAAGCATAGAATCAATAGAACATTGCATGTAACCCAATAATGGTGGGAATGACAGCACCTCAAATGGTGAATAACATAAGGGCAAACCCGCCACCCCTCACTGTGCAGCAGATGAAGCCATCCCAATACGAAATGAGTAAGTCCCAAAATGGAAAGGCTCAAAACCCAAATAATGAAGATCCACCCGTAAAACAGCAGCAAACTGAAAATGAGTCAAAGGACTCCAGTTCTCATATACCAGCCAAAGTAAACCACCAGGCGGACGTATCTAGACATAAGCCACAGCACAACGTACTTTGCAAGCCACCAATCCAGCAGAAGTTCGCAGATGTACCCAGGTACCCCTAACCGCCTGGTCTGCCTTAGAACGTTGAAGCTTCAAACACAAACTCCAAGGCCAGTGATGGCGAACCTATGGCACGCATGCCAGAGAGGGAATGCAGAGCCCTCTCTGTTGGCACGTGCGCCCTCGCCTCAGCCAGAGTCGTACTGCCGCTCATAGGCGCCGAGTCCGTGGGTACTGTGGGTGCTCGAGCACCCCCAATATTCCCTCATCGGGAGTTCGCTTCCTCCCTCCCTCCGAGTTCAAGGATCGTCGTCCATCCGTCCGTCCCAGTTTCAGGGTCCTCCCTCACAGTTCCAGAGTCGTCGTCCCTCCCTTCGAATTTTAAAAATCATCTTGACTTACCTCATCGGGCTTACAGCGGCCGGCAGCAGCAGTAAGAGGCGTGCAGGCTCGGCTCTTCTCTCTCTCTCTCAGCTCTGGTCCCACCCTTGGGGAAACTGGAAATGAGGCAGGACCAGAGCTGAGAGAGAGAGAGACGGCCGAGCCTGCACGCCTCTTACCGCTGCTGCCGGCCGCCGTAACCCCGACGAGGTAAGTCAAGATGATTTTTTAAATTCGAAGGGAGGGGGCCTGGAACTGTAAGGGAGGGAGGGAGGAAGGGGGGAGGACCACAACCCTGGAAATCGGAGGGAGGGGGAGGGAAAGGATATAGAGACGGAAGGGAGGGAGGGAGGGGGGCCTGGAACTCAAAGGGAGGGAGGGGGACCTGGAATTGGGAGGGACTGGGAGGGAGGGAGGGCCTGGAACTGGGAGGGAGGGAGGAAGGGAGGGACGACCACCTTGGAACTGGAAGGGAGGGCCCTGAAACTGGGAGACAGAGAGGGACGGACGACGACCCTGGAACTCGGAGGGAGGGAGGCAACTAACTTCCGGTGGGTGAATATTGGGGGTGCTCGAGCACCCACAGCACCCACGGAGTCGGCGCCTATGAGCAGCAGTACGACTCTGGCTGAGGCGACGGCGCACGTGCCATAGGTTCACCATCACTGGCCTAGTCTGAGGCGACGGCGCGTGTGCCAACAGCAAATCAGTGGATCCATCTGCACGCTTTGAAGGAGCTACCAACTCTCCAACATGAAAAACGCCAAAGAAACAAACTGTAAATGCCAACTGAAAAAGAACCATCTCAAAATATGAATGACAAACCTACCTCTCTATCTGGAATGAACATCTGAAAGCCGGGTGTGAACCTCCACAGTGGCTACAACCATGTCAGTAATGACATCCTGTTCAATCACAATGCCCTGCACTGAAATGGAAACAAAAATTGCCTCCTTCCCCACTCGCTCTGGAGGGTATTGGAAAGGAAGAACTTGATCCATGCAGTGATCTGGACATAGGACGTCCCAAGGAGAACCCAGAAATCGCTCACTGAGCCCCTACCCCCCAAATGTTCCAAAGGCAGATCCTGAATGAAAGGAGCCAACCTTCGAGGAGGTTATTTCCACGATCCATAGGTCAACATCACGAAAACCCCAATGCTCAGCGTGGTCCTTGGTCAAACTACACTGAAAATGCTCATCATAATTGATCAAAGACCATCCACCATTTGTACGATATGCATGCAAAATTAAATCAGAATACTTCAACAACTGAGGATAAAGCACGGGCCAAGCCTCCCCTAACACACACTGGCATAAATATGAAAAGCCAGCATCCAATTGAATATTGTTTTTGGCACCCTCGCTTTCCTTCCCTTACCCTCATCCTTAGAACTATCCCGCTTTTTATCAGACCCCTCCTGCTCCCTAGACAACAAGGAAAATATATCAACATATTTCCCCCTCACAATCTTCCGACACAATTTTTGAGACAGCTGAAAATCCAAGGGTGCTATTGTACAGAGTGCATGACCCTGGCGTCATACTGGAGCCACTAGGAACAATGCCACGCTACACATGAGGCAAATCCTGAGAGGATGATTTTGCATAATTAACAAAATATTAATTTAAACTTTAAAAGATAAGTTACCAGAAAACACAAGTCCTAGAGATGCCTTTCTATTCTTTTCAAAAATGAAGCCAGTCAGTGCCGAATTACCCTCAGCAAGCACTTAGCCTTACCCTCATCCAATCCCAAAAGTCCGCAGTAATTCAGGACTTGGCAAAATAATCATGGCGATGACACACATGATGTAGCAAATCCATTATTTTCGTTCATTTCCACACTTTACAAAAGGCCTTCCCGTCAATTTAATCAACCTCCAAAATTTCGCCACAAGCGATGACAGCCTAGTCTGTCACTGCTCTCCCCCCCCCCCCACCCACCCCCAATAAGCTGCAGCCTCTTCAGCCACCCAAACAAGGCCTCAAAAATATCATGAATACTGCTAATGAAATATCCTGCCCATTTTCAGAGAAGTGGATTCCATCTGACCGATCAGGACCATTAGCAGAAATCAATTTGTGGGTATGAACCAAACCCCCTAAACCCACAATAAGCGGTACCTCAGAAATCACATGATTTTGAAGGTGTTCAGTAGCTGCTACTTTCCTCGCCTCCTTCCACACACCAAATGAGGGAGGATACAAGACCACATTAAACATGCAGAAGGAAAAGGACTTTTCACCACAGCCAAATCCTGGTTCATATAATGAATTAAATCAATCCCTTTCACCCTGCATAAGTCATTCCCCCTAAATGAACTAGGCATCAGCTGATCCCACAGCATCCCACAAATCCCCAGCCAGTGAATTTGAATGCCTTGTTCTGTGAAGCCAAAGTTCGCTCCCCACTAGGACTCAACTGCCCCCTTCTGGGCCCAGAATACATGTGAATGTACCAAGAGCCAAACGCAGAAATCAGGAAGAAAAAAACTCTGAAAAAGAAACTCAGAAAATAAATTAACAAGCATAGAATCAATAGAACATTGCATGTAACCCAAATAATGGTGGGAATGACAGCACCTCAAATGGTGAATAACATAAGGGCAAACCCGCCCCCCTCACTGTGCAGCAGATGAAGCCATCCCAATACGAAATGAGTAAGTCCCAAAATGGAAAGGCTCAAAACCCAAATAACGAAGATCCACCCGTAAAACAGCAGCAAACTGAAAATGAGTCAAAGGACTCCAGTTCTCATATACCAGCCAAAGTAAACCACCAGGCGGACGTATCTAGACATAAGCCACAGCACAACGTACTGTGCAAGCCACCAATCCAGCAGAAGTTTGCAGATGTACCCAGGTACCCCTAACCGCCTGGTCTGCCTTAGAACGTTGAAGCTTCAAACACAAACTCCAAGGCCAGTGATGGCGAACCTATGGCACGCATGCCAGAGAGGGAATGCAGAGCCCTCTCTCTGGGCACGTGCGCCCTCGCCTCAGCCAGAGTCGTACTGCCGCTCATAGGCGCCGAGTCCGTGGGTACTGTGGGTGCTCGAGCACCCCCAATATTCCCTCATCGGGAGTTCGCTTCCTCCCTCCCTCCGAGTTCAAGGATCGTCGTCCATCCGTCCGTCCCAGTTTCAGGGTCCTCCCTCACAGTTCCAGGGTCGTCGTCCCTCCCTTCCAGTTCCAGGCCCCCTCCCTTCGAATTTTAAAAATCATCTTGACTTACCTCATCGGGCTTACAGCGGCCGGCAGCAGCAGTAAGAGGCGTGCAGGCTCGGCCGTTCTCTCTCTCTCTCAGCTCTGGTCCCACCCTTGGGGAAACTGGAAATGAGGGCAGGACCAGAGCTGAGAGAGAACGGCCGAGCCTGCACGCCTCTTACCGCTGCTGCCGGCCGCCGTAACCCCGACGAGGTAAGTCAAGATGATTTTTTAAATTCGAAGGGAGGGGGCCTGGAACTGTAAGGGAGGGAGGAAGGGGGAGGGACCACAACCCTGGAAATCGGAGGGATAGGATATAGAGACAGGTGAGGGAGGGAGGGGGGCCTGGAACTCAAAGGGAGGGAGGGGGACCTGGAACGGAGGGACTGGAACTGGGAGGGAGGGAGGCCTGGAACTGAGAGGGAGGGAGGAAGGGAGGGACAACCACCTTGGAACTGGAAGGGAGGGCCCTGAAACTGGGAGACAGAGAGGGACGGACGAAGACCCTGGAACTCGGAGGGAGGGAGGCAACTAACTTCCGGTGGTTGAATATTGGGGGTGCTCGAGCACCCACAGCACCCACGGAGTCGGCGCCTATGAGCAGCAGTATGACTCTGGCTGAGGCGACGGCGCGTGCCATAGGTTCACCATCACTGGCCTAGTCTGAGGCGACGGCGCGTGTGCCAACAGCAAATCAGTGGATCCATCTGCACGCTTTGAAGGAGCTACCAACTCTCCAACATGAAAAACGCCAAAGAAACAAACTGTAAATGCCAACTGAAAAAGAACCATCTCAAAATATGAATGACAAACCTACCTCTCTATCTGGAATGAAACATCTGAAAGCCGGGTGTGAACCTCCACAGTGGCTACAACCATGTCAGTAATGACATCCTGTTCAATCACAATGCCCTGCACTGAAATGGAAACAAAAATTGCCTCCTTCCCCACTCGCTCTGGAGGGTAATGGAAAGGAAGAACTTGATCCATGCGGTCATCTGGACATAGGACGTCCCAAGGAGAACCCAGAAATCGCTCACTGAGCCCCCACCCCCCAAGTGCTCCAAAGGCAGATCCTGAATGAAAGGAGCCAACCTTCAAGGAGGTTATTTCCACGATCCACAGGTCAACATCACGAAAACCCCAATGCTCAGCCTGGTCCTTGGTCAAACTACACCGAAAATGCTCATCATAATTGATCAAAGACCATCCACCATTTGTACGATATGCATGCAAAATTAAATCAGAATACTTCAACAACTGAGGATGAAGCACGGGCCAAGCCTCCCCTAACACACACTGGCATAAATATGAAAAGCCAGCATCCAATTGAATATTGTTTTTGGCACCCTCGCTTTCCTTCCCTTACCCTCATCCTTAGAACTATCCCGCTTTTTATCAGACCCCTCCTGCTCCCTAGACAACAAGGAAAATATATCAACATATTTCCCCCTCAAAACCTTCCGACACAATTTTTGAGACAGCTGAAAATCCAAAGGTGCTATTGTACAGAGTGTATGACCCTGGCGTCATCCTGGAGCCACTAGGAACAATGCCTCGCTACACATGAGGCAAATCCTGAGAGGATGATTTTGCATAATTAACAAATATATTAATTTAAACTTTAAAAGATAAATTACCAGAAAACACAAGTCCTAGAGATGTTTTTCTATTCTTTTCAAAAATGAAGCCAGTCGAAAATATTCAATCCAATATCTGAAAGGTGGACCCCTTCAGACAAATATAGGCCAGGATAATCAACAGTTATCAAATCATGGTAACATAACATAGTAGATGACGGCAGAAAAAGACCTGCATGGTCCATCCAGTCTGCCCAACAAGCTAAACTCATATGTGCTACTTTTTGTGTATACCTTACCTTGATTTGTATCTATCATTTTCAGGGCACGGACAGTATAAGTCTGCTCAACACTATCCCTGCCTACCAACTACCGGCTCTGGGACAGACCGTATAAGTCTGCCCAGCAATATCCTCGCCTCCCAACCACCAGCCCCGCCTCCCACCACCTGCATCACATAACCTCCCATTAGCAATACCAACCTACCCTTCTCAGAATTCACCCTTTTTCTCAAATGCTCTATAGCTTTCATCATACGCGCACCTATCCGAACTCCCCTCGGAATACTATTAGACCAAACAAGGATTATATTAAGAAACATATCATAAATCTCTAATATATCCATCTTCATCTGTCTAATATGGTTCACTCCCTTGACAATATATAAATCATTACCCCCTCCCCCCCTCAACCAAGTGCAGCAACAAAACATTAGGCTCAGTTAAACATCTTCTAGCTTGCCACAAGGAAGGCAGCAACTGGCCCCAGAACATTCCTTGTAGTCCAAGCCAATAAATCCAGAATCTCATGAAAGCCAATCCCAAATACATTCCATTTGATGAGTTCTTCAAAGACTTCTCATCCCAGAAAACTCAGCAATGGCCACAAATCCAAAGAACAGTCTCCTCACTCCGAAGCACTGTAATGGAGACTACAAAACATTAATGATATTAACAGCAAAGAATGCTAGCACAGATAACACTTATAGCTGGATGACCGCCATCTGCCAATCTTTTGAGTATCAGCTGTAGACATCCCTTGCACGGCTGCAGATGAAGCTGCTCCAATCCTAAAATAATGCGTTCTAAATCTTGATAGATTCAAACCAACCAATTTCAAAGATAATTTCACAACAGCATTTAACTGATCAAAGGACTCAAATCATCATATATAGACCAATAAACTCCCCCATTTTTCCTTTCCTTCATAAAAACTTCACCTGCGTACACTGGACAAGTGACCAATCCTTTTACTCTCCTTAACATTACAAAAAGAGCTTTTCCCAGCTGACCTGTCTTACATTTCCTAATTGACAAAACAACTTTGTCAGAAGAAATTTTTTTTTTGTTCATGTGCACTTGAAAATTTCAATACTGTAAGGGAAACAAATGACAGTTTAACATCATCCACTCAAAGACCCCTCACGGACATGTCTGTCTTTGAATTTGCAACTTATTCACTAACTGTAAATGCACCACAAAATTCCCATGAAATTGGAGCTTGAAACAATTACCAACTCATACTCCAAAAAACAAATGTTCTGGAGCACAGCATGACATAGGCAAACATGCCTTAGCACCATTAACTTTCAAAACAGAGACACAAGCTCCTCGCACCAGAAATGAACGTGTAGGATCTTTAAACCCAGTACAATTACAGTAAAAGGTTACCCTGACTTTGACCAAAACACACCCACCACTTTCACAATGAATTGGGTTATCACATTTCTTTTCAACAGGAGCACCAGGAATAAACTTCTAATATCCTACTGCCACCCCAAATGTTTTCAAAGCAGCAGAGTAAGACTTCAAAATATTGGCAGATAAAGATTCAGATAATATCTTCTCCACTAATGCAGGAAAGCTACCCAAAATTCCTCTGGCATTCTTGTTGCACTTCTTTCCGCATCCGGAGCAAGCCGCCAAAAACGAGACCACTGAAACTGAGACAATGAATTAGCCAATACATTATTATATCCAGGAATATGACAAGCTTTCAGCAAAACATTCAAATGCAAACATCTCAAAATAATCATATGCAACACAAAGTCAGCTCACAGTGTACAAACTGTCTATTAATAGCGAAAACAACAGCCATATTATCAGATCTAATCACCAATTTTCCGTTTCATAATCTATCACTCCACAACATTAAAGCCACTCAAATAGGAAATAATTCCAAAAAGGCTAAATTGCTAGTCCAACCTCATTGAAACCACAAGAAAACCATCCAAATAATAAATGATATTAACATCACCTGAAACCTTCTCTACCACCCAATGAATAAAAGTAGAGAATGCTTCAAAATAAGAACAGGAAATAGAACATCTCATTTGCATATTATCAAAGAAAAACAAAGACTGGAACTTAAAACCAAGCAGATGAAATGATTCTAGATGCACAGGTAATAATCTGAACATGGACTCAATATCTGCCTTCACCATTAGTGCCCCCTTATCCAAATTGCCTATTCGAGCTCTAGAATTCCCAACTGACTTGCTAGTTCCAAAAACCTCACCCTCATCAGAATCACTCCCAAAAGATGATGAAGAAGATTCAAACAAGTCCAAAGATTCAGAAGACTCCCAAGCATGAGCTGCACTCTTCCCAATCTCCCTCCCCTTAGGCTTTTCACTATCCAACCTCTCTTCACCATGTTGCAAATTGTGCATACATTTTTTTCTCTCTCAAGCACTTGCACAAACCCTTCTTCCCAGTCTTTTTTCCAACCTCATTCCCCTTTTTCGACTTTTCCCAAAATAACTCAACATTCTCACCCTAAGAATGATCAGATTCTTCATTTTCTTGGGATTCACCACCATCATGCCTCAATTGCCTCCTCACCCTTTCTAGACTCAATCTTAGAACATCTCTTTTTTTTTTTTTTATTACTCTGCCCTTCAAGTAAACACACTCTTTTTCCAGGAGTCTTAACAGCTTTTTCACTTTTTTAATACCCCTTTCCAGACATTTTTTTCACCACCTTCTTATTACCTTGCCCCTCCTCCACAAAAGTTGATCTAGTAGCTCTCTTTTTTTATAGCCCCAGCCTTTCTCTTCTCTCCCACCATGGCCACATTCCTTTTAGGTCCCATACCACTAACACACCTACCACAAACCATACTACCAAACCCTTACAATACTCAAAACTAAAAACCCAGCAGTAACTTAGCACTCCTGGCACCAAAATTAAACAAAATTCATTACTCACACTTCTTTGAGCCTCCAAAACACCTCGCAGCCACTAGCACCAACATTGCTGTCAGCAGCACAGCCACCATTCACCAATGGACCTCCCCACACTACAAATCAAGTCCCAGCCAAACACAGACCCGGAAATGAGCCTCCCTTCTGCACACACAATCTTCCGGACCCAACTCACACCACCAAGCAAACAAATTAAACTACAAAATTACCCCCCACCCCTGTTTACTAAGCCGCACTAGCAGCTGCCATACACCAATTCTGACATAGCTCATTCACTTTGAATGGGCGGTGTTTGCATTGTCGCGCAGCTTAGTAAACGGGGGGGGGGGGGGGGGGGATTTTTTCAGCAAAGCTGACTAAACCACCCTCTCTCTGCAGTTCAATCACATCTGATTACCACCAAAACCCTGAGCATTTTATTGGCTCCCACATAGCCAATCACAGGACGCCAACCTCGGTACCAGCGTTTCATACATACCAGCTGTTTCACAATAAACAGGTAATGGGGGGGGGGGGGGGGCTGATCTTGCCCACATTATCGTGCCCCAGTTAAATCTGTGGCTTATTCTTCTCTATGTACATTTGTTTTTTGCCAGTCATCTATTTCTTTAATAACCTTTTGCTTAAACATCTGCAGAATAAAATCGATTGGCCTAGGTGGAATCCAATGAGATTTAGGTTTTATGAAGGTTCTATCAAAACCTTGTGCCTTTTCTAAAGTTAATTTGAGCGCTAGATCCCAGAATATAATTGCGCATGTTAATAAGCCAGTGCTGAGAAGGACGTTGATAAGGTTGAGTGGGCCCTCCTGCATTATTTATTGGCCCTTAAGGAGTTAGTATTAATTTTAGAAAGCGGATTTCTACTCTGTAGTCCTTGCCAGAAGCCAGAGAAAGGGTGAATGGAGGTTACTCTGATGTGTTTCCATTCTCAAGGGGAATGCATCAAGGATGCCCTTTATTCCCATTACTGTTTGCCCTGGTAATGGAACTGTTGGCAGATAGGATTCGGTCATATGCAGGCATCAGGGGTTTTCAGGTAGGCCAAGAAGAATTTAAGTTATCCCTGTTTGTGGATGATATTTTGCGGACAGCAAGGGTCCCAAGTCCCTGTTTAGTACTTTGGGGAGTGTGCAGGGAATATGGTAAAATATCAGGATTTAAAATGAATGCATCAAAATATGAACTTCTGAATATAAATCTTCACCCTACAATGGTGCAGGAGCTCATAACTAAGCTTCCTTTTGGATGGATGAATGATTAAGCATAATATTTGGGAGTGAAATATCTGCAAACTCTCATCAGCTTTTTGCATTGAATTTTGTAAAACTATTTGCAGACATTTCAGGTGATCCGCATTGATGGCACTGCCTACATCAGGTTGGGAAGAATCATGGTCCTTTTTAGATTTTTATGTCTTTGTCAGACGTTGCTGATTGCTGTCCCCAATGCCACTTTTGTCTCCTACAGAGGAACGTTTTCTCCTTGATTTGGAAGAAACGCCCACCAAGGGTATCTAAGATGGTGATGATGCAGAGACAGGACTCCAATGGGTCGGGAGTCCCAGATTTTAATAAACATTATTGGACTGCTCACATCAGACCTTTATTTCAGTGGTACGAAGATAAACCCAATGTATGGGTTTGCATTAAGAGATGGGCTATGTCAGATCCAGTCAGTGATCTAACTTACAATGGGCACCGCTTATTTATAAAATTCAACTGCAGCTTGGTAATCTTGATTAATGCATACAATGTTCTTATGTGCTAGAATATGACCACAGTAGCTGGGCCTGAAACAGTTATCTATGGTGGCCCCAATTCGAGCCTTTCTGGTGTCTGCCCCCACTGGGACAATGCATGTATAGCTCAGTGGGAGTTTTATGGATTGTTTAGAGTTGACCAATTTTGCTCAAAGTGCTCCACTAGTTCTCACATCTGAGAGAAATGTTTGGAGTGCCGTCCTCTGACATTTATTTCTACTTAAAATTACGTCACCTACTTCAAGATGAATTGGTTGGGAAATGGGCTGGAGGAAATTAGACTTCTACAGAAGACCTTTTCTATCATGGTGCATCCCAAGAGAAATTGATTTCTAATATTTATACTTTGCTGTTAGGAGGGGAATCTCTCATATCCAGGCACCAGCAACAATGGGAATGTGATCTAGGTGTGGCCTTACTAGTACAGAGTGGCAAACTATTTGGCATATCTCTGCTAATTTGGATGAGCAGGTGATCAAGGTATTATATTGATGGTATCTCCCTCCCACATGTTCTGGCCTCTGTTGGAGGGATTATGGCACTCCAGGCACTTACTTTCACATCTGGTGGGGAGCGCCACAGCTTTAAAATTTTTTGAAGACCTGATAAAAGTTATATTGCTTCTAGACCCTAAAACCTTTCTGCTGCAGTGGCAGCCACCTGGGCTGGATATGTCATAGCCTCCGAGCTCCCCAGCCTCACCCCTCGCGTCTTCCATTTCCACGTTGGTTCCCTGCAGAAGGAGGGGGGGGGGGGGGTTCACATCTGTCACACAGCCACCAGCAGCTGACCCCGTCCAGAAACCTGCTTGATGGTGGGCCAAAGGTGCATGTTCATCGTTGCCTACCACACCTCATTGCCTTTACATCACTTCTCTCCTCTTCCCTGCCAAGCATCATCACATCCAAGTTCCATTTCCTACCAAGCTACAGCCAAGCCAGGTCCTGCCAAGCTCCAGTTCCTGCCAGGCTCCAGCCAAGCCACTTCCTGTCAAGCTTCAGGTCCTGCCAAGCTCCAGTTCCTGCCAATCTCCAGCCATGCCGGGTCTTGTCAAGCTCCAACCAAGCCAGATCCTGCCAAGCTCCAGCTAAACCAGGTCCTACCAAGCTCCAATTCCTGCCAAGCTTAAGTCAAGCCAGTTACTGCCAAGCTCCAATTTCTGCCAAGCTTCAGTCAAGCCAGTTCCTGCTAAGCTCTAGCCACATTTCAGTTCCTGTCAAGTTCAAGCCAAGCCAGTTCCTGCCAAACTCCAGATCCTGCAAATCTCCAGCCAAACCAGGTCCTGCCAAGCTCCAGTTCCTGCCAATCTCCAGCCCTGTCAGGTCTTGTCAAGCTCCAGCCAAGCCAGGTTCTGCCAAGCTCCAGCTCCAGCCAAGCTCCAGCTCCAGCCAAGCCAGGTCCTGCAAAGCTCCAATTCCTGCCAAGCTTAAGTCAAGCCAGTTACTGCCAAGCTCCAGTTCATGCCAAGCTCCAGCCAAACTTCAGACCCTGTCAAGTTCAAGCCAGTTCCTGCCAAAATCCAGATTCTGCCAAGCTCCAGCCAATCCAGGTTCAGGGCTTGGCAAGATCTAGCAAAGCCAGGTCCTGCCAAGCTTCAGGTCTTGCCAAGCTCCAACCAAGCCAAGTCCTGCAAATCTCCAGCCAGGCCAGCTCCTGCCAAGCTCCAGCCAAGCCAGGTCATGCCAATCTCTAGCCCTACCAAGTTCTGTTTCCTGCCAAGCTCCAGCCAAACTTCAGTTCCTGTCAAGTTCAAGCCAAGCCAGTTCCTGCCAAACTCCACATTCTGCCAAGCTGCAGCCAAGCCAGGTCCTGCCAATCTCTAGTTCCTGCCAAGGTCCAGCCAAGTTCTGCCAAGCTTCAGGTCATGGCAAGCTCCAGCCAAGCTAGGTCCTGCCAAGCTCCTTCTACATCTTATATATTAAGGGGTAATTTTATAAAGAATTGTTCATGCTTACATCCCAGTATACATCAGTAAAATGCTTCTTATAAAATTAAGCCCTCCCTCCATGTACAACTATACTTGGTGGCACATAGGCATGTACCTAAATGTGATCCAGATCTGGATGTGTTCAGAGGATTAGTTTGGGTGGAGTGATAAAGTACACTTGTAGGTTATAAAATGCACACCCAGTATAAAGGCTATTGTACATACTTATGGCTTTCCACTTACAGACCTTCTATACATCAATGGAGAGCTCAAATGATATCCCTCTTGTGAATGGAAAGACACGGAATCAAAAATATTTCTTCTATTTTGGGACATGTTATCACCAATAGCACGCAGTCGACTGCTGAATTTTTAATATGTAGAAATTAGTATGTTTTGCTTAGATAAGCTATAACTCAGTAGACTGAAAAGGACAGGGGAGTGGGAGTGGGGAAGGTGGGGCACGGGTGTTGGGATGGATATTGGGAGATAGACCTTGGTTTGTTTAAAATGAGTGTTACCTATTAATGCATTGTTTCCTATGTTTCTGTTGAATAAAAATGAATTTAAAATTAAAATGCACGCCTATGACTGTACTTCATCCAGACCCAAGCTCCTATAAATATACACAGCTGCATTTTAACCATAATTTCATCTGTTTCTATGGGGAAAATTTTAAGAAGACACACAGAGGGGCATTTTCAAAAAAATGTCTGAATGGAGATGTCCTGCTCTTACAAAAACATCTCTCTCACAACCATTTTCAAACAACAGAAATGTCCAGATTTTCAGTTTGAAAATGGCTGTGAGATGGATGTTTTTGTGCTGAGAACGTACAAAATGAATAGCCATTTTCCAAAATGAAACGTCCAATTTTGGGCTGCAAAAGACCAGGGAAAGGGGATGGATGTCTGGCATCATTTTGAGAAAAATAGCCATATGGATGTCGGGCAGAGCAGAGGGGTAGCCAAGGGACCTGGGTTCAAGTCCATTTTGTTTTGCAATTGTGAGTCCTCCAGGAACATAAAAATACCTACTGAACATACAGCACTTCAATAGTCTTCAAACTTGCAGATAGCTTATATAGGGGCCCTTTTACAATGCCGAGGTAGAGGTACTGCAGCACTGGCATACGGCAATCCTGTTCAATAGCAACATAACAGGTAAACTGATTGTTTCAGTGGCTAGCTCAAACAGTAAGGTAACATGTTAGTAGTATACCTCACCAGCATTTCTCAACCGTTAAGTATGTTAGTAATATGGAAATGAAGCTCATCTTGATAATTAGACTTCAAAGATTTTTGACGCTACACGGACCGTCATGACGTTATCACTTTTATTTATTTTATTATTTTATGTTTAAATAATTTTTATTGATGGTAACAGATTACACCATTCACCAAACAGCACAATAACACAACTGTTCAACATCTAAGCAGGTGTCTTTTTCCCATTTTCATTTTCTCCCCACCTCCCAACCCCCGGGTCACAAGCAAACCTTAAGCTCATCACATTAAGTTTCTATATTACATGCATAGGCGGTCAGTGGCCCAACTGTTTGGGGAGCCTAAAGGGGGTGGGGGCAGGGGTGGGGGCAGGGGTGGAGCTTAAATCCATAATTGTGTAACACAGAAAAAAAAAATAAAAACAAGTTACAATACCTTTTATGTTTAAATCATATTTATTAAAACCAAATACACAGTAACAGAACTATTTTGTTACAGAAATGGAGTTTTTACATTTCTCCCTTTCCCCCCCTACTCCACCCCCCCTTCCCCCCTCCCTTGTATTAATATCACTTTATTCATACATTCAGTAAATAACTTCGTGCTGATGGAGTTAATGTATTCCAGAAAGGTGCCCACAATTGCTGAAATTTTTCCCCTGCCCGTGATTCAAAGTCAACAATCTCCACCCTCTCTATCCGCATCATTAACAACATTTTCAACCGCCATTGTTGGAGGGAGGGCGCTTTAGTAGTCAACCACTCCGTTAGAATAATCTGTTTGCCAACTATCACAGTTCTTGCTACGAATGCTGTAAAGCCCCTCGCCAGTGGCTGCCGCAGCTGGGGTTGGCCAAACAGTAGAGCCGGATCATAACTCCAACGCTGGTGCCAAATTTTATTAACATAGTTAATAGTGGCCTTCCAGAATCCTTCTATGCTTTTGCATGTCCAAAACATGTGTCCCAAATTGGCGCCCTCTGTTCCACACATTTCGGGCATTCCCCCCAGGACGACAGACCCATGTAAAACGCTCTTCTAGGGGGAATATGCAGCCGAAAAACAAATTTGTACTGTAATTCCCAGTGTGTAGACTGATATGTCACCCTTCTGATTGATAGTACGTGAGACCGCACCAACGCTGGTGCAATGTCTGTCCCCAGGTCTGTCGTCCACTGTTGGGATAAAGTTTTATAATCCGGTTCTGGCATAGTATCCTTTATGTGCCTGTGGTGATGAGAGAGTGGCACTTTATGTTGGGCCTCCAGGGAGAAAGCCAACGCAAGTTCCTCCTGAACATCCTCCGCTAGGTGCTCCCAGGGCAGAGATGTCACATAATGTTTTAACTGCTCATAATGAAATCGCTCTCCCTCAAGAAGGCCGTATTCTGTTTTCAGGGCCTCAAACGATTTCATGTGCCCTTCCCGGGTTAGCACCTGCAGCAGGTACTCCAATCCCCGTTTTTTCCATTTCCTAAATGTCCCATACATACTGCCTGGTACAAAGGCCAGATTGTCACAAATGGGTAAGTATGGCGAGACCTTTGTTGAAAAATGATGCATCCTACTAACCCATTTCCAGGTTGCTGCCGCTGTTCTCATAATCAAGGCTTGTTGTAAGACCTGCGGTACGGGTGCCCCAGTCGAGTGCAGATAATTGCTAAAATGGGTCCCCAAAGTAAAACTCAGTTCCACAGTAGTATCTGAGAAGTAGCTTAGTCCTCGGAACCAATCGTTTATATGTCTCATTCCACAGGCCACATTAAAGTACCGCACACTCAATAGTCCCAATCCTCCATATTCCACTGGTACGCATAGTACCTTCATCGGCAATCGAGCTTTTTTGCCCCGCCACAAGTAATGCTGGATCATTCTGTCCAGTTTTTTCTCGTCTTTCTTATTCAGGTATAATGGCATTGTTTGTAGGACATATAGCCACCTCGGGGCAATTATCATGTTGTATAAGGCTATTCTGCCCAACAAAGAGAGAGGCAGTGTTGTCCACGCTTGTAGACTATTTCTTGTATCCGTTAGCAGTCTTTGTATGTTAAGATCATAGAGTTCCCTCCTCTCTGCGGAAACCAGGACTCCCAAATATTTGAATTTACCTTGAGCTATCTGGAAAGGTATCTGCCCTCCCTTTACTCCCCCCTCCCCCGCATTCCCTATCTGCAGTACCACTGATTTTGATAAATTTAACTTAAATCCTGATATATGACCATACTGCCTAATATGTTCTAATAGGACCTCTGTAGATCTTTGTGGGTTGGTCAACGTTAGCAGCAAATCGTCCGCATATGCCAGCACTTTTATTGACTGCTCCCCCACCTGGACCCCTTCAACTGTTTGTTCTGCTTTCAGCGTGCGCAGCAGAGGCTCTAATGCCAGGATGAGCAGCAGGGGAGAGAGGGGGCAACCTTGCCTCGTGCCCCGCTCTATTTCAAATTCACTACCTTTCATGCCATTTACCAGCACTCGCGCCGTGGGGTGACAGTAAAGAACCTTAATTATTTCTAGAAATTTGCTAGTAATACCCATATGTTCAAGCGCCTGAAACAGGTAACCCCATTGTACCCGATCAAACGCTTTTTCCGCGTCTAGGCTTAGTATCCAAGCCGGCTCAGCTTTCTCTATGCACACTGCCATTGCCATAAGTAATCTGCGAACATTTTGGGTAGATTGTCGACCTCTCACAAACCCTACTTGTTCAGTACCTATTAAGCGAGGTAGGCAATCAGCTAGTCTTTCGGCCATCACTTTGGCTAAGATTTTAATATCTACGTTAAGTAATGATATCGACCTGTATGCATCTGCTCTGTCTGGTGACCTACCCGGCTTGGGAATTAATGTAATCAAAGCCTGATTTGCATATGGAGGGAACTGGCCAGCATCTATTACACCCTCATAATATTCCAACAAGGAAACCAACGCTTCCGGAGCCAGCATTTTATAATATTCCCCTGTATAACCATCTGGGCCCGGGGCCAATCTAAGCTTTAACCCCTTAATCGTTCTTTTCAATTCCTCTAAGGTCAAAGGAGCATTTAATCCCTCTTGCTCTTCTTCGGTCAACCTATCCAAGCCAGCTTTCCTCAAATATTGCTCTATTCTTTGTACTTCGCTTGTTGGCCCGGCTGCATATAGCTTGGCATAGTGCTCATCAAATATCTGTGCAATCTCTTCCCTAGAATTAACCAATGACCCCGCCTGATTTTTTACCGCTACAATGGCCCTAGATCCCCCCCAGGTCTTAATTACTCTTACTAACAAGGGACCTGCTTTATTCCCAAATCTACTTAATTTATATTTATAGTATATAGCAGATCGTGTCTCTCGTTCATGCAGAAGGGTGTTCAACGCCACCTGAACCGCCCTCAATCTTTCTAATGACTCAGGAGTGAGCTTGCGCATGTGTGTGCGTCTAGCCCTCTGGAATTGTTTCTCTAAATGTAAAATACTAGCTTGTTGTCGCTTGCGCCGGGCACTACAGTACGCGATAATATCTCCCCGTATCACTGCCTTGGAAGCATTCCAAAACAGCACCGGTTGTGTTTCTGTATGAACCTCGTTATTAGTAAAATATGTGTCCCATTTCTCTTGTAGATATGTCTGAAATCGCACATCTCCTTGCAAATATGCCGGGAACCGCCATCCCTTACCCCCTTCCCTATCCGCCGGGACAGCCATATCCAGCCACACCAGCGCATGGTCCGAGACTTCCTCGGGACCCACCTCTGCGGCCTGCACCCAGGGAAACATGGTGGACTCCAACAGTATGTAATCCAAACGGGCTAATGTGCCATGCGCCCGTGATCTATGAGTGTATTCTCTATCCCCAGGGTGTAGGATCCTCCAGGCATCCACCAACCCCAACATCCTCCGGAAGGCACTGAAATCTTTACGCCTTTGTCCTTGATAATGTGGAGAGGTGGGGCTCGAGGTATCCATCTCAGGGTCTGAGGCCATATTGAAATCCCCAACCACCATCAATTTTGCCGTTTTATACTGCAAACAGGCGCTTCCCAGGGCCGCATAGAAACCGGGTACATACCCATTAGGGCCATATACATTTACCAATATAAACTCCACTCCTTGTATCCAGATCTTCAAAATAAGATACCTCCCCTGTCCGCCCTGAGCTAACACATCTACTTTACACGAGAGCCCTTTCCTAATCAAGACCGCCAGGCCCCCTCTCCTCCCCTGCGCATCTACTGCATAACATTCTCCCACCCAGGTCTTTTTCAATTTGGTATGCTCCTGGCCATTCAGTCGCGTTTCCTGTAGACAAGCTATATCTGCTTTATGCCTTCGCAGCGCTTGCAAGATCTTGTAACGTTTTGTGGGGGTGCTAATCCCCCCCACGTTCCACGTTATTATCCGTGCTGGCATGATGTTTCTAAAACTGCCTCCGCGACCAACCCCTGAGCTCCAGTGTGTGTACCTGCATCAACTAACTCCATATATCTCCATCTTCTTTGCACGTTTAATCTGGTGATATTTAATAACCTCCCATTCCAACTGCCCTTCCCCCCACCCGAACCCACCCTCCCATGCTCCCTTTTATCTACCACCCTTTCCATATTCTAGGCCTCACCTAGCTATGGAACTGAATCACGCTTTTCGGCTAGTGACCCCCACCCGCCATGTTCAAATATATGTAGATTGCTTTTCTCTCTACTCACGTACAGTCCAAACTTTGTGCCCCCTCTGTTTTAAGGCCTGTTATCGTGTTCTTGTCCTGTTCCCGTGATATCTTTGTCCCGGAGGAATTTCCGTGCGGCCTCCACTGTCGGAAATGTATGCCATTGGTCCTGTAGCTGCACCTTTAATTGTGCTGGATATTGTAGTGCAAAACGGATTTTTTTGTTAATTAACGCAGTGCACAGTGGGTGGAACTGCTTACGCTTTGCTTGCACCTCAGTTGAGAAATCTTGGAATATTAAAACGTTCCTCCCGTTATACTTGAAAGTCTCTCTCTTCATGCGAAAGCCCTGTAAGATTTCTTGTTTGTGCCTGTAGTTTAACAGCTTTGCTACCACCACTCGGGGTCTTCCCTGCGTCTCCATCTTTCTCCCCACTCGGTGGGCCCGCTCCACCACCACTGGCCCCATAGAATCTGTTAAGGCCAGTTCTTTCGATAGCCACGTCTCCAGCCATACCTCCAGATTACGTTCCGGGAGCGATTCAGGGAGTCCCACCAGACGTATATTATTTCTGCGGGAGCGATTCTCCAGATCTTCCAACTTAGAGGCATGCGTTTCCATCTGCTGCTGTAAACTGGTTATATCCGGCCCGTATGCACGCGCCTCATCCTCCATCGCCGCTATTCGCACTTCGGCGTCGCTCACGCGGGTTTCCAGACCTGCCAGCGCGGTTTGGATCCCTTCCAGCTTTCTGTCAAGCGCTGCCCATTTCGGCTCCCACGCTCTTGTCATTGCGGAGGTGAGTTGTTCTAACTGCACCTCCGAGAACACCACCGGAGCCTCGTGTGCTCCGTCCGCCATTTTGTTTTCGCCGACCGCGACTTTGATTTTCTCTTTTTTAGCGGTCTTCGGAGCCTTTATCGCGGGTGTGCTGCGAAGATATCTATCCTTGTGGGGTTCACACGTTTCGCTGTGAAAAGATATTTCGACTGCAATCATTAATTTATGCAAATTGCGGGTGAGGGTTCCGGAGCCCAAGCAACCGACTGCTGCTTAGCTCATAGCACCACGTGATCCCCTAAATTAAATTTTTTTTTTTCAACAATACCTTTTATTAAATTTAGATATTAGATATGTATCATATGTCAAAGAATAAAGTGGCTGCTCAAAGCATATACTAACCACAATCGCTCAACTACAAAACACTATGCACAACTTTGTGCAAAAACACACTCAGAACCTTACTGTACCACAAATATTACACTGGGCAGAACCTAATACACCAATATACCACCCATACGGAAAATGCAGACCGTCAACAATATGAAACAAGGGATCATATCATCACAATTCTCATGTAGAGCCACAAAACACCCTAATTCATGTTTAATGTGGGATAAAATGCCATAAATAAGTAAATAAATATAAACTTTTAATGTTGAGCACCTGATTGTCAAAGTGGACATATTCCAAACGCTATAATGAAAAAAAACATTACGTCAGAGGAGAGTGGGAGAGGAAAGGAAGGCTGGAGGTGAGCCGAGCCTGGCTGCTTTCACTGCCACCACCACCGCTGTTGCGACTTGAGATAAAATAAACTGAGAGCAGCTGTAAATCCTGAAGTTGATAAATTTAGGCATCCATGTGCATTTTCTGTCTGAATTGGAGAATGCATGTGTAGATTTTGGTTCTGCCTAAGACTTGCAATTCTAAATACCCAGAAGGATACAGCTTTCCAAATGTACCTGCTAAAAATGTGCCCCTACAAATGTACTGGTTAAAAGTAACCATTAAAAATGCTTGTACTCCAGTGTTTCCCAGCCAGAATCACACATTTCACCATTTTACATCCACAGATACATGACTGGACAGCTATCAGTGAAAGGTTTTCTGCTTATTCATAAAGCATAGGCGTAGTTTGACTGTTTCATTTGGGGGGGGCAAAGAATGGGCGGAGCATATTAGCATATCATTTGCATATATACATATGCAAATGAATATGCTAATATGGAGGAAGGAAATGAAATTTACAGGCAAAATATCACAGATGCACATTTCAAAAAGCTGACATTTCAATTAATAAATTATGAATAAAATACTTTTATTTACCTTTGTTGTCTGATCATTTAGTTTTTCTATTCGCTTTGATCCCAGTGTCTTCTGTTTTATGCAGTGTCTTCTTTCTAGTAGGCTTCCCTCTGCTCCCCACCCTCCCAGTCCCATCCATCTCTTGCTCCTTCCCTCTGCTCCCCACCCCTCCCAGTCCCATCCATCTTCTGTTCCTTCCCTCTGCTCACCATCCCTCCGTCCCATCCATCTTCTGCTCCTTCCCTCTGCTGTGCCTCACCTCTCCCAATCCCATCCATCTCCTGGTCCATCCCTCTGCTCCCCAGCCCTCGCAGTCCCATCCATCTCTTGCTCCTTCCCTCTGCTCCCCACCCCTCCCAGTCCCATCCATCTTCTGTTCCTTCCCTCTGCTCACCATCCCTCCGTCCCATCCATCTTCTGCTCTTTCCCTCTGCTGTGCCTGACCTCTCCCAATCCCATCCATCTCCTGGTCCATCCCTCTGCTCCCCACCCCTCGCAGTCCCATCCATCTCTTGCTCCTTTCCTCTGCTCCCCACCCCTCCCAGTCCCATCCATCTTCTGTTCCTTCCCTCTGCTCACCATCCCTCCGTCCCATCCATCTTCTGCTCCTTCCCTCTGCTGTGCCTGACCTCTCCCAATCCCATCCATCTCCTGGTCCATCCCTCTGCTCCCCACCCCTCGCAGTCCCATCCATCTCTTGCTCCTTCCCTCTGCTCACCTCCTCTCCCAGTCCCATCCATCTCCTGCTCCTTCCCTCTGCTTCCCACCCCACCCAGACCCATCCATCTCCTGCTCCTTCCCTCTGCTTCCCACCCCTCCCAGTCCCATCCATCTTCCCTCTGCTCCCCCCCCCCGCGAGGTCCAAGATGGTGACTCCGTTTACCCCCTCTCTTCCTCCCTCCCTCCCTCCGGTGCAGGCAACAATCTTCAGCTTTTTCAGCGTTCCTGGCAGCGGTAGCGATGTACACGCTGCCTTCGGTCTGCCCCGGAAGCCTTCTCTTCAAGTTCCTGTTCCCACCTATGCGGGAACAGGAACTTGAAGAGAAGGCTTCGGGGCAGAGCCAAAGGCAGCGTGTACAACGCTACCGCTGCCAGGAACGCTGGAAAAGACTGTTGCCTGCGCCGGAGGGAGGGAGGAAGAGAGAGGGGCATAGGCGGTCGGTGGCCCAACTGTTTGGTGAGGCTAAAGGGGGCGGGGTTAGGGGTGGAGCCAGGGGCGGAGCTTATAGCCACAATTAACACAGAAAAAAAATAAGTAAAAATAAAATAGTCACAATACCTTTTGTTAAATTTAGATATTAGATATGTATCATATGTCAAAGAATAAAGTGGTTGCTCAAAGCATATACTAACCACAATCGCTCAACTGCAAAACACTATGCACATATTTGTGCAAAAACATACTCAAACCTTACTGTACCATAACACTAGGCAGACCCTAATACACCAATATACTACCCATATAGAAAATGCAGACCGTCAACAATATGAAACAAGGGATCATAATATCACAATTCTCATATAGAGCCACAAAACACCCTTTTAGGGTGGATAGTGTTCACAATGAGCTCCTTTTATTAACAACTATATATAGATCCTTCAAGAGGTAGTGTGTCATGATTTAGGCTCTAAAACCCTTTCCGATGTTTTGGTGCCACCTCAGTAATGCCAATACACAATCTCTCCACTGCAAAACACTATACACAAACTTGTGCAAAAACACATTCATAACCTTAGCAAACCATAACAGCACTAATTCCAAGGACAGGATGAGCTACAACCTTATGTGTGGAAAAGCAGCACTGTAATTACACCGGGCTCTAAAACACCAGTACACAACCTATTGAAACAAACAAAAAAAGGGCTGTAAATACTACACACTAGTAGAATACTGCACCTTGATTACACATGAAAAACACATGACACAACAGATATGAAGGCAAAACTGGAAAGTTACCTCAAGAAGTCAGACTCAGCATGCAGCAATACTAGAAAAATTGAAACTTACATGCAAAATATCACAGATGCACATTTCCAAAAGCTGACATATTCCAGTTAATAAATTCTGAATAAAATACTTTTTTCTACCTTTGTTGTCTGATCATTTAGTTTTTCTATTCTTTGGTCCCAGTGTCTTCTTTCCATTTGATATTTTTTCTCTCAACATGTCCACCATCCTCCTGTGTCCTTATGCGTCCTGTCTACCATCTGTAGCCCTGTCCTTATCCTTTCTCCAGTTTCAGCATCTGCCCTCAAAGTGTTCCAATCCAGCCCTTAAATTCAGCAATTTCCCCTCCATCCAAATCCAGCATGTCTCCCCTCCATCCATGTGCATGAACTTCCTCTGTCTTTCCTTCCCTCCATCCATGTCCGGCATTTCTCCTCTCTCCCTTCTACTCCATCCGTGTGCATCTCCTTCTTCCCTCCCCTCCATCCATCCATGTCTTTCTCTTCTACCCTTCCATCCAGTGTCATCCCTCTTTCTCTCTCCATCCTTCTACCCATTACCCTCTCCCAATCCTTCCGTCTATTGTCTCCCTCTCCTTCCATCCATTGTCTCCCTCTATCTCCCTTCCTTCTAAACAGTTCTCTCTCTCGACCCTTTTCCATTCAGCATGTCCTCTCTATCCCCATCCTTCCAGTGTCTTTCCTCTTTCCCTCCCTACCCTTACGTCCAGTGTCTTCCCTCTTTCTGCCCCCTCCTTCCAGCATTTTCCCTCTTTCTCCCTCCTTTCATTCAGCATTTCTCCGTCTGACAGCTAGGGTCTGCCCCAGTTTCTCCCCAGCAGCTTCTCTCTCTCTCTCCCCATCTTTCCACTAATCTCTCTCTCTCTCTCCTCTTCCATCCAGCATCTTCTCTCTGGCTCTCCCGTGCTCTCTTCCATGTCCCCTCTTTCGCTCCCCATCTCTCTCTGGCTCTCCCCTGCTCTCTTCCATGTCCCCTCTTTCGCGCCCCATCTCTCTCTGGCTGTCCCCTGCTCTCTTCCATGTCCCCTCTTTCTCTCCCCATCTCTCTCTGGCTGTCCCCTTCTCTCTTCCATGTCCCCTCTTTCTCTCCCCATCTCTCTCTGGCTCTCCCCTGCTCTCTTCCATGTCCCCTCTTTCTCTCCTCATCTCTCTCTGGCTCTCCCCTGCTCTCTTCCATGTCCCCTCTTTCTCTCCCCATCTCTCTCTGGCTCTCCCCTGCTCTCTTCCATGTCCCCTCTTTCGCTCCCCATCTCTCTCTGCCTGTCCCCTGCTCTCTTCCATGTCCCCTCTTTCTCTCCCCATCTCTCTCTGACTCTCCCCTGCTCTTTTGCATGTCCCTGGCTCTCCCCTGCACTTTTCCACTTTCTCTCTCTCTCCTCCAGCGTCCTCATGCATCCCACCTTTCTCTTCCCTCCCCTTCTTGCTCCCATCACTCTCACTCCTTTCTCCACCCCCCTTTTCCTATTCCCTGCCATTGCTTTCCTTCCTCCCTCTTCCCCTTAGATGTGGCACCTCACATCCTCCTCTCACCACCCCCTTTCCCTTTGGTCTAGCAGCTGGCTGGCATGATGCATCGCTCACCCCCCCCCCCCCCCCCCCGGACTAGTTCGGTATCGCTTTCCCCCTCCGCTCCTGTCATGTCTTTGAACGTCGAGGATTCCTTCCGGTAGCAGCAGAATTGGCAATGATGTAAGCGCTGCTTTCAGCCTGCCCCAGAAGCCTTCTCTGGACAGCGTCCTTCCTACGCGGGAAACTGTACAGAGAGTGCTTCCGGGGCAGGCTGAAAGCAGCGCTTACATCATTGCCAATTTTGATGCTACCGGAAGGAATCCTTGACATTCAAAGACGACGTGACAGGACAGGAGCGGAGGGGGAGAGCGATACTGCAGTAGTCGGGGGGGGGGGGGGGGGGGCGGTAATGATCGCGCGGTCCACGGGAGGGAGGGAGGGAGGGAGATGTTCAAGGCAGCGGGAGCTGCACCCGGGGTGGTCCAGTCTGCCCTGCCCTTGCTGCACTTCTGGCTGGGGAGGCTTAGCCTCCCCAAGCCTCTTATACCGGGCGCCTATGATTACAGTAGTCCAAAGAACTCAATAATAAAGCCTGAACCAAAACTGATATTCTCTAAAATACTTAAGAATACAGCATAATTTACACACAAGGAAAAAAAAAACTTTCTGAACCATTTTATTCACTTGACAATGCACTGAACGCGTTGAGTCCAAAAGAACACCCAAACTTCTCACATGGAAGAAGAAAAAGAGTAAACCTGATAATCAATAACATCCAAGGGCAGGGCTTACAGTTGCTCAGTACCCTAACTGGATAAATAACCAGATAAAGTTGAGAGAGAGAGAGAGAGGGGTGAACAGGATTCAATTCTTACAGCAGCTCCTTATGACTGGGCAAGTCAACCCTCCATTGCCCCAGGTACAAAATAAGTACCTGTATATTGTATGTAAATTGCTTTGCTTGCAACCACAGAAAGGCAGTACATCAAATCCCATTGCTTTCCTGTTGGTCAGCACTGTATCTGGATATACAGCTCCAGCAGCTGGTGTTATAAAAATAAAAATCACTGAAACTGCAGTTAAATATCAGGGGAAGGGGGTAAGATTTTGAACTACCTACATCACTCCCTTTGAACCTGTGCCATCTAAATATGTAAATAGCAGCATGCTAAAACTGGCACTCTATACATGAAATGCCACCAGTTACACATGTAGATAACCACACAAGATTTCTAACATGACTTCCTTGCTATGTTAATGTGAGATCATAACCTGACTTCATATTCTTTCTCCAGCATGCTCTTGATTTATGTTTTATAATATTTTCATTGAACAAAAGAAACAGATCAAACATGATCAGTAATACAGAATTAGAACAGTTTTTCATTTGCATTTTACAATAATAACAAACCTTCCCCCTCCCCCTCCACACTCTATCAATACCTTTGAATATATACTGAAAAGATACTCCTTTACATGAAGTTAGGTCATCCACCCCTTCTCAACAGATAAAAGGGAAATCATCTCAGACCACCATTGCAGTAAGGCATACTCTTTATTT
Source organism: Microcaecilia unicolor (assembly GCF_901765095.1). Taxonomy (NCBI): domain Eukaryota; kingdom Metazoa; phylum Chordata; class Amphibia; order Gymnophiona; family Siphonopidae; genus Microcaecilia; species Microcaecilia unicolor. The sequence goes on from NC_044043.1 coordinate 60,590,956, forward strand.
AAAAGAACTGGGAAAACAAATACTGGTGTACAATTTTTGTACTACTTCTATGGAAGTCTCACAATTCTCTTTATGGCAATCCCTTGTAAGAGTTCTGCTATCACAGTGGGATTTCTAGGGCACACCTTGAAATGATCAAGTTCCAACTCAGAACACAACCTTAAGTCTTTATTTAGTGGGGAGAGGAGATTTTGGCCACTTCCAATGCTAAGTGTTGAGTATTTGGCAACAGATGAGAGTGATCAATCTCACACTGCAGCTTTCCAGGGGTACCTCAGATATCTACCCTTTTCTCTTGTCTACTTGCTTGCTCCCTGCTTGGCTATTATGTGTCTTCTTTCCATGAAGAGTTTTGAAATGACAGATCTGTCTGTTGAAATAAATTGACAATAAACAGAAAGACAATTGTTTGCATCCTGCAACCTTTCCGCTGTAGCAGTGCGGGAGGATGGGTCAAAAACCACAAGCTGTTTCCTCTGTGCTTCTGAGAAGACATTGAGAATGAGGGGTACAGCACTGCCGTGAGTTTCTAAAGCCTCCTCAACTCTATCTTCCAGCAGAATCCCAGAGCACCAATTGGTATGTGTGGGAACGTGGCACACTCCACTCTTGGAGTCTCACTTGTAGAAGAGGAGGAAATGCAGCAGGGGCTGGGATACATCACTAAGTGGGAAAGTAACACAAAATAGTTTTAGTAGTTAGAAGACAAAGGAGTTTACTCGTATTTAAGTGTTATGCTACTACAAGGCTGATTTACTGCAATTTTTTTCCCTGCTCTCTGTCAGTGGGAATAAAGCTAAGTAAATCAAGCCTAATTGCATTAGTTCTAAATGTAATACAGGGTCCATTGCTGATTTCCCACTGACCCATCTCAAGGAGACTGGTTGCATAAATCTAGAGATTTGTCTCAGTTTTTACTTCTAGTATGCAGGTTCAAATTCAGTTCTTGAGTGTTTAGATTGCAATCTGTTAACATAACTCGTGCGAATTGGAGCGGCTTCGTTATAACAGGAGGATGCTTCACTATAACACACAGGAAACGTTATTAAAGAAAGAAAACAGGAATTGTATTAGTAAGGGGGAAAAGTTTTTATTGAATAAGACCCTTTGTGTTCTGCTGCACCATAGGAAATTGGGCAGTGTTTAGTGGTTTTTACTTGTAGGCTACAGTTTGGCTGGTGATTCGCAGCCATGTTGACTCTTCCTACAACTGCTCTTGGGTAGCAGTGAGTATGCATGTCACAATTATCTCCTGATTCTTTTAGGTGCCAGGCTGAACAGTGGACATGGCGATCAGAAACAGCACCCAAAACCTTTCAACTACAGAACCCACAATGACACTAGTGACAACCCAGGGGAGCAGCTTGTTGTCAACCTCAACTAGTAAGTGCCTTCAGAGTGAGCCAGCCAGTACCTCTCTATTCTGACTCCTAACACTCATTCAGTTAATACCACAGTCGCATAACTATTTTCCCACATTTCTGAAAGACAAATAGACTCATTTACATACTGTTAAGCATTTAAAGAAAGGAATTTGTAAACTAAGGATTATGTAATGGAGTAAGCTAAGGGTGTGGGCAGCCTGACACACACAGTGGAGTGAGCAGAGATACATAGTCCAATGCCTAAGCGGGAAACTAAATAAACACAGCTTTGTGCATGATATATTTCTCTCTCTCCTTTATTGACAGGTTCACCCTCTAATATCCCTCATATCTCTTTATTCTCTGTGTGTCCTATACTTGGTCTTATCATAATCATCACTGCAGTTGTACTGTGCAAAAAGTAAGTAAATCAATAACCACAGTCCCATCCCAACCACTGTCTTTTCAGAAGATTGTATAGTCATATTCCACAATTCCCCTTAAGCCTCCTAGTTTAACCATAAGCACTGTTCTATCCCATTATAAGATCTGGTTTATTTTATTTTTGTTACATTTTTATCCCACATTTTCCCACCTATTTGCAGGCTCAATGTGGTTTACATATTATTGTTAATGGCGATAGCCGATTCCGGTATGAACAAATACATGGTGTGAATAATACAAAGTGATGTGGTGGAATGAAGTACATGTATGGTAGGTTGGATTGGGGGGTCTTAGAGAGGGAGAGGGGCGGAAGAGTCGGGTAATGTTCAGTAAGGTCTTTGGTTTCATTGTGACGTAGGTGTCCAGGTATTTTATGTTGAGACGGTGGGGTATGCTCGTCTGAACAGGTCTGTCTTTAGTGCTTTCTGGAAGTCTAGATGGTCAAGCGTAGTTTTTACTGCTTTTGGCAGTGCGTTCCATAGTGGTGTGCTTAAATAAGAAAAGCCGGTTGCATAGATGGATTTGTATTTGAGTCCTTTGTTGCTTGGGTAGTGGAGGTTTAGGTATGATCGTGTAGATTTTGTGGTGTTTCTGGCTGGCAGGTCATGTATCCCGGTGCCTCGCCGTAAATTATTTTGTGAACAGTCATGCAGATTTTGAAAGTGATGCGCTCTTTGACTGGTAGCCAATGCAGTTTTTCTCGTAGTGGTTTGGCGCTATCAAAACGCATTTTTCCAAATATTAGTCTGGCTGATGTGTTTTGGGCTGTTTGAAGTTTCTTTATGATTTGATCTTTGCATCCCACATAGATCCCGTTACAGTAGTCAGCGTGACTTAGTACCATTGACTGTATCAGGTTAAGGAGCATTTCCCTCGGAAAGAATGGTTTTACGCGTTTAAGTTTCCACATTGCTAAAAACATTTTCTTTATGGTGGAATTTGCTTGGGTCTCTAGTGATAGATTACAGTCGATTGTCACTCTGAGAATTTTCAGGTTGTCTGAGATAGGGAGGGTGTAGCCTGGGGCGTTAATGTTTGTGGGTTTGTATGTATTGTATTGGAATGATATGGTGAGACAGTGTGTTTTTTCTGTGTTGAGTTTTAGTTGGAATGCATTTGCCCATGAGTTCATGATGTTTAAGTTGCGCTTGATTTCGTTGGTGATTCCTGCCAGATCATGTTTGTAGGGGATGTATAGTGTAACATCATCAGCGTAGATAAATGGGTTTAGGCCTTGGGTGGATAAGGCCTTGACTAGTGGAGTCATCATGAGATTGAAAAGGACTGGTGATAATGGTGATCCTTGCGGCACTCTACAACCTGGTTTCCACGGTGGCGATGTTTGTTTTTGATTTCACTTGATATGTTCTTGTAGTTAGAAAACCCTTGATCCAATTGAGGGTGTTGCCACTGATTCCGAAGTATTATAGGATTCTTAGCAGTATGTTATAGTTAACCATGTCGAATGCACTTGACATGTCAAATTGGAGGAGGAGAATGCTCTTGCCTAATGCTATTTCCTGCTTGAATTTGGTTAGGAGAGTGAGTAGTACTGTTTCGGTGCTGTGTTGGGGTCGATGTGACTCATGAAGTATAGCGAATTTATGTAGTCGTTGAGTTGTTTGGTCACCAGTCCTTCCATTAGTTTGACTACTAATGGGATAGATGCTACTGGGCGATAGTTTGTAATGTCATTTGATTTTTTTTCTTGGTGTCTTTTGGGATTGGGGTGAGTAGGATGTTGCTTTTCTCTTTAGGGTAGCTACCCTGTTGAAGGATATGGGATGTGAGATCTGTTATGAAATGGTGAGGGGCAGACTGTATGAGGTAACTGGGGCAGGTGTCCAGTTGACAGTGGCTGTTGGAGTATTTTTTAATCGCCTGAGTAACTGTATTGGTGTTGAGGATAGCGAAGTTTGACCATATTCGGTCGGCAGGGTATTCACCAGGGGTTGGGTCTAGACCATTTATGAAGTTTTCTATGTCTGTGTTGTTCTGAGGTAGAGTTTTGCGTAAGTTTACGATTTTTTCATTGAAATATTTAGCAATGTTGTCAGCAGATGGGATGTCGGTGTTGGTTGAAGTGACTGGCATTGTGTCTAGTAGTTTGTTCACGAGGTTGTATAATTTCTCTGTGTTTTTGTAGTCGGGTCCAATTTTGGTTTTGTAGTCCTTTTTTTTTTTTTTTTTTTTTAGTCTGTCTTATTGCGTATTTTTTATTTTCTTTGTTGTTGTTTCCATGCGTTGAGTGTGTGTTCGTCTTTTATTTCTTTCCATGCGCGTTCCAGTTTCCTTGCTTGTGTTTTTAGTTCTTCGTTGAACCATGGTATTGAGCTGTGTCTACGCGAAGTTCTTGTTTGTAGGGGTGCTATTTCGTCTAGTATGTGTCTGCATCTTTTGTCCCATTCTGAAAGGTAGTATATGGATTCTGTTTGTGCTGTCCAATTGTTGTATATTTGTTGCCAGAAGGTAATCGGGTCTATTTGGCCTCTTGTGGTGTGAGTTGTGTGTTCTCTTGTGTTGAGCAAGCCCCTTTTTCGCCATTTTAGAGAAAGATTTAATTTGTAGTGATCAGACCATGGTGTTTCTGTCCTTCTGGTTTGTGTTATGGTTATGTTCTGGTCGGTGGACAGTTTGTATGAGATGAGGTCTAGTGTATGACCCTTCACGTGGGTTGTTTGCGTGTGTGGCCATGTAAGATCACATAGATGAAGGAAATCCTTGCATTCTCGTGCATTGGTAGAGTTTGGGTCTTCAAGGTGAAGGTTAATGTCTCCTAGTATTAGTGTATTGGAGTTGGATGTACATACATTTGAAACGAAGTCCATAAAGTCCGTCTGACTTTCATTCGTTTTATTTATTTATTGCATTTGTATCCCACATTTTCCCACCTCTTTGCGGGCTCAGTGTGGCTTACAATACGATATGAATGATGGAAATACAATTTGTTACAACTTGGTTATGGATTACATTGTGAAGAGTTATACAAGACAATCGAAGTGTTAAGGAATATAAACACTGGAACCAAACCTTGAAACAGTTGCATGGTGGCCTGTAGAATAGTACACAATTTAGGTGGTCGATCAGGGTTTTATGGTGAATTCTGATTGATTGCTATTTCGAGGTGGGTTGTTATGGATTCCGGGGTGGTTTCAATCATGAGATGAGATCGGTACATAAGCGAAATGCCCCTCCTCTTTTTTTTTCTGGTCCAGTGGGTGATTTTATATCCTTGGGGACATAGGTTTAGGGTCCTTCTGGTCATGGATCCATGTTTCAGTGATGAATAGTAGATCGAGTTTCTCTGACGTAATCCAGTCTGTTAGTATTGTTGTTTTGTTTACTGCAGATCTGGCGTTGACGTAGCCTATTTGGATTTTTTGGTCTGGGTTTTCTAGTTTCGGTGTTATGTGGCCATTTGGTAGTTGTCTTTTGTTGGTTTGTGTTTTTTATGACCTTTCTTTCCTTGTTGTTGAGGTTGCAAGCCTGTTGGTTCTCTTCCTTTGATTTGGTTACTGTCGGTTTGGTTTGGTGTGATGTGTTATGCTTGGTCATTATTCGGTTATTGCATAGTATGGGTATGTTGTTGTTTTCTGCAGGTGGGGTGTTCATCGTTAGGTGGGTCAGGGATAAGTAGTTTGCTAGGAATAGTTTGGCGATGTTCATTATGGTTTCTATGCAATAGTTCAGCGTTTAAGAATAGTTTCCCGGACCTTCATATTAGCGTAGCAATCTTGTCCTTCTTGAAAGTTGTGCGGCCCCCTTCATGAGATGGTAGCGTTATGTCATAGGGGCATGATTTAGCAGGACCAAGTGATTCGCAGGAGGATAAAAGTTTAGTGACAGAACGTGTGCTTTTTGTTTTGACATCGGTGCTACTTACAGTGTGCAGCGATCACTGGTCTTACTCATCGCTTCGGCTCTCCATTTATCTTCTCTTGGCGAATTTTGAGGGAGGTTTAGTAGACTGGAGTGGAAGTGAGGTTATCTAGTTCATTGTAAGGAAGGAAGTCATTTGGTTAATCTCTGTTTCCAGTGCCTCGCGCAGCCATCACTGGTGTACACTCAGAGCACGGCAAGTAAAACTGAGTTGGTTAACTGTGGGGAGGTTTAATAGGCTTGAGTGGAAGTGTGTCTGTCTAGTCAAATATTCGCAGGGAAGCCGTTTGATTAATCTCCGTTTCCATTGCCCCTCATGCTCCTCGTGGAGAGGTCTCTCCTAACCTCTTCTCACTCCGAGGTTGGCGTCGGTCGGCCGTCGGCAGCCCTGTGCATCTGAGGTTCCACCTGTAGCCTCGACACCGATATCACTCCGTTCTCTCAGTTCAGTGCCAACCACTGGGGTCAGAGCTTACAAACCATTAGCAGCAGTTTGAAATATTCAGCATACATCTAGTCCCATCTTATGTCAAACAAACACCAAGTCTTTGAGGATTATTTTATATTAAGCATAGGACAAAGCCAGAAATTTGTCCTTTCTAGTTTCCATATGAAACACAGGCCTTAGATTCATCTTATCAGCTACTGTAGCATCTTGACATTCAGAGGACAATTTTCAGTTAGCCTAGTTTATGTAGTTAAAATGCTTTTAATCTGCAGAGATTGCTTTGAAAATTGCCCATCCTACTTGTGAGTAAATGCATGTACACAGTACAGTCTAAGTACTTTTATTTCCATTTGGGCAACGTAGTTCCAGGCATATAGAGTGAAAACATGTGTATATTTTTTTAAAGTATCCATATTTTTAAAAGTATCCATGCTTTTTTTTTGTTTAATCAAAAGAGGTATCAACACAAAAGGGAGATGCAAGCGTGTGAAATTTCTTTTTTAGCCAATGTTCTATATATAAAGTATACACATATTTGCAGTGGCGTACCTAGGGTAGTTGACACCCGGGGCCGGTCATTTTTTAACACCCCCCCCCCCCCCACAAAAAAAAAAAATCCAGTACTAGGCATGCCGAGAATACAAAACACTCAGGACCTTTAGAGCAATTCTACCATACCATAAAGCAGTCATTTCTACGAGTCACACAAGGAAAAGGAGAGCATCTTAAACACTACAGTGAGCACTAGAACATCAATTCACCTATTGTAAAACGAAACCAGACAGAATAGTACAGGTCGTAGATCCTGCACAGTCAATGCCATGTCTTTTTCACAAACACAGATACACCCTAATCCACTATAGGATAAGTAATCATAAACTTTCTATTTAGACAAAAATTAAACTGAACCCCCAATGCCAGACTCTGCATACAATGCAACACCACAGAAACAGAAACTGTCCCCTAGTACTGTGCAAAATATAAAGACAGCAGATGTAAATTTGAAAAAAACTAACAAGTACCAATCACCACTTTACAAATTAACAAATAGAAATAAAACAAATATAGAAAGTAAAATAATACCATTTTATTGGACTAATACATTTAGCTTTCAGAGGCCAAAACCTCCGTCCTCGGGTCAGTACAGTATAGTGCTATTACAGTATCCTATCCTGACCTGAGGAAGGGGGTTTTGTTCTCCGAACGTTAGTCAAAATGTATTAAAATTAGTCCAATAAAAAGATTACCTTGTTTACATGTTCTATTATAAACATTTATTAACACAGCTACAATACTACTTTATCCTAAAGCAAAAAACAAAAATATATATTTTATTTACAGTTTGTCTCTGGTTTCTGCTTTCCTCATCTTCTTTTCACCATCTTCCTTCCATCCAGCATCTGTCTTCGTTCTCTGCCATCCAGTGTCAGACCTCTCTGCTGTTCCCTCCATCCAATGTCTGCCCTCTCTCCCTGCCCCTTCCATCCACATCTGCCCTCTATCTCTGCCCCTTCCATTCACTGTCTGCCCTTTCCCTTCCATCCACTCCACTGTCTGCCCTTTCTCTCTGCCCCTTCAATCCACCATTTGCCCTCCCTCTTGCTCCCCCTTCCATCTAGGATCTGTCCCCTCTCTCTCTTTCCCTTTTCCCCTCTGAACACCCCCACTACTACTACTACTACCCGAGTCCCTTTCGCCCCTCTCCTTCCCCACCTCAGTCCCGTTCTCACTACTGTCTGAATCGGTGAAGCAGCATCGCAGGCAGCGCCTCGTCTGCCCTGCTTGTAAAAATCAAATCTCCTTCTCCTCGTCTTGACGTTGACTCGGGCCTTCCAATCAATCTCTATGTCCTGCCCGCCCTCGCGGAATTTACCTTAGAGGAGGGCGGGACATAGTGATTGATTGGAAGGCCCGAGTCGACGTCAAGACGAGGAGAAGGAGATTTGATTTTTTCACAAGCAGGGCAGGCGAGGCGCTGCCTGCGATGCTGCTTCGCCGATTTTTGTTTAAAGGAGGCGGCGGGAGCGGACCGCCCCCACTTGGTACGCCACTGCATATTTGTAGTGTAAAGGTTGTGTGTAAAAAGTATCCATGTACTTTGCAGCTATGGAGGTAGCTTGAAAGCTGTCCCCAGAGGTTCAGATAAATGGGATGGAAAACCTCTGTCATAAAGAGAGGCTAAAGAGGTTAGGGCTCTTTAGCTTGAAAAAAAAGTGATTCAGAGGGGATATGATAAAAGTTCTTACAATTACTAGTGGGGTGGAATGGTTAGAATGGGAACAGTTGTTAGTCTGTCAAACGGCACAAAAACAAGGGGACACTCCATTAAAATAATGACGAAGAGACTGAAACCAAATCAATAAAAGTTTTTCTTTAATGTAGTTTACTTTATGAGCATTAATGCATTTCAGGTTGTTAAATGACCATCATCCAAGAAAAGATGTTAGAGGGCCCTGATGGGTCCTGTAATACCTTCATATATTATTTTTTTAGAGTCAAAAAACACAACCTCACATTGCAGAACAGGAGACAGATGGCTGTCTCTAAAAGAGAGGAAAATATTCCGCAGTCAACACTGGTCATCAGTCAGCCACTTCTACTTACAAAACCTGATCCACAAACCAGGTGGCAGCCATTGCAGGAGATGCGTTCATCTGTCCGAACCTGGAGACAAAAACAGAGTGTTCTCGTGAGTACTTGAGGACCTACACTGTCTTATAAACTTTCTCCTATTCTTACATCAGTAAGAACTGCATTTTTCCAAAGATGCTTGCTAGAACTACATGTAGCTAGAACAGCTTCAGTATCCTTACTGGTCCAGGAAGGAGCAAATGACACACTGTTCATGAGATGGCACATGTCTACCTTCCTTTTATGATCTTACAGTGGCTACTCTTTTGTTCTTCTCTTTGTACAGAGGTCCTGGTCTTCATCATTTTCACAGACCCCCTCATATAGCCTGCAAGATGTGTCCCTGCTGGAGATGATAAAGGATGGAAAGCAAGGACGTTTCTACCGAGCCAAGATGAGCCACGGGAACTGTAAGGGACACAAACTTATCACTTGCAAGGTTATCAAGGAAGGTGAGTCTTAACTCACAGTCACATCAGTACAATGGGTATAATGGAATTTTGAGTGATGGGGGGCGAGGCATCTACTGGCTGGGAATAACACACTTCAGAGGAACACAGGGTATTTGTTATAAACTTGCAAATATTAATGTTGACATGTCTGCAAAGAAACCCCACCCTTCACTTGAAACCCTCTCCTCTGTATATTCTTACTTGGTTGCTTCAGCCCTGTTGTAGGAAAGAAGTGCTCCTTAGCCCCTTCCCCTCTCATCCACCTCTTCAGTCTCTCTTTCCACCATGCCCTTGCACACCAATATTTAAACAAATAGAATTATATAGGAGTCCCCTTACTAAGCTATGGTAGCACTAGCGTTTGCTTACTGCAACTCAGAATGGCTTACCATCAGTGTTCCCTTTAAGGAGTGACCTGCTGCGTGCAAAATGTTTGTAAAGTGAGCGCTGAAAATAACCCAACAGCCAAAAAAAAAAAAGTGGGTGGGTGGGGGGAGTTATCTGCGTGGTCCATCTGTAAAAAGTCAAAAGTTGTTCCAGTTGGATAGGCAGTGCCTTAAAAGGTGGAGGACAAAAGATTTTGTTTTTTTTTTTACTTTTTCAACAGCTTTTTAATTTATTTGAAAGCTTCCCATATGTAGATATAAATATCATGAAATAAAAGCTATCACCAAAACAGCTTAAAAAATTATTGTAGCTGGTAGAAACATCACTAATAAAGGCTGTATTTTGTGCTCAGTTGTCTACACCTTTCTATCAAACAGTAAATACGTGGCCAAATTTCACTGAGGATATCCTGTTTACTGATGGGTTCATCTTAACTGTTGTTGTAATCTGCCTTGGGAAGCCTGGTGTTATAAAATTAAACTCTCCTTTCATTGGGGCACATGGAATCACATCTTCACCTAACCTCCTTTGTACAAATAGATTATTCTGTTTTGAGCATGTTTCACTTCAGGGACAAGTGGGATTCATAAGTCAAAATAATAAAAATAAATATTTTCTTTCATGCAGAGCTCTCATTTCTTTAAACATAACTAAATGGGCTATAAACCCCTAATGCAGTCTACTGGTTTTCTTATATTTTGTCCTTGGATGATGTATATTGTGTCAAAACTGGAAATACAGTGATACAGAATAACAGAATTAACATCCAAAACGTATTAATTAACATAATTGTGTTCGCATGAAAAGTAAAAACAGATTTTAATTTCAGGGAAGATTTAGTTTGAATGTAACGTGGAAGGGAGCTCCATAGAAACAGAGTGGTTAGAATAGTGATTAAGAATGAAGGAAGCCAGTGTTCAAATCCTACTGGTGCTCCTTGCTACCAAGTCAAGTAACAAACACAAGGAATTTCTATTCCGCAACTTGGACAAGGTTTAGTGTGGATTACAACTACTAATCTCTGAAGAATACATTATATAAAACCATTTACAGAGAGAAAAATAATCATACCTTAAAAATTCTTAAAGTTTCTAACAGTTTACAAAATTTTAAATAAGATTCACATCTAATCTCCACAGGAAGAGAATTCCACTATTTAACTGTTTGATAATGAAAAGATGCATCAAAATCAAAGAATTGTTTATAATGAATCTGCTTTATAGAAGGGAAGCGGAATTATTCCTTGTCTGTGAACATTTCAATACCACCCCCCTCCCCAGTTCCCTTACATACAACTTAGATAGTAAGCCCTATAGAAAGGAAAATACTCACTGTAGCTGAATGTAACTCACCTTGAATTACTACTGAAAAGATGTACACTAAATCAAAAATTGTAAAAAGTACCTGTTTCAGTGTGTATAATACTGTTTACATGCAAAAAAAGCGAAATAAAATTACCCCTTGAATCTCAAGAGGGGTCTGAAGTAGGGAATGACATGGGGACAAAGTTTGTCCCTGCCCCATCCCCATCAGCTCTGTCCTCATCTGCACAAGCCTCAAATACTTATGATTTCATATTTAAATCTTTTTATTAAAGTATAAAAAGGAACAATATTCTGTACAACTTTTTATAAATCACAAATAGAAAACAAGAACAGCAAAAAGTAACTATAATAACCCCCTCCCTCCGCCACTGCCATCCTCTACTCTTACAAACTCAACAATAGCCATCCTCTACTCTTACAAACTCAACAATAGCAGACTTCTATTATCCCAAGGAACCCTAATCCACCCAGGGGTACAAAATACAACCCGCTGTGTATGCCCTGTTAAGGGAGAAATATGCCCTATAAAGCACTGTTATGATTTTTTAATTTGTGGATGAATAGTAAGACATCGAAAATCTCAGGATTTAGTCCAGCTTTCCTGTCTTCCACAGTCCTTCCCACAATAGAAAATGTGCTCTCAGAAGATGTGCTGGTAGGAAGAATGCACAGGATCCCCCCTGTGCAAGTTTTGGTCAGCATTGTTGCTTATTTTTCCAAAACATCAAAACATTATCTGCATTAGAGAATGACAAGGGGATAGGGACAAAGTTTGTCCCCGACCCCACGGGCTCTGTTCCAGTCTCCTCCCCACCTCCATGTCATTCTCTGTTCTAAAGATTTATTTAGAAATGTTTTCATTAAATTAGGCACTTATTTCCATTTTTAGATGGATTCTTTGTTCTATTACTGAGCTTTATCAATGGTTAGAGTTCTTTCCTAGAATGACACTATTAGTTTCTGTATTTCTCCCCTCAGACAATGCCACAAAATGCCTAGCCACCCGCCTGGGGTTACCCCATGGCCACTTTGAGGGACTATCCCCAGCACAGCTCAGGTCTGGCTGCACCTGTCACTTGTACTCTATACTAGCACCCTCCTCCCACTGACTGGGTCCCAACCACCTGTGGGCAAGTTTCCCGCTCTCAAATTATCCCCAGTGATTTCTAGGTTACTTGGGGCCACAACCACACTCCCAGTGGTCCCAAAGTTCCCAGAAAGCACTCACTGACCCAACACAGAAACCACCAGGATTCTTAGTCCAGGCAAGCAGAGGCAATAAACTAAATTATTGTAATGAAAAAATATTGAACAGTGAACTATAAAAACAGATGGAACAAAAATAGCATATAATAACAGGTAACTGAATATGGATCAGTTATAGAACTAACTAAACATTTGTTTACTATCTAAATAGTACTGGGAAGTACAGGAAATGTAGCTGCTTACAAGTTATCAAATATAACTGCTAAAAGGGTCTCAGTAAAGAGGTCCTTCCTCTTTACTTCCAAGATGAGACTGGAGAAGAAGCCAGTACATTCTAAATGAATTGAGCTCCTGGACTAATTAGAGCCCAGAACAAGAAGTTTTAGAAATAGCTGGCCACATCACTGCAAGTTATCTCTTATCTGTGTTAACTACAGAGAGACAGTTCTCTAATAGCTTTAAACATAAACATGCACCACCTGCTGGCCAAACTAGAGAAATACACTTTGAGAAATTATACAGTTTTACAGGCTTAAAACCCACTGTTTTGTCACAGTCAATTATTGGTTCTCACCATGCTTTATTTTTCCTTTTAGGAGTATCTTTGAAGAGATTTGAGTTGGAGGTTTCAATCCTGAAGAAAGTTGGATACCATAAACACGTGCTGCAGCTTTTAGACTGGGAAGTGGCGCAAAGTAGGCAATAACAGCTTTTCTGCTCTCACAGACTTCTCTGCCCCTTTCTCCACATTCTTCCCAGTTTCTTACCTTACACTACATTTACAGGATGAAGTAGTCAAAAATGTAATTCAAAATGATGGTCAGAGCTGGTCTTAGCTTATCTCTCAACTGTGCTGTATGTCATATATGGATTCTCTGCTCATTTAATGGGGGGAAAGAGATACTTGGGGGGGGGGGGAGTTATCAAGATGGGCTAACATTAAGATGTGTTATTTTACTTTTAACCCCAGTTATTAGTAACAAGGTCTCATTGCATAAAATGGGACCAGTGCTAAAACTGAACAATAGTAATCTATGTAACTTTGTAAGTCTAAGTGCTTTGAAAATGAGGACCTATGTCTCTTAGAGTGAAAGTGTGATACAGGATCACAGAAATAATGAGAAAAATATCAGTTCTGGAAGGAATTCTGCACTACCATTCAATGCAGAATTTATACATATTGCCCTCCCTGCAGAATTTAACAGTCATCATACAGAATGCCTGGGCCAGTAGGAGCTAAAGCTACTGGGGTCTTCACATTACCCTCTCCAGCCCCCCACTCAGCCACGTTCCTTCCACCTTTTCCGTAGTGTCTCCTCCCTGAATCCTAGAACTACAGATGCATTCTAGCACCATATTGCAAGTAATGAGTGTGTGCATCTCTCTGTCTGGGTGGGGAGAAAGTGAATGTGTGTGCATCTCTCAAAACACCATTATGTCAAACTAAGTTCAACTTGTACCTTACCATTATCTTGTTATCTAAAAATACCCTGCATATAAGACTGACTCTAGTCCTATGACTGTCTGAGCTCTCTCTCACTGAAGCAGTGTCTGGTCTATGGTTTGTTAATCCTTGCTGTAGTGATGCAGCATGTCCTATAAGAAGAGATAAGCTAAAGTTCTGAGCTCTAGGAGAGTAGCCTCATCAAATGACATAACCTGCTTGTGTGCCTGGCTCAATCCTGTTTGATGACAGAAAATATATAATACATCTTAAGTAAGAGGATTTAACATTTTACTGGGTATATACTAGTACTAGAATATCACTATTAAAAGATAAATCATACATTTAAAAAAAACAAAGAACCAAGTTAAATATATAACTAGACTTCCAGAAGGATAATACACCTCTCTCGAAGTCCCCTTTCATTATATGGATCCAATTTAGCATTCTTAGCACATTTATCATGAAAGATCTTCAAAAAAGGTTCCCATGCTGCATCTGGGGGAATATTCTTTAACTCTGTTAACTGTTCCATAATATGAGTCTCCCAAATTTGTCTAATGAATTCATATCTAGTAGAAGGCTCTGATCTTTTCTAATTAAAGATCACACAGCATCATGACACCAACTACAAATGAGAAAATAACTTGCCTTTTTTTGGTCAGTTTTTTTTTATATTTGCTTTTGAACATTTTAATTATTAATCTCTAATTCTCTCAAAAAAGGTATTTTTTTTTTATTTGTTACATTTGTATTCCACATTTTTCCCACCTATTTGTAGGCTCAATGTGGCCTACATAGTACCAGAGAGGCATTTGCAGACTCCAGTGTAAACAAATACAAAGTGATGTTGTGGTAAGATAAAGTTCAAGTGGCACAGTCACATTTGGCAATCGTACAACGGAAGAGTTGTGTTATGTCCATTGCGTACTTTAGTTTTGTTGTGTATGCATGTATACAGTGGGGGAAATAAGTATTTGATCCCTTGCTGATTTTGTAAGTTTGCCCACTGACAAAGACATGAGCAGCCCATAATTGAAGGGTAGGTTATTGGTAACAGTGAGAGATAGCACATCACAAATTAAATCCGGAAAATCACATTGTGGAAAGTATATGAATTTATTTGCATTCTGCAGAGGGAAATAAGTATTTGATCCCCCACCAACCAGTAAGAGATCTGGCCCCTACAGACCAGGTAGATGCTCCAAATCAACTCGTTACCTGCATGACAGACAGCTGTCGGCAATGGTCACCTGTATGAAAGACACCTGTCCACAGACTCAGTGAATCAGTCAGACTCTAACCTCTACAAAATGGCCAAGAGCAAGGAGCTGTCTAAGGATGTCAGGGACAAGATCATACACCTGCACAAGGCTGGAATGGGCTACAAAACCATCAGTAAGACGCTGGGCGAGAAGGAGACAACTGTTGGTGCCATAGTAAGAAAATGGAAGAAGTACAAAATGACTGTCAATCGACAAAGATCTGGGGCTCCACGCAAAATCTCACCTCGTGGGGTATCCTTGATCATGAGGAAGGTTAGAAATCAGCCTACAACTACAAGGGGGGAACTTGTCAATGATCTCAAGGCAGCTGGGACCACTGTCACCACGAAAACCATTGGTAACACATTACGACATAACGAATTGCAATCCTGCAGTGCCCGCAAGGTCCCCCTGCTCCGGAAGGCACATGTGACGGCCCGTCTGAAGTTTGCCAGTGAACACCTGGATGATGCCGAGAGTGATTGGGAGAAGGTGCTGTGGTCAGATGAGACAAAAATTGAGCTCTTTGGCATGAACTCAACTCGCCGTGTTTGGAGGAAGAGAAATGCTGCCTATGACCCAAAGAACACCGTCCCCACTGTCAAGCATGGAGGTGGAAATGTTATGTTTTGGGGGTGTTTCTCTGCTAAGGGCACAGGACTACTTCACCGCATCAATGGGAGAATGGATGGGGCCATGTACCGTACAATTCTGAGTGACAACCTCCTTCCCTCCGCCAGGGCCTTAAAAATGGGTCGTGGCTGGGTCTTCCAGCACGACAATGACCCAAAACATACAGCCAAGGCAACAAAGGAGTGGCTCAGGAAGAAGCACATTAGGGTCATGGAGTGGCCTAGCCAGTCACCAGACCTTAATCCCATTGAAAACTTATGGAGGGAGCTGAAGCTGCGAGTTGCCAAGCGACAGCCCAGAACTCTTAATGATTTAGAGATGATCTGCAAAGAGGAGTGGACCAAAATTCCTCCTGACATGTGTGCAAACCTCATCATCAACTACAGAAGACGTCTGACCGCTGTGCTTGCCAACAAGGGTTTTGCCACCAAGTATTAGGTCTTGTTTGCCAGAGGGATTAAATACTTATTTCCCTCTGCAGAATGCAAATAAATTCATATACTTTCCACAATGTGATTTTCCGGATTTAATTTGTGATGTGCTATCTCTCACTGTTACCAATAACCTACCCTTCAATTATGGGCTGCTCATGTCTTTGTCAGTGGGCAAACTTACAAAATCAGCAAGGGATCAAATACTTATTTCCCCCACTGTATGCATGTAACTACATTTTTAGGCCTTTTTTTTGTTACTTTTTGTTAATTTTTAGACACTTGGGTACACTGTACACATGTTTTCCTGTGAACAGGTTGATCATCTGTGACGCCCTGAAGCAGCCAAAAGCAAAACTCAGGCCTTTGTTGGTGTGTTCGATGGGACATTAATTTATTTATTCACAGCACTTGATATACCGCAAGGTGGCCGGCACATTAATCAGTAGATGTCACTTTAAATGTATTTGAATTGATTGAAGTTTGTATTGCACAGCACATTGACAGAAATTGAGGTTTTTTTTTTTAAAATTCTGGTGAGGTAGTTGCCTTTAATTCCCTATCACTTGTTATTGGAGTGAAGGTGGGTCTCTGAGGCTTTTTCCTCCTCATAGGTATGATTTCAGCGCAGCTCTGTCTATCACACTTTCTAATTCTGTGCAATTCTACCCCTCCTTTTTCTATATATATATTTTTATTATTAATGATGAGATAGGTGAGACATGTACACAGTACACTGAAGAAGAACCAGTACATCAGTAGACATAGATATTTAATACCAGCACAAAACAAAGATAAAAATAATGTATTTTATTTGTTACATTTGTATCCCCCATTTTCCCACCTATTTTGCAGGCTCAATGTGGCTTACATAATATCGTAAAGGCATTCGCCAAGTCCGGTAGAGAAACAAATACAAGGTGATATAGTTGAATATAGGTACATGTGTTTCAGGTACAATAAGTACATAAGTAATGCCATACTGGGAAAAGACCAAGGGTCCATCAAGCCCAGCATCCTGTCCACGACAGCGGCCAATCCAGGCCAAGGGCACCTGGCAAGCTTCCCAAACGTACAAACATTCTATACATGTTGTTCCTGGAATTTTGGAGTTTTCCAAGTCCGTTTAGTAGCGGTTTATGGACTTGTCCTTTAGGAAACCGTCCAACCCCTTTTTAAACTCTGCTAAGCTAACCGCCTTCACCACTTTCTCCGGCAACGAATTCCAGAGTTTAATTACACGTTGGGTGGTGAAAAATTTTCTCCGATTTGTTTTAAATTTACTACACTGTAGTTTCATCGCATGCCCCCTAGTCCTAGTATTTTTGGAAAGCGTGAACAGACGCTTCACATCCACCTGTTCCACTCCACTCATTATTTTATATACCTCTATCATGTCTCCCCTCAGCCGTCTCTTCTCCAAGCTGTATAGCCCTAGCCTCCTTAAGTCTTTCTTCATAGGGAAGTCATCCCATCCCCGCTATCATTTTAGTCGCCCTTCGCTGCACCTTTTCCAATTCTACTATATCTTTCTTGAGATGCGGCGACCAGAATTGAACACAATACTCAAGGTGCGGTCGCACCATGGAGCGATACAACGGCATTATAACATCCTCACACCTGTTTTCCATACCTTTCCTGATAATACCCAACATTCTATTCACTTTCTTAGCCGCAGCAGCACACTGAGCAGAAGGTTTCAGTGTGTTACCGACGACGACACCCAGATCCCTTTCTTGGTCCGTAACTCCTAACGTGGAACCTTGCATGACGTAGCTATAATTCGGGTTCTTTTTTCCCACATGCATCACCTTGCACTTGCTCACATTAAACATCATCTGCCATTTAGCCGCCCAGTCTCCCAGTCTCGTAAGGTCCTCTTGTAATTTTTCACAATCCTGTCGCGATGTAACGACTTTGAATAACTTTGTGTCATCAGCAAATTTAATTACCTCGCTAGTTACTCCCATCTCTAAATCATTTATAAATCTATTAAAAAGCAGCGGTCCTAGCACGGACCCCTGAGGAACCCCACTAACTACCCTTCTCCATTGTGAATACTGCCCATTTAACCCCACTCTCTGTTTCCTATCCTTCAACCAGTTTTTAATCCACAATAGGACATTTCCTCCTATCCCATGACCCTCCAATTTCCTCTGTAGCCTTTCATGAGGTACCTTGTCAAACACCTTTTGAAAATCCAGATACACAATATCAACCGACTCCCCTTTGTCCACATGTTTGTTCACTCCTTCAAAGAATTGAAGTAAATTGGTCAGGCAAGATTTCCCCATACAAAAGCCATGCTGACTTGGTCTCAGTAATCCATGTCCTCGGATGTGCTCTGTAATTTTGTTTTTGATAATAGCCTCTACCATTTCCCCCGGCACCGACGTCAGACTCACCGGTCTATAATTTCCTGGATCTCCCCTGGAGCCTTTTTTAAAAATGGGCGTTACATTGGCCACCCTCCAATCTTCCAGTACCACGCTCGATTTTAAGGATAAGTTGCATATCACTAGCAGTAGCTCCGCAAGCTCGTTTTTCAGTTCTATCAGTACTCTAGGATGAATACCATCCGGTCCAGGAGATTTGCTACTCTTCAGTTTGCCGAACTGCCCCATTACGTCCTCCAGGTTTACCGTGAAGTCAGTAAGTTTCTCCGACTCGTCCGCTTGAAATACCATTTCCGACACCGGTATCCCACCCAAATCTTCCTCGGTGAAGACCGAAGCAAAGAATTCATTCAGTCTCTCCGCTACGTCTTTGTCTTCCTTGATTGCCCCTTTTACCCCTCGGTCATCCAGCGGCCCAACCGATTCTTTTGCCGGCTTCCTGCTTTTAATATACCGAAAAAAAGTTTTACTATGTTTTTTTGCCTCTAATGCTATCTTTTTTTCATACTCCCTCTTGGCCTTCTTAATCTGCGCCTTGCAATGGGGATCAAGGAGAGGAAGGTTATATAGTGCCCATTACAATGGGGATCGAGGAGAGGAAGGTTGTATAGTGTCCATTACGATCTTTGGTTTTGCTGTGTTGCAGTGTGTAGGTGGTTATGTTGGGTCGGTGGGGTATGCCTTTTTGAACAGGTTGGTTTTTAATGATTTCCTGAAGTTTAGATGGTCGTATGTTCTCATAGCTTTTGGCAATGCATTCCATAGTTGTGTGCTTACGTAGGAGAAGCTGGATGCATAGACTGCTTTGTATTGAAGTCCTTTGCAGTTTGGGTAGTGGAGGTTTAGGTATGTTCGAGATGATCTGGTTATGTTTCAGAGTGTTAGGTCTATGAGGTCTGTCATGTAGCCTGGGACTTGGCCGTAGATAATTTTGTGGACCAGGGTGCAGATTTTGAAGATAATGCGCTCTTTAATTAGAAGCCAGTGCAGTTTTTCTCGGAGGGGTTTGGCACTTTCGAATTGTGATTTGCCAAATATCAACCTGGCTGCTGTGTTTTGAGCGGTCTGAAGTTTCTTTGTGAGTTGTTCTTTGCATCCCGCATAGATTCCATTGCAATAGTCTGCATGGCTTAGTACCATTGATTGTATTAGGTTACGAAATGTTTCCTTTGGGAGGAAAGGTTTTACTCGTTTAAGTTTCCAGCTTAAGCTGTGGTTTGGTAAAATTCCCAAAAGTGTTGCCATATCTTCTTTGGATTAGTCAATGTAATTTCTAAGAAGGTATGTAATTCTCTCCAAAGAAGCTGCCAGGTTATTTTGTAAATACCAAAATAGTCTATCTTTGATTCTTTTGGCTTCCTGTGATCCCTTCCTTGGATTTTTCACCTGTGTCCCTTCTATCTACCATCCCCCCTTTCAATTTCCTATGGCTATCCCCAAGTATTTTTCACCACCTTTCTTTCAGGGCCTTACATGCTGTTCCTTGAGAATGTCAGCTTTGGAACTCTGAGGAAATTCCTACGTATCAATCGAGTGCAACTTACGGACAATGAGAACCTGCAGAGCCTGCTGACTGTGGTTGCCTATCACGTTGCCCTTGGCATGGAACACATCAGCAACAAAATGGTAAACACAGATATGTACAGCCTTAACACCCCCCCTCCCCCCACCAGCTGTCTGTGCATCAACTAATATCAAGTTTAATGTCCCAAATGTGCATTGTTCAACACAGCACTGAGCAACAGATCATAGTATAGCTCTGGGGTACCCAACACAAAAGTGATTTTGGAGGTCAGAACTACACCCATATTTGATTTCTACAAAGTGATAGAATAATCTTGTTACTCTAGATGATGGTGTTTCTGTTAAGACCGTCTTCAATTGTTTTTGTTTGTTTGTTTTTACTAAAACCATGCTCTGCAAGGATTTTAGAGGAAACAGTGGACAACAATTAGAAGTAATCCACAGGACCATAACCTGCATTAAATTCCTACTGGTTTATAGGTATTTTAGGTGCTACGGCAGCATGTGGGAAAGAGTTAGAACTCAGGGCGGACTTCTATGGTCTGTGCCCTGAGAAAGGCAGGGACAAATCAAACTCGGATATACATATAAAGTATTATATACCATGTAAAATGAGTTTATCTTGTTGGGCAGACTGGATGGACCGTTCAGGTCTTTATCTGCCATCTTGTATCCCACATTTTCCCACCTATTTGCAGGCTCAATGTGGCTTACAATGTACCGTAATGGCAATTGCCAATTCCTGATCACGAAATACAGAGTAGTATTGTAGTAAACATCCCCCCTCCCCCATATACCTTTTAAATAGCAGATCTTCACCGGCAGCAAGCAGCAACACACTTGTATGTAAAAGATTACAGAATACCAGCATTTAGTGCATGAATGTAACATTCACGTGAGGCACACACTCAGCTGTATTCTACATTGAGTGCACAAACTGCATAGCATTTAATGCAAGGGTGTACACATGGGTGGGGCTGGGGGGTAGAACAAGGGGGCAGGTCCCACAATTGCATGTATATCTTATAGAATACTATGTTATGTGCTAATATACCATATTTATGCCTGCTATTGACGTGGTGTAAGTGGGTTTGCCTTACATGTTAGCATGTAAATGGTAACCTATGCTAGCATTCTATTACAAAATCTGTGCACACAGAATTTGCACTTAGCAAGCTGCATTTTGGCACCCTTTAGAGAACTGCCCCCAAAACGTGAACTTAGACTTTTCTGGGGCCCCTTGCTTGAACTGAAAATGCTGCTACAAATATTTCCTTTAGGTACTACACCGGGATCTAGCGCTCAGGAATATCCTGATTGGTTCTTTCCCTTATGAATGCAAAATCACAGAGTTTGGACTGGCCAGTGACTTGTTCAATTACAGGAGCAGCTGGAAACATTACAAGGTAATAAATAAATAAAAGAAAGGCTTTCATTTCCTTTGATTTGTATTGTTTGATTTTAGTGGAAGAGTACCTAATGATTAGTACAGTGGCTTCAGTGATTTCCACTCCTTGTGACTCTGAGCAAGTCACTTAACCCTCCATTGCCTCAGGCTCAAATTAGCATCTGTATTTAATATGTAAACTTTGATTGTAACCACAGAAAGGTTACAAATCCCCCTTCCCTGTTTTATTTCCTTTCCTTCTTTATATTATTTGGTATTGTAAACTGCTTTGTTGTAAAGTAATCTAAACTAACAGGAAGGAGAGGATAGTGCAGTGCTCTTCAGTGTAAGGCCCCTGGAAACCTCTGGGGCAGTCCTTATTGTCTTTCTGTTATTTTCTGCTACTCTCTACTACTACTCCTACTACTACTACTACTAACTACTTAACATTTCTAAAGCGCTACTAGGGTTACGCAGCACTGTACAATTTAACATGGAAGGACAGTCCCTGCTCAAGGAGCTTACAATCTAAAAGACAAATGTACAGTCAATCTGATAGGTCAGGCAGATTGGGGCAGCCTATATGTTCGAAAGGTTAGGTTCCGAAGGCAGCATTGAAGAGGTGAGCTTTAAGCAAGGATTTGAAGATGGGTAGGGAGGGGGCTTGGCGTAGGGGTTCAGGAAGATTGTTCCAGGCATAGGGTGAGGCAAGGTAAAATGAGTGGAGCCTGGAGTTGGCAGTGGTGAAGGGTACTGAGAGGAGGGATTTGTCATGTGAGCGGAGGTTACGGGCAGGAACGTAGGGGGAGATGAGGGTAGAGAGGTAGTGAGGAGCAGCAGAGTGAGTGCATTTGTAAGTAAGGAGGAGAAGCTTGAATTGTATGTGGTATCTGATCGGAAGCCAGTGAAGTGACCTGAGGAGAGGGATGATATCAGAATAACGGTTTTGGCGGAATATAAGATGTGCGGCAGAGTTCTGAACGGATTGAAGGGGGGATAGATGGCTGAGTGGGAGGCCAGTGAGGAGTAGGTTGCAGTAGTCGAGGCGAGAGGTAATGAGGGCGTGGACGAGAGTTCGGGTGGTGTGCTTAGTGAGGAAAGGGCGAATTTTGTTGATGTTGAAGAGGAAGAAGCGACAGGTTTTGGCAGTCTGCTGGATATTCGCAGAGAAGGAGAGGGAGGAGTCGAAGATGACTCAGAGGTTGCGGGCAGATGAGACGGGGAGGATGAGGGTGTTATCAACTGAGAGAGAGTGGAGGAAGAGGAGAAGTGGGTTTAGATGGAAAGACGAGGAGCTCGGTCTTGGACATGTTCAGCTTCAGGTGGCGGTTGGACATCCAGGCAGCAATGTCGGATAGGCAGGCCGATACCTTGGCCTGGGTCTCTGCTGTGATGTCTGGTGTGGAGAGATAGAGCTGGGTGTCATCAGCATAAAGATGATACTGGAAACCATGAGATGAGATCAGTGAGCCTAAAGAAGAGGTGTAGATAGAGAAGAGAAGGGGTCCAAGGACAGATCCCTGGGGAACTCCAACAGATAGCAGGATGGGAGTGGAGGAAGATCCATGAGAGTATACCCTGAAGGTGCGGTGGGAGAGATAGGAGGATAACCAGGAGAGGACAGAGCCCTGGAACCCAAATGAGGACAGAGTGGCAAGAAGTAAATCGTGATTGACAGTGTCAAAAGCGGCGGAAAGATCGTGGATGAGGATGGAGTAGTGGCCTCTGGATTTGGCCAGGAGCAGGTCATTGCAGACTTTAGAGAGTGCTGTTTCTGTCGAGTGGAGAGGGCGAAAGCCGGATTGGAGTGGATCGAGGATGGCATGAGAGGAGAGAAAATCGAGGCAGCGGCTGTGAACGGCGCGCTCAAGTATTTTGGAGAGGAAGGGTAAGAGAGAGATGGGGCGATAGTTGGAGGGGCAGGTAGGGTCAAGTGATGTTTTTTTGAGGACAGGTGTGACTACGGCGTGCTTGAAGGTGTCAGGGACAGTTGCAGTGGAGAGAGAGAGGTTAAGGATGCGACAGATGGAGGGGTTGACAGTATGGGCGATGGTGTTAAGTAGGTTGGTGGGGATGGGATCAGAGGAACAGGTCGTGCATTTTGAGGAGGAAAGAAGGCGGGAGGTTTCATCCTCGGTGATCTCAGGAAAGGAGAAGGAGGCCTGGGTTGGTTGGTTGAGGGAGAGGGTTAATGGGTGAAGAGGAGGTGATGGCTTGGTAGTGAACTCAAGCTTGATCTTTTGCACCTTGTCGCGGAAGTAATCAGCCAGTGATTGAGGAGAGAGTGAGGGGGGGGTGGGAGCGGGGGGCACCTTGAGGAGAGTTAAGGGTGGCGAAGAGACGACGAGGGTTGGAGCTGAGAGAGTTGGTCAATTGGGTGTAATAGTCCTGTTTTGCAAGGAATAGGGAGGAGTGGAAGGAGGATAGCATGAATTTGTAGTGAAGGAAATCTGAGTGGGTGCGGGATTTCCTCCAGATGCGTTCGGCAGATCGGGTGCAGGAACGAAGGTAGCGGATGCAAGGGGTCAGCCAAGGCTGAGGAATAGTACGCTTTGTGGGACGGGAGGTGGATGGTGCGAGGGTGTCCAGAGCAGAGGAGAGAGCGGCATTGTAAGCGGAGACCGCTTTGTCGACAGTCTCGGAGGACATGATGGATGGGAGGAGATTAGAGATGCTAGAGGATAAGGTGGGGGGGGGGGGGGGGGGGTCAATGGCCTGGAGATTCCTGGAGGTGGTGGTTAAAGTTGGGCGGGGGGGGGGGGGGGGTGAAGAAGTGTGAATGTGATCAGGTGGTGATCGGCGAGGGGAAGAGCTGAAGCTTGGAAATTGGAGGGTGAGCCGGAGGAGGAGAGGACGAGGTCAAGACAATGGCCGTCACGGTGAGTAGGGGTGGTAGAGCACAGCTGGAGGTTGAAGGAGGATGTTAGGGTGAGGAACATAGAAGCGTGAGGGTCGGATGGGTCATCAGCATAAATGTTAAAGTCTCCGAGAATGAGGGACGGAGATGAGGGTTCAAGAAAAACAGAGAGCCAAGCATCGAAGTCGGTGAGGAAGGAAGAGAAGGATTTATCAGGGGGGCGGTAGATGACTGCCACTCTGAGTGGCAGCGGGTAGAATAGCCGGATGGAGTGGGCTTCAAATGATGAGAAGCAGTGAGACTGCGGTAGAAGGAGGGGTTGGAAACTACAGGAGGGCGAGAGTAGTAACCCAACGCCTCCACCGCGGCCAACTGGGCGGGGAGTGTGTGAGAAGAGAGAACCACCATGGCAAAGGGCTGCGACTGAGGCAGAGTCATCCGGGGAGATCCAGGTTTCGGTTAGGGCGAGCAGTTGAAGGGAGTGGGAGATGAAGAGATCGTGGATGAAGGACAATTTGTTGCAGACTGAGTGGGCATTCCACAAGGCGCATGAGAAGAGGGGGAAGGAGGGGAATAGAGACGAGATTGGAGACGTCCCGGGATCGTTCGCGTGGATAGGACGGGGACAGATGAGGGGGACCTGGATTAGGGTTAATGTCTCCCGCGGATAGCAGGAGGAGCAGCAAGAGAGTGCGGAGGAGGGTGGGGGAGGTCGGGTGACGAAGACGGGGTGCACTACCCAGGCTCAGGACAGAAAGGAGAAAGTGAACTGAGTGGGGGGAGGGGGAAGAAGAGCTGCATGCTTAAAAGATAAGACATTTCTCAATAGACAAAAGAGAATGCATTTGGAAATGCTCACAACCTTGAGGATATCATCCAATGAAGTTTGAAGGGTAGGCTGGTGGAAATGGATGTCATTTGACACACACTGGTCAGCAGTGTCATACCCACACATGGGAAGATGTTTTGGGGGGCAGATTCTATATATGGCGCCTGGAAAATCCACGCAGAAATCATTTTTGCCTAAGCGTATTCTATAATACTTAGGTGCAGTATAAAGAATATGCTTGATATCCCAGCGCCTAAAAATATGTGCATCCATTTACACCAACAAAAATGTGGCATAAATCTGTGAATAGATTAACATAAACTGGGCCATATTCTATAATAATGTGTGTAAATTTGGGTATGCCCACGAAAACACCCATTTCCCTTCCTATAACCACGCCCCTTTTTGGATGTGTGCATTAGAATTTAGGTGCAGTGAGTTACAGCATACACTTAACGAATGTGTGTAAATTCTAATTATTGCCAATTAGTGCTCACTATTAAGTGTAGTTAACAATGCTGATTGGCTTCTTAAGCCTACACGCATTATTATGGAATATGCTTAGATTTAGGTGCAGAACGCTAGGCGCGATATATAGAATCTGTTGGTTAATGGCTCTCCTTTAGCTCATTAGAATCCAAAGTGGTCCCAGCTTAAAAATGAATAAAGACCACTGCATTATCTCTGAGAAATAAAATACAACTGGGTACGATCAGCCTGGTGGCCTAGTGACAGTGCTGGGTGGTAGGAGCTAGTTTCTAAAAATGACTAGGGTCTTGAAACAGGCTTGCAATAGAGCTATGTGCAGATGTCTGAGCATGTGGCTTCTACGGCAAGTGTAATAGCGTGGCATGCAAGAAGCAAACTGCAGGCAAATATTATGCACAGCAAACCTGTGGCAAATGCAGGGAGAGTATCCTGGACAATGCACAAGGTTTTGTGGTAAGCTCAGCTTCTTGTGTGCCTGTCCAAACCAAACACAAAAGCAGCGGCACACACCAGCGTTTGTTTTTCTGCACCTAAATATAAGCCTTGCAGAAATTGTTTTCACCTCAAATTTTTGAAAGGCTCATATTTAGGTGCAGAAGAACAGGTATCAGATGGATGCTTTCACTTTCAGTTTTGTTTGGACAGTTGCATGTTTATTACTTACTGTCTGCCTTTAAAACTTGCACAGGCTTCCTTCTGCTTGTATAAGAAGACAAAACCAGCAGGGCTGCTGAGGGAGGGGCAGGGGGGACAAAATTCCCCGGGCCCGGGACTCCAAGGAGGGCCCGGCCCCGGGGTCTCTCGCCGCCTTCTGCTCCCAGGCTGCCGGTACTGCAGTCCCCAGTCTCCACCTATCTTCCCTCTGCTCCCTTCATTAAAAAAAAAAAAATCTTGAAATCGGCAGCGTAGCGCCTTGCGTGAAAGCGACAGATTGCCTTGGGCGGACCTTCCCTCACTGCATTCCGACCTCATGACCACAAGGTCAGGACACAGTGAGGAAAGGCTCGCCAGAGGCAATCTGCTGCTTTCACATAGAAGGTGCTGCACTGCTGATTTTGATTTTTTTTTTTTTTTTTTTTAAATGAAGGGGGTCGAATGGCAAACAGAAGGGAACTGAGGGAAGGTAGGTGGGGACTGCGGTGCCGGTGGCCTGGGAATAGGAGAGGGAGGCAACAGCAGCAGTGGCGATTGGGGGGGGGGGGGGGGAGCTGGGGGCGGCCTTGCCCCAGCTCAGTCTCTCGGCGGCCCTGAAAACCAGCACTTAAATGTGACTGACAAAAAACTGTCTCTGCAAAAACTTCTACATTACTCTGGACCATCACAGAAGTTCTTGCATAGTACATGCATCACAAGTGGGCAGCATACTCTTGCATTGCAAAGGATACCTTAATTAGCTTCTTAGCATATATTTTAACACAACCTGTGCTGTGTTTACCCATGTGAGCCAACACCTATGCACCTTTCCTCTGTGCATTGCTTGGCTCATACAACAGTGTTTAGCCTGGGGAACCCTGCAGTTGCTTTCTGCATTGCCCCCTAGGGATACTAAACTCAACCCAAATTAACCCTTTACGGACACAATGAAGGAGTTCAACATTGGGGACTGTTCAATCTTCCACTACATCACCTATGATCTGGCTTAAATTCCTGGACTATGATCCATTTCCTGTGTCAGGTGGGACTGGGAATACTGTAGATGCAACATTTACAGCCTTGGGGAATAGGAAGTCTCAGTCATTGTGGAATGGTGACACAGTGGCCAAACTTAGAACCTGCAATTGCCAGAGTTTAGAAAGCACTTTAATATGCAGAATTGGAAAAATCCTAGATGCTTAAAATTCAGGGCCTGGAGCCCTATGAAAGAGAGAGTAGTATGCCCAAATTGAGGAATGAGTTATGGCAGCTGTTACCAAGGGAGAAAAAGTTGCAAGAGGTTACCACCCACAGTACCCTATTACTGGAGCACAAACTGAAGCATGCTGGGATAGAAGGGGGATAGGCAAATACCTAGAGAGAGGGGAAGAACTGGTGCCATTCAAGGGAAGAGTACCTGGAAGCAGGGGAAAGAGGAAGGAATGGTGCCAGAAGGTCAGAGGCGAGTGCTTGGAGAAGACTAAAAAGGAGAATAACAAGTACATTTAAAGGAAATGCAAAAAGAGACAAAAATAAAGAGTAAAACATCCAAAACTAAGAATAAAAAATAAAATGTCCCTGGTTCATAATAATTTTTGGCTGGTCCTCCACCTCTGACTGTGCAAAGTGAGTTTGCTTGGGGGTGGGGGGGGGGGGAGGAACTCCCTGTCCTTGTTAATGAAGGCTCATGATGCCAGATTCTAGCCCAGATTTTCAAGTTAAGAGAAGGTACAAAGGAGCAGGAGGAAACTGCTGAGGTAAATGAAAAATGTATATAATTAGATCTGCCTCACCCATTTGGGCAGTGGAAGCCATGGGCTCTCTGTACTATCCTGGAAAGAACTTCGTATCCCCTCTAGATCCTTAATTACCCCAACCTGGTATCTGCTCATGGCAGTGTTACTTGGTCAAGGCAGTATATAGACCCCAGTAATTAGAAAGGAACCCAGTATGTAGTAGATATAATAAGATAGTTTATTACAATCTTACCAATGGCAGTACAGGCAAGTCAAGCATTCACATAATGGAACCACATATCATGGCACGTCCTCTCTCTCTAGCCTTCTGGAGTCGTTCTTCTTCTGATCTAATACCCCTCAGATTGCTGCTTATATACAATTTTGGCCCTATTCATTTCAATGGACCCCAGTTTCTTTCACCAGGGCTCTTGGTTCTTATCAGTTGATCAGAATGACTTCACATGTTCCCAAACCTTCCTCTAGCCCCCCCCCCTTTGGATGTTCTCACCCGGGGTGCAGCTGACCCAGTACTATCTCTACATAACCATAGCAACTCTTGCTCATGACGTCTTGCAGGTGCCAGTCTCAGGATTGTTTATAAAGTAGATTGCCCCCACCCTTACCAGTTCTCAATTACCTCATCTCAGTACTTGCCACAGTGAAACGTAACTGTGTCAAAGGTGATCTCTGATTTTTACAAGCTAGCTCTCTTTTATATCGGAGATGGTTTTGATTTTAAGAGGCCTAGCTCTTATTATGAGCCATTGGCCTGTATTTTACTGAGAGCAGGGGCTAGCAAGGCTAACATATTTCTTCAAAAACTACCTAGGATTTCTCCCTAAGATCCCCCTCTTTCCACCCTTCCCATAGAGCTCTGCTAATGCACTTTACTCTTGCACTGCAGCACTCCCTGATATTCTAATACTGGGCCTCCCCCACACAGCTCTGCCAATGCACTTGTATCCTGCCTTGCAATACCTCTCTGCTAGTCCATTAGAGAAAACCACACATTCTGCCCATGCACCTCATTCCTGCCCCAGAGAACCATCTGCCACCTTGCACTACAAACTACTAGTTCATATACATACGATTCTGCCAATGTGCTTTGCTCCTGTTAACCCCAATATACACCACCTAAAGCACACAGCAGCCCCTGCATATACTGTTTCAAGTGCACCCAGTTCCTTGTGTGTGCTTACACAGATACTTTACCCTCTACACAAGTTTCTCAGAGCACACATGACCCCCCCTTGCATATTCTGCTCCAAGCACACACTAACTTGGATGTATTTTGTGTTTGTATAGTCTGAGGTTCCCTTGCGCTGGTATCCACCTGAGTACTTCAGAGAAAAAGCGTATCATCTGAAAAGTGAGGTGTGGTCCTATGGCATTCTGCTCTGGGAAATGGAAACACTGGGTAAATGATAAGCTCAAATCTTAAAAAAAAATTATTTTGTCTTTATCTACTGCCTTCTTTTTAAATACATTCACCCTACGTGGTGTACAGGTTGAACAGAATCTCAGCCATTTTTCAGAAAATGTTTCATGATTTGCTAATTGCTTACGTGTATCCTGCAGGCTGCTCACCATACCCGGACTTGGATAGTGCCGAGGAGGTTATGTTTCATGTCTGCAATGGATACAGAATGAGAAAACCCAGAGGATGTAGAGATGAGATGTGAGTGACATTTTAATACTTTCATTCCTCCTTGTCTCTGTTCTGTGGGGGGGAGGGTCAAGTAACTGCAGGCCTTGACAGGGACAGAAGTTCTTCTGAGTGTATCAGCTGGTGTGGCTTTGCTGGAGGTGATTTTGCAGAGTTGCGATAATACAGAGAAAGCTGTCATTTGGGGATTTTGCCATTACCATCCTCTGGTCTTGTGCCTTTCAGATATAAATTGATGGAGCAATGCTGGACAGAAAATGCACGTCAGCGTCCTTCCTTCTCAGAGATTGCCAAGTACCTGGAGGATATTGTAGAAGAGGATGCGGTGAGATATTCAGTGACGCTACATATTTTGCACCAGTGTGATGTCTCCATGGCTGAAATGAAGGTTCTGATTAGATTTGTTTTCTTGCTCAGGATTATATACAGGTGGAAGAAAGCAAGACAATATGCCACCCTTTGCAGGGGTGATCTCTACAGCTCAAAGTCACACCCTCAGGACAGCCATTCGCCCCTGGAGGGATAATGTAAGAGTGGAGGAATGGCAGCACCGGTCGACAACCGGAGGTGGTGGGTTCAAATCCCACTGCTGCTCCTTGTGATCTTGGGCAAGTCACTTAACCCACCACTGCCTCAGGCACAAACTTAAGATTGTGAGCCCTCCAGGGACAGGGAAATAACTAATCTTGAACTACTGAAAAGATATGAGCAAAATCCAAATGAGTAAAGGGGAGCCAGAAGTTAACCTTTACTCATAAAAGGGGATCAGTGTAGCAGGAAGGATTTCTGTACTAGAGGTGAAGGGTTATCAGGTTGACATTTCTCTTTATACTTGTGCAGCCTGCTACCAAATTCCCTAGAAAGGGACCTCAGTGTAGCTTGCATTACTGGTAGTAAGGCTTAGTACTGGTTTTCAGAAGCAACCAGAGTGCAGGTGTCCCAATTTGTTGGTTCCACAGTGAGGTGGGGGGGGGGGGTTCTATTTATTTTAGTACACAGAATTTAAATCCAGTGTTTGTATTCTAATATTTTTGTGAGGGTAGTTTTCAAAAGATTTTAGCTGAGTAACTAGCACTTACAAAACACCCCCCCCCCTAAAAAAAAAACCAAACCTGTTTTACTTTAACATGAGTTCATTGGTTATTAGGAGGCTGCTTTTAATTCCTGTCAAAACAAACATATTCCCCCGCATTCTGTAAAGGGTGCCCAATTTTCTGCATTCAAATTTAGGCACAATTCCAAGATGCATGTGCATCTCAATTGATTAATGAGCCAATTAATGCCACTAATTGAATGGTAATGATCAATTATTGGCATCCGTTGGGAACTGTACCCTTTTCTATAACACTGCGTGCCAAAAACCCATAGCTTGCAACCCAAAAGAGGACATGAGCATGGGAGGAGCATCGGATGGTCAGGAGAATTCTCACAAGGTGCAAAGTATTGTAGAACTTGGGGGATCCACACTCAAATTGTGCACCAGTATTTCTACCAGGTTTCAGTTGGTGTAAGTCCTGGGCGTGAGAATTGGCACTCTGCACTATTTAGAGAATAGCGCTGATTTTCCCCAACGTCTAATTTTCTGAGCCGTTTACTGAATCTGACCCATTTTGTATATCAAAATGATAAACAGCCTGGAAGTTCTTCCAACACATTTCTGTCCTGAAACAGTCCTGTTATTCCAGTACTAAGGGGCCGATGCTCAAAAGTCCCCGTTAAAAACCGTGTCCTTTTAGATCCACGGTAGAATCTCCTCCTTGCTGAGAGCCTCCCCCCCCCCCCCCCCGATTAGCTGTCTGCTTGTTTCTCTGCCCCCCCCCCCAAGCTGACAGCATAGGGACTTTCCCCACTCAGTTGGCTTCTATTTGTTTCTCTGCACCTAGATGACATCATAGGGGCTTTCCCCCAGCCAACTGGCTGTCTGCCCCTAAGATGTCAGCTGGGAGGGGGCAGAGAAACAAGCAGTCAATCAGCTGGGGGCAGACCCTATGATGTCAGCGGGGGGAGGGGGTTCAGCAAGGATAAGATTCCCAAGCAAAACCATCAGGGGCAGCCTGAGGGAAGGAAAGTTAAACTGCAGGAGGAAGGTGGAGCCAGCATCAGAGCAATTTGCTATTGAAAAAGAAAACTTTGCCTTGCAGAAAGCCCCCCTCCCCCCCCCCCCCCCCCCCCCACTTGTTTCTCTGCCCCTAAGCTGTTCTCTACTCCAAGACAAGTTTTGAAATCGAAAAATGCCAAGCAGAGTGCTCGGGGCCGGCTCAAGGCAAGATGCCGCCTTCCCCGGGCATTTTACTTTGTCACAATGATGTTCCAAATGCGGCAGCAAATTATTTATTTATAGCATTTATATCCCGCAATATTCCCACCCATGGGAGGCTCAATGTGGCGTACAACAGTCTATAAATTACCTTACGCTGCCCTGCCGACACCCACCTCTTCCTTTTACTGTGGTTGCCTGAGCCTCTGACGAATCAGAAAGTTACTTCAGAGAGGCGGCCGCAGTAAAGGGAAGAGGGTTGCTGGTGGCGGAAGGGCAGCTTATGGGAATCGCTGCCAGGTTTGGAACATTACTGTGACTAGGTAAAATGCCGCAAAGCCGTTCCCTGAGATACCACTCCTGTAGAGTACTGCCTCAGGTGGCTTAATGGTCAGGCCGCCCCCAAGAGTGCTTCTCCCAGAAGTCACCCTCACACACTGACAACTCCAGACCTCACGGAAAATTTTGCAAGTTAAACCTAGGAACTCCTTTTTGTGCATTGCTCAGAATGCTCATTTTAATACTAATCAGCTAATTGTTAATACATTTGTATAGTATTATTGTTGCCTGCTACTGCGATTTGTGCATTACTCGCCAAATAACATGCACGCTAAAATGGATCGAACCAGTCAAAAATCAAATGTTCCTAGCATGGTAAGCTTTGTGCATTGGTCCTTAAGACCCACATACAGCTCTGTCAGTGCACCTTACTCCAGTCATGGGACACTCCCTGCTGTTCTGGTGGCATGAGAAAACTGGGAATGGAAGCTAAATGCACAAAGGCCACATGCCTAGCTAGTAATGAGTGCAAGGAACTGGAAGAATGTTTGCTGGAAAATTTAAAAAAAAAAAAAGATTTTGAAAGAAGCTGACGATCAAAAATTGTCCCCCCCCCCCCCCCCATATTCAAAAACATTTACATGGCCAGGATCAGCACCTGGCTGATTAAATTTCCCATAAGCGGCTAACTGTAAATTTTCAGTGGGACATGGTCGGCCATGGCCTGTTGAAAATTCATGGTTAGCGGGTTATATTGCGTGATATAAGTAAATATCTGCCGCTTTTCAGTGAAAGTTTGGTGGCCATATTTGGCTGCGTGAATACCAGGCCTATCTTTGGCTGGTTCAAACGTAACCAGCTAGCACTGAATAGCGGCTTTGCCAGTTAAGTTTGAACTGGCTAAAAATAAATTGGTTATTCAACGCCAGTCACTGGAAATGGCTCGGCAATGAATACCTGGGCTCAGTACTGACTACGGGAGTTAGCCCAGCTAACTCCTGCAGTCTGAATATTGGGCCCTGTACTTTTAAGTAGAGAAAATACCAAAAAGAAAATGGAACAAAATGAAGGAAACAAAACTGCACGATAAGCTCTAGTTTCTAGATGGTTCAAACAACAATTAACCTAGAAAATATATGACCACGGCTGCCCATTTTCTTGACAGAGAACATGTTGGGAAAGTTTTATTAAAGAATTTGGAATTTAAATGTAATTACTTGACTTTCTTTAACCTAAGCTCAAGGTGAATAACAATTTAGATATTATAATTATATCCCTGCCCCAGAGGGCTTACAAACTAAAATTAAACCTGAGGAAATGAAGCCGAACCCTGGTTTCACTGTACTAACTACATGCCCAAGATTTTCCCTCAGCCAGAGTGGGAGGATTTTACAGCTACTTTTATAGAATATACTGGGAGAACAGTTTACAACTGAGGACATGCTACTGCACATTGTTTCAGTGGTGGCTTAGCAGTTAGCACATGCTAATTCATGCCTGAATCTTGCGTTAGAGCTGGAAATTAAGCAGGATATGGGAGAATAGGCATAAAATAGCATATTACACTTTAGCACTGGGTACATACTGTTCACTGTCAATTGTACAATTAACATAGGTTCACCTACTGCCTCCTCAATAGGAGATGCTAAGCAGGAGTGTAGCAATTCCAGCGGGTGCCCTGTGCGACACGCCCTCAAACACTGCTAACGCACCTCCACCTTGCCCACTTTGCAAGGGAAGCCAATGGAAGGGGCATGATTTTCATGCCCAGCTTCCCTTGCCCACATGTAGGTCGCTATGGCTATGGTGCTAAGTACATCCATGCTGTGACCAGAGTTGACATGCACTAATGAATGTTTGTTTAGCAGGTCTTCTCAACTCAGTCATCAGGTCACACCAAGTCCCATCGGATTTTCTGGATATCCACAATGAATATTCATGAATAGATTTGCATATCAATGAGGAAATGAATAACAGTCTACCTCATGCATATTCATTGTGGATATCCTGAAAACCTATTGGGACTTGGTGTGCCCCAAAGACTGGGTTGAGAAGCCCTGCTGTATGGGAACTTGTAGAGACAAAAGTTGATTAAAAAACAAGATTCATACAAAAAAAATCATTAATTCAATCTAGAAATCAATTATCTAATTGCAGGATGAAAAAGACCTCAGAAGACACACAGAATTTTTACCCACCCAGTGAATCATGGGTTGGGAATAACTATCTTTAAGCGATGCATCAAACACAGGTCAAAAAACCTCCTTCCTGCCACTGATTAATTGCTTATATGCAGGTTATCATATTCAAAATCTATATTTAGTCTCAAAATTTTGTAAAATTTTTTATCAATTTTTGTAGGGGAATAAAACAGCTCTACATAATCCACATCCCCTAGAGACACTTATCTGTAGCAGTTGGATCCCATCGTTTCACTAAGGCTTTGTCAGGGTGTCGAGCCCAGCAGTCACCTAGGGAACACAAAAGTGCAAGAATGACAAACCTGCATTTCAATCATGAATCCTCACATCTTAAACACATTTTAAAGATATATTTTGTGCACAGAAGCTATCAAACATCTGCATACATGCGTGCTGTCTCCCAACTCAAGTAAAAACAAACATGGTGGTGGCGTTTTTAAAGCTCGCCTTTCATAGCGTCCGCACCAATCCAAAAACAGTACCAATCAAGAAAGGCTTTAATCAGGAGAAACTTTATAGTCTGACTGCATTCACAAAAAAACAGCTGCAGTTAAGCTGAAAGAGATGTTTTAAAAGCCTTAAGAAAGAATGCCCAACTAGTTGTCAAGGGAGGTGCTGTAGTTCTGCAGGACAGACAATCATATATACAGGAAGTTAATTCCCATTTGGCAGATTACAACACTTACAGGTTAGATTTAGATCCTACTTCAAAGTTGCAACAAGAGATCAAACTTTTTAACCCAGACTAGAGTAGAAGAAGAAGGATATCTTACTGCAAAAGAATTTTGATTTTTGAATCCTTCGCATCCAGTGATTCCTGTGTTATACGAGTTACCTAAAATTCTTAAGCACTTGACAAAAACCCATATTATCTTCTACAGGTTCATTGTTGGAACCCTTGACCTCATTTAAAGATGTGTTTTAAACCTTTGGTTCCAAGCTGTTTTTCTTACATCAAATATACCACTAATTTTTAAAGAATTATTGCAGAAGTGCAGCATTTCGACCATCAACAGAATATCATGGCTACGTTGATTATTAAGTCCCTGTATACAGTGATACCTCAAGATGAAGCCCTTTCAGTTGTTTAGCGAGTGTAGACCTAGACCTCATGAGGTTCCTTCTACAATTTACATCAATTAACGCAGTTGGATTTATGTGAAAATCATTTTTTATTCTTGGATAAATTGTACCTTCAGACATCGGGCGTAGATACGGGGGCGACTTGTGCCACAACAATAGCTAATCTTTACATGTTGGAGTTTGAATTAAAATGGATTGTGCCTTCATCTTTTTGGGGGAAGATCTCTCTATGGCACTGCTATATTGACAATGTGTTTGTCCCATGGAATGGGAATGAAGAAACATTGTTTGTGACTTGGCTCAACACTTGCCATCAAGCGAACCAATTTATGTACATACATTCACGTGAGAGGATACATTTTATAGATGACGAGATAAAACAGTCTGTGAACAGATTTACAAAAGACGTGTTTATTAAACCCATGGACAGAACACCTTTGAATAATTGAAGCTGCCATCCTAGGCGGTTAAAAGACAGCTTACTCTTTTCACAATTCTTAAGTTTTCAAAGAATTTGTGCCGGAGGAGCAACATTGTAGGAAGCATTCTGAGATTTTCTCCCAGAATTTGATAGATAGAACGGCCGAGTACAACAATTGTGAACTGCTTTTGAACGACATGACACATTCAAGTAGTAACACAGTGAATACCTTTATTGTTTGATATATGATGGGTAGGGAAAGGTGGCAAGCATAATAAAGAAGAACTGGGATGTTCTAAGATCATATCCCTGTTTGCTCAGCAATAGTTTAGGCTTGCTTTCTCATGGGGAAAAATGTGAAAGAATTACTGAGCCCTGTACAATTAGAATTACATAGTTCACCAGGTTGAACAGAGGGCTTTTCAGGACTTTCTAAATGTGGAATACAAGCATGTAAAACATGTACTATGACCATGGAGACCATCAATTTTACAAATCCTGTATATGGCAAAGATTTTCAATTAAGATTTTCTACATCAGGTAGTTCTGTCCATGTGGTTTATGTCCTATGATGTAGTTGCAATAAACTGCATGTGGGTAAGGCCATGAGACCACTACGTGTTAGGATCAATGAACGTCGCTCAATGCTGGTAAGACTGGTACTGCTGAAGGAGCAACAATGGATTTTTTTACTAAAGACTCTGGAACATGAGGGTTTAAATACCAGCATTAACTGGAGCTGTTTTTCTGTGAATGCAGTCACGGACTATAAAGTTTCTCATCATTAAAGCCTTTCTTGAGTGGTGCTGTTTTTGTACTGGTGCAGACGCTATCAAGGGCAGGCTTTAAAAATACCACCACTATGTTGGTTTTACTTGAGTTGGGAGGCAGCACGCATTTATGCGGATGTGATGTTTGCTAGTAAGCTTCTGTGCGCAAAATATGTCTTTAAAATATGTTTACGATATGAGGATTCACGATTGAAATGAAGGTTTATCATTCTTGTACTTTTACGCTCCCTAGGTGATTATTGGACTCAATCCCTTGACGAAGCCTTAGTGAAATGATGGGATCCAGCCGCTACAGATAAGGGTCACAAATTCTTTAGACTAAATATAGATTTTGAATATGATAACCTGCATATAAGCAATTAATAAGTGGCAGGAAGGAGGTTTTTTTGACTTCTCAAGTATTTTTCCTCCTGCTATGAGATAAACTGATTTCTAGATTGAATGATTTGTTTGTGTGAATCTTGTTTTTTAATCCACTCTTGGTTATAGTTTTGGATGCATTTTGCGAATTATTTCTTTGCCATTCATTGAAATGATAGGAACTTGTAGAGGAGAACAAGAAACCACCGCTACGGAACACAAAGGCAATAAAACAAAGTAGAGGAGAAGAGTAACAGCTCTGAGAGCATATGTGAAAAAATCCCACGCAGGTAACTGTCCAGGAAAAAAAGCTTTATTTGTACTAGTATGGAGCCGACATGGGACCGTGTTTCAGCAGGGCAAATGCGCATGCCTCAGGGGCTGTAGAGACACTACAAACAAAGCAATAAAATTTAGAATAATGTGTTACAACACAATATAAAAAATTAAAAAATATAAAGATTTAAAAAACAACACTAATCTTGCAATGGACCGTGACAACTTGCTGTAGTTCTATTTAACAGATATTACTGTATTATATAAAAAAAAGTGCAAAAACTGCTACAAATAGTCAATGCAATATAATGTACTATGTGTATGTTCAACTCGTATGAAAATACGTGAAAACATACATAGCTTAAAGCAATTATTAAAATATTTATATGTATCTGAAATAAAGAACTAAGTATATCACGTGCATCACTTATGCAAATAACATGAGATGAAGTTCTGGCCTGCTGAATGTTGGAAATCAGCATAGTCAAAAAAATCTGCAGTGAGTACTATATATAAATGTAGACAATAAAAGGACAAAATACACAAAAGACTTACAAAAAAAAAAAAAAAAGGAACAGAAGGCATGTCAAAACAAATATATAAAAATGTACACAGAGGTGACAACAGGGGCAAGTAAAAGCTATATGGAGTATAAGAACATACAAATGAATGAAAAGAACAATGCTAAATAAAAATATGCACTGAATGAATGTGGCATGAAAATACGATGTTCACAGATAAAATAGAGATAAAATAAGGAAGAAAACATGAGCACTACTAAATACATATACCAAACAGACTATAGTCAAGTCTACTATTGGTGAAACGTTTAGGGAAACATGCTGGAGAGTAGACCCTGCTGTTCTTGGAAAAAAAGTGAAAGCCATAAGAACAAGAGAAACAGCAGCAAAAAACAAACAATGAAACAAAGAAAAAAAAATCCAAAAAATGTGTGAAGGGGACAGAAAAAAAAAAAAAAAAAGAGACTGGATTTCCTCAAATTATTACTTTAAAAGGAGTGAAGCCTGTGAAGACTGGGATTACTTTAATCAGTGGGATTTGAATTAGAGACTTAAGTATAAGTATTGTTAAATAATTTCTGTTTTTTAAAAGAGAGAGAATGTAATCAGATGTATTATTTCTAACTAATATTGGACAATAAGTATGTTTACAATGAAATGATTTGACTATACACCGTATTGGCCTTGAAGAAGCCAACCAGATGATCAATGTGGAATAATGAATTGGATGAGTAATATCTGGGGATAATCAGGTTAATACCACGGGGTTTTTTTTCTGTTTACTGTTTAATTGATCTCCTTATCTTGTTTCACTCTCCCTATTTAGTGGTCTAAGGAAGAGAATAGAATTACCTGACTGAAATAATTCCTACATATTACTTTCTCTGTATTTCCAGCAAGTTAAGCTTGTAAAAATTTAAATGGTTATAAATAAAAAATAAGACTGGGGACGGGATTGAGTAAAAAAAGAGCTCCAGGGAGATATATGGAGATTAGTTGGCTAAACAAACAAAAAAGTCCAAAATGTCTAGAGTAGGAAATTAATAGGCTAAAATATCACGGGAACATAAAGGAAAGTAACAGTAAGTGCTGCTATGAATTATCATAAAAAAACATTCTTGAAAAAAAGGTATATATATTATACACACACATAATAAAAAGATGTTGCTTTGAAAAGGCACGGGGAAACAGTGTAGTAAAAAACAAAAAATAAGACTAGGGGAATGGAACTAAGTAAAATATAAGCATCATAGAGGTATATGGAGGTACGTTAGCAAAATAGAGAAGAAAGAAACACTTAAGAGTGGGGAGGTGATAAGGCTAAAATATAGTGGGTGCATAAAGGAGGGAAAAAACATATGACATTGAAATGCATTAGATACATCAAAGACAGATAATCGCTAAAAAAAAAAAAAACTAAAAAAAATGAAAAACCTGACAAAAAGAAAGTAAAAACTGAAATGAGCTAACATCATAAAAGCCATCCTTAAAAATAAGGTAATGTATACTTTAAAAAAGTGACATTGTTTTAAAATATGCGGCAACAGTGCTGTAAAAAGATGTGTGAAACCTGTGTTCGATGGACAGGCAGATGAAGAGGCAGGAAAAGAATGGACATGAAAACAATAAAACTGACCATGGTGAACAAGAGGGCAGTGTAGTGATACATCTAATAATGTAGCTAAAACTGGAACTTACCTCAGGAAATGGTAAGACAAAAATGGTGCTAAAAAATCACAATGTGTGATGGAGTCTCAACAGGACGCCACATCAGAAAAGAAACAGAAAGGATATGACATCAATGATGCTGTCATACATATACCAGCTTTTCTTTTTTACACTATTTTAACATTGCCCCTTTTGGCTTGATTTTTCTTATTTTTGCATATTCATGACAGTTTCACATAACCAGTGTATGACATCATCGTTGTGGGATCAAAGCTAAGTGATGAGTCTAGCAGTATTTCAAGATTCATTATCTCTGATTTCAGTGGGGGTTCATACTTCTCAAATGGTATTTGGAAGACAGGTTCCTGACCACTTGTGTTATGAACCCCCAGAATCTTTGTTTTATTTGAGTTCAGATTTACTCAAAGTTGTGGGTAGATCTGGTTCAATAGGTATGAATAACTGCATATCATTGGCACAGACATCAAATTGGGGTTACATCAAATGAGCACAGCTAAAGGATTGAAACATATAAAAATAGGTGACAGTATGGATCCCCGTGGTATCTTACAGTCCAGTGCCCATGATGTTGATGTGCTGTTGTAGAACAGAATGGATTGTAGTCTGATAAATAGAATTTGAACCATGCAGATACCGTGCCACTGCTACCTGTATCTTGCGAGGCCATCGCTTGAAGTCTCAGCAGCTATTTTGAGGAAGCAGCTGCAGCAAGCAGGTCAGTGGCAGGAAACAGTGGGGTTCTCTCCTGCCACGAAGAGACCACCAGAGCACATTATGGTAAATTCGGGGAGGACACCCTGACTCAGGGCCGGAGGGTATCGGGGGGGGGGGGGGGGGGGGTGGAGTGGATGGCGGTAGGGAAGCTGTAAAAAAGATAGTGTGGGTGCAGGGAGGGGGGCTGGAAAAGACATTGATGAAGGGTATCTACATGGGAGGGGAGGGAAAAGGAAGAAATACAGCACATGGATAGAAAGGGATGGAGAGGCGAGGACATGCTGCTCATGGATGTTTGCTTGCAGTGTACAGAAGAAAATGCATTTTTGTTACTTTGACTAGTATTTTCACTGCTTATAGAATTTGGCTTTCTGGAAGGGTCAATAAGATGACTGTGCAGCAGTGGGGGGAAGGGGGACACTTTATTTTTGTTGTGTCCTCTTTTTTTGTCTCCACAATATGGTAACCCTACGGATTGGGAATTTATTAAGTGAAAGGCACCCCCGTTTGAAGAAATTCAGGAAAACAAGGTAATGAAGGGTTAATTTGTCTGGTCTACTTCCAAAGCATATCATGAGGAAAATCTGCTAAGCAGAGCACGAGGAAAGAAGCACCCTGTATTGTACAACCCAGTAAACAAGACATAAAGGCAATCATGCCTACCTTGCTCCTGAAGCAAAACAATAAGTGTACTCTTTAGACTGGTTATTACTATACCTGTACCATAACCGTTTTGCTGTGGTTTCCTTACGCAAAGACCCCCGCACTCCGACAGCTAGAGAACCACGGCGGCAACAATATTCTTTCAAGACGGCCTACCCCGGAAGTACCTCTTCGGCTGGTAACGGAAGGAAGATGCTATGACCTGGAAGTGGTTCTCTAGAATGATGGCTGCGGACAAGAAGCAGGTGGTGCACCGAGCCGGAGCTCTGAAACAGCAGAACAAGCAACACAAGCAGGGAAAACACCGCAGCAAAGGAGAACTGGAGCGGGAGAGCCGCGGTAACGGAGTGGGACTTGGCATGGGGTTGCAATTTTTGTTTTTACCACTTAATATGCTGTCTGATTAACCTATGAAGGACTTGGATACGTGTTGGGTGGGGAAAGTGAATAAGGTTTCCTAGTCTTTATAATAGGCTGATTTAATATTTCACAGCTAAGGGCGAACTGGAGAAGGGTTGATTTCCTGTGCAGGCCATTAAGCGTGTACTGCTGACAGTTTGGAGGTAGACGTAGGTGAGGCAGTTGGGCTTCCAAGAGGGATCAAACTGTTTTGTATCTGCAGATTACTGTCAAATTTACTATTACCTTTAACTTTATCCCAGCGGGGTTATGGAAATGAATGGCAGGCATCAGCCTTCCAGTATTGTGTAATTTCATAGTCAGCTGTTCTATTAAGACTATCATTTAATTATTTTTGGATAAGTGAGGCTGCCAGAGCCCACTCGACCCACACAGCTTCTCTGCATTATTTGGAAAGTAATAACTTGTGTATGATAGAGAAAGGCTGATGGCATACATAGTGAGTGGACACTTGCCCACCCCATTTTGATAGATGGCAGTATTCTCACTTCTCCTTACTGCCACCCCAATTCTGTTCGCATTCAGGTGCATTCCTCCAGTTTCTCCCTATATTCCTCACTTCTTTACTGCCATTCACTCCCCCTCCCTAAAGCAATTTTCTCTCATCATCACCACTCAGTCTTCTGTCTCTACTTAGACTTCCATGGATGCCAGAGATGCCCCACTAGGTGCAACCATTCCACTTTGCTTTTCCTACATCCCCAGCCATTTCACTCTACTGCCAGGCCCGAATGAGGAGGAGAGGAGGGCCAAGATTTTTTCTACTTCCTTCCTTTTGGTACCCCAATCTGGGCCAAAGCCATTACCTCCTGCTATTGTTCACTATTTTTGAGCCTTTATTAGGATGAAAGATGCTACTGCTTGCTTCTGAGCCTCCCTCTGTGCTCAGTCAAGAACATCCACATTTTACAAACAGGCTAATGGAATTTTAAACCCTGCTTAAGTAGTATTACCTGCTTTATGGAGCTTATTTTTGAGTTGCAGTAGGTGGACCTCTACATCATTTTGTACTTATCTATAAAAAATTATTTATAAATTTAATGAAGTCAAGACAATAATATATAGTGTGATTACTGTGGAAGAGTGGCCTAGTGGTTAGGGTGGTGGACTTTGGTCCTGGGGAACTGAGGAACTGAGTTCGATTCCCACTTCAGGCACAGGCAGCTCCTTGTGACTCTGGGCAAGTCACTTAACCCTCCTTCATTGCCCCATGTAAGCCGCATTGAGCCTGCCATGAGTGGGAAAGCGCGGGGAACAAATGTAACAAAAAAAAAAATGTAAATGACATATGTGTAGTATATGAAGACTCTCTTTCCTGTCTTAGGGCGAGTGTCTGCAAAAATCCTGAGTAAAAGAATAAGAAAAGATCTGAGTAAGTTGGATAGGAAGCACAAGTTGAACCAAATCCGGAGGCAGCGCAAAGATGCAGTGAGTATTGTAAATCATACTTCTGATTTTAAATACTGAGAAACAACAAAAAGAAAAATTAGAAAGCCTGAGTGCTGTGACAGCCATGTTGCACCAAAGTTCTGCTACCCAGAGCAGAGCTGCATGTATTCTATTCTAGCAAGGTGGGGTAAGGGACAACTAGGGCTAGATTTTGTTCCTCTGTAGTGAATTTTATCTTATTCATCTCACAGGTTCTCTCTGAAAAGCGGAATCTGGGCAGCAAGGATGGTCCTCCACATCTAGTGGTTCTGGTCCCACTTCATACTGGGATTGATATACAGAGTGCTTTGAAATTAATTAAAAGTGATGCAGCTGCGATTGTCCACCAAAGTGAACAGCACAATGATGTTTTTGCATTGATATGTCCTCGATTTAAACAGAGGTGGATCTTTATTTCAGCAATTGTGGGTAAGAAAACTGCCTATTCTTTCTTTATATAATCGTTTGTCATTTATAATGCTTTTACTTAAAAAAAATATTTAGTGTGGCCTTAAGAGTGCTGGAATAGTTGAAGGAGAACTTTCCTCCTAACTGAATATTGCTTCTTGCTTTGTATCTGTAGGGGATTTCCATGCTCTTCTAGATCTGGCAAAAGTAGCAGACACCCTTTTATTTTTGGTGGATGCTCAGGAAGGCTGGGACAGTTATGGAGACTACTGCCTATCTTGTCTGTTTGCACAGGGACTTCCCACTTATGGTATGTATAGGGATCTGTAGGTCACTGAGAAACAGAGGGAAGAATAACTTTGTGGAAGAAGAGTGAGTGGTTGGTGTGCAAGTGATGAGTTAGTACTCAAAAAGACTTTAAACATAGGTCCACTTCCTCAATGTGATCAATACAACAAACAGCAGACCTTAAGTTCACATAAATATCATTAGATAGGAGGAAATGGTCTTGGACGTCACCGGGTCAAAAAATGCCCTGGTCATTGGAACCAGGTGAATGAATGAAACCGACTGGTGACCATTATAATCATCAGCCGAAAAAACCCCTCCTTCCTAATTAGCTCATGTTTTAAATTTGTATATTTTCAATATTTTTCTACAAAACTTTTAAGAAAAGTGACTGGCAATCGGCAAAAAATCATCAATATGAAGTGACACTTATCTGTAGACCACTGGATCCTGACAGTCGTCCATTTCGCTGCCACTTCTTCAAGGGATTAAAGCCAGCGGTCACATCATGATTCTACATAACGCTGGCAGCAGTGTTATGCACAGAGTCATGATGTGACAACTGGCCTTGATCCCTCAAGGAAGCAGCAGCGAAACTGGCGCCTGTCGGGATCCAGTAGGCTACAGATAAGTATCTCTTCATATTGATGATTTTTTTAACGATTGCCAGTCACTTTCCTTAAACGTTTTGTAGAAAAATATTGAAAAATATAAAAATTTAAAATAAGAGCTAATTAGGAAGGAGGGGCATTTTTTGGTCGATGATTATAATGGTCACCAATGGGTTTTTATTCATTGACGTGGTTCCAAAGAGCAGGATGTTTTTTTTTTTTTTGATCCAGTTAATGTCTGAGACCTTTCCCCCCCACCTAATGACATTTATGTGAATTAAAGGTCCGCTGTTTGTTGTATTGGTTACAGCTGATGAGTGTCATGTTAGTAGTACTGCTCTTCCGTACCAGATTATTTTTCTGTGCTCAACATGGAAATGAAAACTTTCTGCTGATTTTTCTTGTGCCATTAGTTTTGTGTGGTTTAGGATGTGGGTTTGTGTTTATGCATCTTAGTTTGGGTCATTAGTGAAGCATGAAAATGTGCTCATTTCATCACTTGAATCAGCCAGTGTGTTCCCTTCCTCCACTCTTACAGCTCTGGCAGTGCAAGGGGTTCATACACTTT
The DNA here is from genome assembly GCF_901765095.1 of Microcaecilia unicolor. Taxonomy (NCBI): domain Eukaryota; kingdom Metazoa; phylum Chordata; class Amphibia; order Gymnophiona; family Siphonopidae; genus Microcaecilia; species Microcaecilia unicolor. The sequence continues at coordinate 60,635,363 of NC_044043.1, forward strand.
CCCTGAAGAAACAAAATGACGCCAAGAAAAATCTGAGCAAAACCATCAAGAAGCGTTTTCCGGATGCCAAAGTCTTCAGCTTGGACACAGAGCAGGAGGCAGCTGTCTTGCTCAGGCAGATGGCCACACAGAAACAGCATCACCTTGCATTTAGGGATCAGCGGACATACCTCTTGGCCCAGAAAGCTGACTTTCTACCCAGTGATGAAACAGCCTTAGTGGGGAACCTGAAAGTATCTGGTTATATCCGAGGACAAACTCTGAATGTGAACAGTTTGGTGCATATTGTGGGACATGGGGATTTCCAGATGAGTCAGATTGATGCTCCTGCGGACCCCTTTCCTTTGAATCCCAGGATAATAAAAATTCAAGTGAAGAAAGGTGAACACATGCAGACACAGGTAGGGCCTTGTATAGGGTAGCAATGAATGTGGTGTCTGTGGAGTTATTTTTAAATATGGATTCTTACCTGCTTAAATTTAATATCCCACTCTTTACAAAAACAAGATATCATATACAATCATAAACATGGTCCATAAAAGCAGTATAACATTTCAACCCCAATACAATTTAATAAAGGCAACCTGTGCCAAAATCAAATTAAATACCAGGTAACCGGTGTACACACCCTATAATGAACTGATCACAGTGAGAAGGAATTTAGATAATGGGAGTATAATGACTATGGTTAGGTAGGATCAGGTTTTATTGATATGTGGAGCAGTTATTGGGTATGCATCAGATGGCTTTTTGGAGTAGTCTTTGTTCTTGGATGAGAGAGCTGGATTTAAAGCTTGACACTTCTGCCACGCAGGATGGCTTGGAAGACGGTGGTGTTGAGATGGAGCAAGACCTGAAGGTACTGATGAAGGCAGATCCCAGAGTACAGGAATCTCTGCAGTCAGAAGTGGTTCCAGACCCTATGGAAGGCGAGCAGACATGGCCTAGTGAGGAGGAGCTCAAAGAGGCTGAAGGTGGGTATATTACAGATCTATAGCTTGTTTGGTTCAGTGGCTAATGCATGTATTTTTTTTTCACTGCTATTGTGATATTGGCACAGGTAGATTACCTGAGTTTATTGGGAAAAGAGAGAAATTCAACACAAATGTATTGATTATACTTTAGAGAGCCAGAACTGAGGTTTCCACATTCTGCCCTTGCTGTGTGCATGCTGATGGTCTGGGCTCCCTTTGCTGAGTCCAAGTGTTTCATTTTCTCATTATGATGGGCATTTTGTAGAGTCCCTGACAAACAAGGGGACGGTAGTCAAGAAGGTCCCAAAAGGAACATCTAGTTACCAGGCTGCATGGATTGTGGATGATGAAAGTGGAGAGGAAGAAGACAGCGAGGATGGCATGGAAAAGAAAGATATGATGGATGAATCTGTTTCTGGGGTAAGTGCAGGTCATACTATGCAGGAGGGAAAAAAACCTGTGTCTGATCCCTGGAAGCAGTTTGCATCATATGCAAAGCCTGATCTGCCTTGGAAAGTAACTGTTTACATGTGTGCATTCAGAAATGAGGCATGAGTATAAAAGGGAAAGGGATGTGTAATTATGTTTGTTTTGCTACTTTTTACATTTTGAGTAGGTGGTGTGATTTAGGGTGTGCCTTATGGGTGAATACACACTTTTAACTTATGTATCTGTATTTCATATGCAAATTGTATGTACACAAGTTTACACACTTTTTTATGCAATTTTGTTTAATGTCCTGTTTTGAGGATGAGAATGAGGAAGATGATGAAGAGCAGGAAGAGGAAGATTTGGAGGCTATGAGCATTGTTGAAAGTGCATGTGATGAACGCTATGATGAGAATATTGATGAGAGAGAGGATCAGCAGATGCTGGAGAAATACAGGCAACAAAGGCAGGATGAGATGTTCCCAGATGAGGTGGACACACCTCAGGATGGGCTTTGCAGAGTCCGGTGAGTGTCAGCCCATCCCACCCAGTGATATAGCAATGCTCCAAAGGAATGCAGAGTTGGATAGTGCCTGGAGTGACAGTATAAGTATGACTAAAGTTGACAGAATGCTTAAGCACTGTTTGGGATGACTCTCTTTCATGAATTTCCGTGTTGTTCAGATTCCAGAAATATCGGGGGCTACAGAGTTTCCGTACATCTCCATGGGATGCAAAAGAAAATCTTCCCACGGATTATGCTCGTATTTTCCAGTTCCACAACTTCTCAAGAACCCGGAAGCGTATCCTCAGAGAGCGGGAGGTGGAGGAGATGGAAGGCGCAATGGTACCCATGTTGCATAGGTTACCCCTGTCTATACTTTTTTGGGGGAGGTTGTGAAGTGATAACTATTTTTTTTTTTTTTTTTTCCTATTCAGGTTGGTTGGTATGTTACAGTTCATGTCTGTGCTGTTCCTATTTCTGTGCTGGAGAGTTTTCAGCGGGGAGCACCTCTAGTCCTCTTCTCTCTGCTCCCGTATGAACAGAAGGTACATATCCTAGCCATCTGATTGGTTCCTAGATTCTCATGAGTTGATTTCCAGGGTTTGGGATGTTGACACTTTATTTCTGCAGATGTCTGTATTGAATTTGCTGGTAAGAAGACATCTCGGGAATAGCACACCAGTGAAAGCCAAAGAAGAGATGATAGTCCACTGTGGTTTCAGACGTTTTCAAGCTAAACCCCTGTACTCCCAGCATACCTCAGGTGAATATTGTAGGGAAATAGTTTCTTGTAATACCAATGTTCTGGAATTAGTACTAGAGCAAACCAGGCTTTCTGTGTTCCTTGCAAACCCTGGGTCAGCACTGCCGTGAGCAAAGTACCCTTCCATCCCCTTTTCTATAATTCCAGAAAATCTTCAGGTTAGAACAACTGGGAGCGAGCTGAAATCCTGTATTCCTGCATACTCTATTTTGGTGCCAGATCCCTTTTTCAACGCTATCAAATTGTCTGCTTCATTTCTGTTCACTTTTGTCTTTGTTTGTTATTTTTGTTTTCACTGTGCACTTCAGATCCTGATCTGTAAAATTTCCCTCCAAGTTTTTTCATCACTTGCACATTTTCTCATGCTTTGTTTATCAGTGTAATTTTGAAAGGCCCCCAGTTGTTGCAGATCCACTATAGCAGCTGAATTTTGCTGCCCTTGCTTCAGAATTGCAGAAGACAAGGGGGCTCTGCCTAAGCATTCCCAAAAGTGAAAGGATGAGTCAGAAACTTTACAAATACTTCCTTCCATAGGACTGAGAGATCCATTGGAACAAGTTAAAAGGTCTTATTGATTTGGATTGTTGTTGCTTATTGACTCTTAAAGAAACTGCATCTCTAGTACATCTGCTTCTTCAGGGCCATATTTTGGCCATGAACTGTCTGGGAAGCAAAGCATACCAGGAGAATCCTACTTCAGCATCTGTTTGGTGATTTTTCTGTTTCAGCTGATAAGCACAAGGCTGAATGCTTCCTGCGCCCTGACACTGCTGTGGTTGCAACAGTGTATTCCCCTATTATGTTTCCTCCTGCCTCAGTGCTGATGTTTAGGCAGCGGAGTAATGGTGAGTACAGCAGACATTTGCAGTTCAGACTGAAATTGCTGTTTTTGTGTATGTGCACCTATGACAGAGTGAGATTTACAGCATAATTATGTCTTTATACTAGCACCACAAAAAGGATGTTTTATTAATAGAAAGAGAATATGACAGCAGATAATGACCTTCAGGTCCATCCATTTTACTGGATTCCCTTAATACTGCAGAGTCTACTTTGGCTTTATCTTTGCTTCCCCAACCATTGATTGCAGTGTGATTGACAGAATCTGCTAGCCAGGTAACAAATGCAATGACATTTGCCCCTCTTCTACAGGTATGCATGACTTGGTAGCCACCGGCTCTTTATTGACAGTGGACCCAGACAGGATTATCATTAAGAGAATTATTCTGAGTGGACACCCATTCAAAATCTTAAAGAAAACAGCAGTAGTCCGCTACATGTTTTTTAATAGAGGTAAGCTGGGAGGGCAATAGAGTGAGGAGGTGAAAGCTTTGGGGTCATCATAATCACCACACCCCAAAAGACTTACTGATTTTCATCTGCTAAGATACTGTGACTTTGTGCTTCCTGCAGAGCAGTGAGATGGGAAATTCACATGTGCAGGGTACAACTTTTAGCACTGTAAACTCAGAGCCATGTCTATAAAGACAGGAGGGTTTGATTACTACTGCTGATTATACATTTGTAAACTGTTCTTTTTTCATTTGTATCTAGGAACTTGGTTTTTTTTTTAATGTCTTGCTTCATCTTTTTCTTTGTCTTATGTAAGAGGATATACTGTGGTTTAAATTAGTCGAGCTACGAACAAAATGGGGCTGCAGAGGTCACATTAAGGAGCCTTTAGGTAAGTTGGGATGCATCATTCCCATACATGTCTTTGGTGCAGCATATTATTAGGATTTAGCTTGTGCCTTTTCAGTAGTAGCTTAAGGCAAGTAACATTAAAGTACACTTGGCATTTCCCTGTCCCCAGAGAGTTTGCAATCTAAGTTTGTACCTGAGGCAATGAGGGTTTAAGTGATTTGCCACAGAACATCATTGAGATGTGAAAGCTAGCTTCCCTGGTTCTCAGCCTGCTTCACGTCACTTTAAGCTCTGACCCCATGACTTGAACTCTTTTACCTCTAGTTCTCTTTCAGCTTTTTACCACCAACCAGTGCACAGGGAAGGAGAGGATGGAGAGAGAGGGGCAAGATTTGGAAAAGGGAAAATAGCTGGCTGAAGCAGGGTGGAGAAGACAGGATGGTCTGTCAGGGGTAAAGAAAAACAGCAGACAAACACCCGCTGGAAGTAGTTGCAAGACCTTTCATTAAACCCAAAATACTTATGCCTGACGTGGCCATGTTTTGCCAAAAGGCTGCTTCAGCGGCAAAACTTGAGAGGCAAAGTTAAATATACACTTCTCTCTAGTATAACATGCAAAGGGAATTAATCCTGAAGCAACTGCTCAGGAGAATCTCCAGCTTTTTGCAAATACTTCCAAGCTGTGTTGGTCTGCTATTTGTTCTACTGTGTTTGCACTGCAGATCTTATGTCTTTTATCTTTCTTTTTTAGGGGTAGACAAAGAGGCAGAGGTAAACGATAGAGAAGTAACTGGTTGAGGGCGAGCAAGGGAGGGAGAGACTGTTGTTGGGGAGTGAGTAGCTGAGCAGAGGGAAGGGATGGAGAGGCAACTGACTGATGGGATGGTTGGGAGGAACTACTTGAGTGTGCTGAAGATTTGCTTTTGTTATAGCATGTTATGGGTTTTTTTTTAAACAGGTACCCATGGACATATGAAGTGCTTTTTCAACAGACAGCTGAAGTCACAGGACACTGTTCTGATGAATCTATACAAGCGTGTCTTTCCTAAATGGACATATGAGCCATATGTGCCGGAACCGGTGCCATGGTTGAGGAGCGAGAGTTTGAAGGATGTTCAGGAAGTAGAAATGGAGTGACCTTTACCTGGCTGCTGAATCAAATGGAAGCAGAAGAAACCAATCTGCTATAGTGGACTCAGGACATGTGAGGGGGGGGGGGGGGGGAAGGGACAGGTACAGCTGCCCCAGCTCCATATGTTTCCAGTGGAATTGACCTTCATTTATTCAGCTTTTATATTTATTTACAGAGCAGTTAATACTGATCTTCATTAAAGAAAAAGTATTTCCAATCCTGGCAGTGTAAAATAAGTTTTTACTGAACTTTTGGGAAGTGAGTGCTGCAGATTGCAGTTATGTGAAACGATTTATGGGATCATAGTAAACTGCACTTTATGAGCAAAGTGAAGCTTCATGTTGTTGGCTAATAAACACAAAAGTCTCTACAATGGTTCAGAGAATGAGGCAGGGCAAGACATTGTCTGGCTTCTAGATGAAGTTCTACATTTCTTCTGAAAAGCACACCATATATATTCTCCATTCTTCTAGTGATGAACTGGGGCAGAACTCCAGCCATACTTAACCATCAGTCAGAAAGAATAACGATCAACTACTGTTCCATACAGTTGCGGTATAGAAGCAAACTTTTTTTTTTAGTGGGAACATTCAGGACTCTCCTCCCACTGTGGTGCCCTCTCCCCTGATCCCATCATTGCCTCTTGTTTCTCTCTCCCTCACTGCAACTGATCTTCCCTCTCCCTTCCAGGCCCATGGGAGCAAAGAAGAGTACCTGGCCCAGCAAAAGCAATTAACTTCAGCACTGAGGAGTCTTGGCACCCACATGCAGTAGCTCCCCCCTCTCTTCCTTCCCCTCCATCCATCCATGTGCCACAGTTCTCCTCTGTCTCCCTTCTGGTCCCATGGGGGCCGAAGAAAAGTGCCTGGTCCAGCCCGCCCAATACTGGCAATACTGGGTGGAGGAGTGGCCTAGTGGTTAGGGTGGTGGACTTTGGTCCTGAGGAACTGAGTTCAATTCCCACTTCAGGCACAGGCAGCTCCTTGTGACTCTGGGCAAGTCACTTAACCCTCCATTGCCCCATGTAAGCCGCATTGAGCCTGCCATGAGTGGGAAAGTGCGGGGTACAAAAATAAATAAATAAATAATTACCTTCAGCGGGCACCAAGGTTTCTCCGCATTGAAGTTATTCACTTACTGGGCTGGGGCACATACTTTTCTTAAGTCTCACAGGACCGGAAGGAAAAAGGGAGATCTGGTTGCAGGCCACGTAAAATTCTTTGTTGGGCTGCAGCTTTGCCCACCCCTGTCTAACTGGACAACAAAGAGTACTCTTTTACTAAACAAAAATTTCAGATTTATTTAAATTCATCTCTTTTCCAGTTATTTTAAGATTCAGAGACATTTCACCTAATTTTATTAAATGCACTATTGTTCCATTTCAGGGACTTTACCTAGTTCACCATGGCACATCACCTCCACTAGACTAGGGCAGCTGTTAATGCAGTCATGTCAATGTTATACTTCTTGACCACTGCTTTCCCACAATTAGGGTTCAGCGTGGTGTACAATAAAGGCAACATCTAATGTTATACAAATATAGTAATAAACTTCTAACACATCATAAAAGAGAAGAAAATATATTAAGCCCATCAAGAAAGGAGGAACGTCCTTTACAGATTGAGACAACCTTTGTCTGACATGTTACTAAAGTAATACATGTGGGAAATAATCAACCCACAAGTATTTTATAAAGATAAGTTATGCATTTAGCTCCTACAGTAATCCCTAGCAGTACACAAATGCTCTCACACACAGCTCTACCCAAATGCAGACCTCAAATCACCTACAAGCAAACCTCTTAAAAGTATACTTGCTCTTGTTGGCACATGTCCTTATACATGCATACACAGCCACACACTTTTATAAAAGCTATTTCCATATGAAGAAACACTCGCACAGAAAATGGAAAATATATTCAAATTGGTTAAAAGGGAAAATTATTTTTCCAAGTTGCAACAACAATAAAATAAAGCCACAGGGCATAGAAAAGTTTTGCACTATACCTTCACACACTTACATATTCTAAGGCTGTAAGTCCGTGGACCTGTAGGTTAATTTGAGTGATGCAGGAATCTAGGAGACCACACAAGGCTTATGGCAAACTGTGGCTTGTGACGAGACGGAAGCTCTCTCTTTAGGGATTTCTAAGGACGGATCCTGTGCCCCCTTCTCTAGGTAACTAGCTCCCTGACAACTCCACCAGAGGGACATCAGCAAGGCTGAAGACAGCCTGAGGTATCAACGTGAAAAGCAAAACAAAAGAAGCAGAGACTACAACTCACACACTATCCTCTCCCTCTGGTATCTCTTCCTTTCTTACAAACCCAAACCCGCAGCCCCAGTCCAGCATCTCTCCCTCATTCTCAAACTCCCCTCCCCAGGTCTACTACTACTACTACTACTACTATTTAGCATTTCTATAGCGCTACAAGGCATACACAGCGCTGTACAAACATAGAAGAAAGACAGTCCCTGCTCAAAGAGCTTACAATCTAATAGACAAAAAATAAATAAAGTAAGCAAATCAAATCAATTAATGTGAACGGGAAGGAAGAGAGGAGGGTAGGTGGAGGCGAGTGGTTACAAGTGGTTACGAGTCAAAAGCAATGTTAAAGAGGTGGGTTTTCAGTCTAGATTTAAAGGTGGCCAAGGATGGGGCAAGACGTAGGGGCTCAGGAAGTTTATTCCAGGCATAGGGTGCAGCGAGATAGAAGGCGCGAAGTCTGGAGTTGGCAGTAGTGGAGAAGGGAACAGATAAGAAGGATTTATCCATGGAGCGGAGTGCACGGGAAGGGGTGTAGGGAAGGACGAGTGTGGAGAGATACTGGGGAGCAGCAGAGTGAATACATTTATAGGTTAGTAGAAGAAGTTTGAACAAATCTTTCAAGAAGGTTAAACCACCAGTCTTTGAACACTTTAGCGAGAGGTTCCCCTGGGCCCCAAACGTTCTGAGATTCCACCCCCCCCCCCTTCTCCAGTGGCCTGTCCCCTCTGATGCAACTTCCTGTTTCTGGTTGGGCGGAACGTGCTGAGAGAGTGAAGTTGCATCAATGGGGACGGAGTATTGGAGAAGGAAATTGGTGGGGCCAGTGGTGGGCGACCTCAGGTAGACTGTGAGGGTGGGATGGGATCTTGAGATTAAGAGACAGGTGCAGGGTCGCGGATGGGAAGACTTGCTGTATCATGGAGAGCCGAAGAGCGAGGGAGAGATGGCAGATCCATGGGGGAGTTGATGGGATGGTTCCCAAATGTGTGTGAAGAGGGGTGCTCTGTGTGCGAGCGTAGTTGAATGTGTGTGACTTGGTATCTTTGAGTCGGCGTGTTAAGTTTTTAAGGGAGTATGAGAAAAGCATAGAGCAGTGGTTCCCAAGCCTGGTCCTGGAGGCACCTCAGCCAGTCAGGTTTTCAAGCTGTTTTAGTGATATTATTTTTACTTCATGATATTTATATCTACATATGAGTAAAGTGGTGTGGTAGCCGTGTTAGTCCACTTTTAAAGGTAATAGAAATAAATCAAAACAGAGAAAAGAAAATAAGATGATACCTTTTTTATTGGACTAACTTAATACATCTTTTGATTAGCTTTCGAAGTTAACTCTTCTTTAGCCCTGCCTCTCACAGCCCCACATCCACCGTTAGTCACAGTGAGGACTGGAGGGCAGCGCATGGGAGACAGACGGGAGACAGCAGCCCGTGCAAGGGATCCACTGAGTGTGCGTGAGAGGCCTGTCGGGTCCCTGGGCCTGCCGTATCTGCTAGCAGCACAAGTTATTCTCCAATTTTTATTTCTTCCTTTCCTTCTCTGCAGAGTCCGCGTGTTCAGCTGCCATCTTCCCTGTTCACCCAGTTGTGCTATCCACGGTGCTCTTTATTGTTGGTAGCATTTTTATTTGATCTTGCTAATATTTCAAACATGCTGGTACAGCATATGGATGTACAGAGAAGAAGTATTGGTTTCATTGGTTAGAGTAGTAATTAGTTCTAATTGTAAATCATTAAAGGTGAATCCTTAGGGTGGTTGCATAATTAGGTATAAACTGTGTTCTGATTATGCCAGTGGCGTAGCCAGACCTTGACATGTATGGGGTCCACAGACTAAAGTGGACCCCTGCCACCGCCGCCTCCTTTCACATACCTTGGCTGGCAGGGGTCCTGGAGCCAAATTTTTTTTTTTTTTTTTTTTTTGGGGGGGGCCCAGGTCCCCAGTAGGTACACCACTGGATGATGTTGATTATAATTATGATGCTGATTACAATATCAATATTGACCTCATAAATATTGACTATTAATACTGGACTATTTTTGGCCTTTTTGCACTACTTTTGGGCTGGAAAAGTCTTTGACATCTGGCAACCTGGTATACTACTATAAGCCTCGCTGCATCAGCACCGGCAGAAAGCAAGTGTGGGATTACTATCACATCAGCACGTTGTATTGGTGAGATTCAAGCGTTGGTACACTATGAGCCATATTATATACTCAAATATTGCATAAGCGACCACACCCAACATTTCTTCCTAAATCAATCCATAAAACCAGCTCATACTGATGCTAACCAACGTCGATTGCATACTTCAGATTGTGCGCGAGCACTTACCATTTATTTAACTTGCAGAACATCCCCAGCCCCCCACCCCCACCTCTGTTATTTCTTTCTCTACGGGAGCGGCAGTCACAAAACGTACTTTGTCGCAATAGATAGCGACTTGTATCTTCTTCAACTATGAAAATGCAGATTCCTCATGACACGGCTCATCGTCTTCGGACTATGGCTAGTACAAAAGCGCATCTTCACAGAGCTTCCCCGCTAGATATCTGTAAAACAGCTATACGGGTATCCTTGCATACTTCTACGGAGCGCTACTGCATCGATGCTGCTGCCTGCCTGCCTGCTCGCCCGCTCGACTCCACTTTCGGACCAGTGGTGCGCTGTACGCTCTCCTCCTGTGACGTGACTTCCTGTTTCCGGTAAGGCGGGCTACAGAGGGAGAGAGAAGTTGTGTATATCATAAGGGGACGGGGCACCGGAGAAGGAAAGCTATGAGATTGTTAGTGGGCGACCTCAGGTATGAGTTTGACTGTGGGGGGTGGGGGAATGTTTGAGGGAGAGGGAGGAGGAGAGTTGAAGCTAGAGATGGCAGATCATGGGGAGGGGAGACCGGTCCCCCGATCCTCGAATGCGTGTGAGGAGGGGTGTTCGGTGTGTGACAGTGTGAGTACTGCCGAATGCGTGTGACTTGGCATATTGGAAAGGGTAACATCATTTAAAAGTTGAGTGTTGGCTCTGGAGGAGTGTATACGAAGTGCTTTAATTGGTTTATTTACTTAGGGGCCTTTTTACTGAGCTGTACTTTTAAATGGGCTTAGCACGTCCTAACTTGGGGCTTTCCTGTATTCTGTGTCCATTTCTAGTGCACCTTTAAAATGGGTAATTTTCAATTTGTTGAATTTCTGGCTGTTTGCTGTTTAAAATATTAACATGGGAGTGTTTACTGCCTCCAGTTTAGGAGGCGCAAAGGACACTTGTGTTATGGACTCACTAACCATTCTCTGCCCCTCACATGTCCCTCCCCAAAAATAAATACTATGTGTATAAATGGCAAAACTAACACAGAATGCATTATTGCATCCTGAGTTAAGCCATTTTTCCAGCATTAAGCAAGCATGTGTTAGCGTTTAATGCCTAGTAGTAAAAGGGCTTCTTAATTAGAATATTCTCATCAGAGTGGTTTTGAGTGACTTTCAAAGCAGAAGTATAGGTGTACAAACAATCAAAGCCATATACAACAACATAATCGTGTAATAAAGCACAGTACATTGAGAAAATACATAGTAATAAAATATAAAACCATGAATGAGTTTATATACTGAAACACAAACCCTCTAAATGATTATATACTGTACCTAAATCTAATTTGCCTTGAGATACATGCAAAAAAAATTTAAATAAATCTGGTCACCAATAATATTTATCAACAACCCTCCCCCTCCCCAAAAGGCAAGCTTTCAAATCCCTTAGGGGTTTATTCCAAAATTTAGGGCCAATTCAAGAGAAGACCTGCCTTCTGTTTGCCATAAGTTTAGCCTCTTTAAGGCTGAAGTATGCAGTTTAGAATCCTAATAGTAATACAGTTAGGGGCCTTTTTCCTAAGGCATGGCAGGCCTAATGTGGGATGTGCTGAGGCATCCCGCAGTAGTTTCCTGCTCAGCGCACGCTAATCCCACACTGAAAAATATTTTTTTAGCTTCTGGTGCGGGAGGCGCTCCCATGGGCGGAGAGTAGGTGTGCCTGTGCTAATCGGGTAGCATGGGCACATGCGCACTACCTGATTAGCGCGGAAGCCCTTACTGCTTCCAAAATAGGAGTAATGGCTATGGGCTAATGGAGAAACTAGCGCATGGCCATTACCAAAAAATATGGCACGGTGGCTGTTTTACCGCTGTTTTAAAATTGGCTGGAATGTGTGGAACCCACATGCTGACACCAGTGCCAGCCACGTTTTAGCATGGCTTGGTAAAAGGACCCCTTGGATAGCTGGCTGGGTTATCTGAGATTGTGATAATAGAACTGAGTAGCAGGTGTTTGTTTGTCAGACTGAAAGTAAATCATAGTGAAAATACTGCAGCTAGGTTTGTCCGATAGACCATGTGAGGGACCTAGGAGGCTACCTATTTGCAAATGGCTATGCTAATATTGCTGGTTGTTTAGGTTATTATAGAGCTTTGTGGTTAGGCGTGGGAGAAATGTGAGTGCCATTACAAATGTTCCTTCTCCCCTGGATTCTATATATGGTACTCAAATTTGGTCACGCTGCCGAGATGTGTGCGCAACTTAATTGCCTAATAAGCCATTAACTATTAATAATAATTGCTGGCTGACAGCCAGTTATTGATAATTGGCACTGATTAGGATTTGTGTGCACATCTAGCTGTGCACTGTTTTATAATATTTAGTGCCTAAGTCCCATAGCAGTCCAAAAGAGGGCAGGGTCATGGACTTTTCAAAAATTTGTGCACTGTATTACAGAATACTAGTTCTTTCAGCAGGCGTAAGTCTTGCACCCAGAGTTGAGCGGAAAACCGGCACTAGGCACTATTCTATAAAGGAGGACACATCCTTTACAGAATTGTGCTTAGTGTTGATTTTTTCCAATGCCCAATTTTGAGCACGATTTATAGAATTTCCCGCACTGTGATTATTTTACTCAAACGTTTATTGAATCCTACCAGCCTTACTATTATCCTATCTCCCTTCTCCCATTTGTATCTAAAACTCTTCAAAAGTGCCATTCACATCTGTTCTGCTGACTTCTAATCTCAGATTGAAGCCTTTCTTTTATCCTCCATGTTCCACAGAAACTGCTCTTGCCAAAGTCTCCATTGACCCCTTTATAGATAAAGCCAAAAGTCTTTTACCCTGTCGTCTTCCTCATGTACCTACTGTATCTGCATCTTTTGACAGTGTTGATCATCACTTTCTCCTTTGCACTGTGTTCTAAATTGTATTTCTGGACTCTGCTCCTTAGTTTTCTTATTTCTCCCAGTGTTCCTTTGGTGGTGGTTCTTCCGTTTCTGTTGGTTGGTGGATTGGACTTGGGGAAAAAATCCATTATTTCTGGGATAAGCAGTATAAAATGTTTTGTATTTTTTATACTGCTTTTTGTACGTTTTTGGGATCTTGCCAGGTATTTGTGACCTGGATTGGCCACTGTTGGAAACAGAATGCTGGGCTTGACGGACCTTTGGTCTGTCCCAGTATGGCAATACTTATGTACTAAGGTTTGGTTCTAGCCCTCTTCTCTTTTCTGTGTACTTTTGTTCCCTTGGTGATTTAATTTCTTCTCACGGCTTTCAATACCATTTTTATGCTAACGACTCCCAGATCTTTCTCTCTACACCAGAACCCTCCAAGAATCCAATCTTAGATATCAGACTGCTTGCCTGACATATCTTTTTGGAAGTCCTGCTGTCACCGTAAGCTTAACATTGTCAAGATGCTTCTCTTTCTTTCTCTACAAATATCCATAACATTGCTAAAGCATGTTACTTTTTTCTTTTTCAACATTGCTAAAACCTACATCTTCCTTTCTGAGTATGGTACCAAAATGCTCGTGTACTCTTTCAGTACCTCTGTTTAGGTTTTTGCAACCTTCCTGCTTCATGCAGGTATTTCCTATTAGGTTATTTTAAAATTATTATTATACCAGCAGCAACTTGATGACTATAGTTCTTATTTGTTTGATATTTTACTATTGATTGCTATTAAAATTGTATTAGGCTATTGGAAAGATCTATCGCAGGTTACTTATCAAAAGTGATGGAAGTTGTTTTGTTTAACATATTGTTTTTGAGGCTTATATAGTTAAAAAGGGCGGACATTGGGATACATTTGTTGAAAGGTGATCTCCATTGGTCAGTTTTACAGCACCTGTGGACAATGTTTTGTAATTTCTGTTTCTAGGATTACTATCTTTAATAAATAAAAAAAAACTTAAAATAAAATACATTTCTGCAACCTACTCCTTGTGCGGCTCCTGCAGAGCCATCTTTCCCCACTGCAGTGTGTTCAAAATGAAGCTGTATGACTTGGTTTTCACTCTCACTGTGGCCTATAAGCTGTCTCCTTAAGTCATCATGTTGGCGGCCCATATGCTTCCGCATGCAGTTCAAACTTCTATTTATTTATACATTCATTCATTCAGAATTTACTATACTGGAATGCCCTCCCGTTGGAGGTGGTAGAGATGAAAACAGTAACAGAATTAAAAAATGCGTGGGACAAACACAAAGGAATCCTTTTTACAAGGATCTGATCCAAAGAAGCTTAGGGGAGATTAGGTAGGAAAGCCAGTGGGCAGACTTCTACAGTCTGTGCCCTGATCGAGGCTGAATAGACTTGGATGGACTGGAGAGCTTTTCAGGGGCTATGACAACAACTTCAGAATTTTTAGAACAAGACCAGTGCTAGGCAGACTTCTACGATATATACCCTAAAAAAGGCAAGGATAAATCAAGATCAGGTATACATATGATGTATCACTTCATACCATATGTAATTATCTTGTTGGGCAGACTAGATGGACCATGCTGGTCTTTATCTGCCGCCGCCATCTACTATGTTACTATATGTATACTGCACAGATCTGACTAGCAAGACTAGGCCATCTACAGTCTAAAACATAATAGTAGAAAAGAGCTACAAAGTATGATAGTAAAGATAATTATTCAAAACTCAGCCGCACAATGAGTAGTAAACACAAGAGTCAAACACAAAGAGAAGGCACAAACAGAAACACTGATGTGAGACTGGACTGGATCTCAGTGTTGAACGTTAGTGGGGGTAAGCTTGTTGAAAAAGCCAAGCCTTTGTCTCAGCTTTAAATAGTTTAAGGGATAATTCACTCTGCACAGAAAGGGATAAACTTTTCCATAACTGAGGAGCAATAAACAAAAACATTGACTTGCAGGTGAACTCATAGTGAGCAGACCGGGGTTCGGGGAGTACCAAGCAATGGTCATTCAATAATAGTTAGAAACTAAGAACAAGAAACTGGGCAGACTTCAATGGGCTATGTCTCAGAAATGCCAAAGAGAGACAATGGTCAAGTATTTTACATCACATTCATTGTTTTAATGATGACTTGATAGTAAGTGTGACTATTGGGCAGACTGGATGGACCATTTAGATCTGTATCTGTCGTCATTTACTATGTTACTATGATCTCAAGAGGCGTGAAAGTGTAGGGTATAGTTAGAGAGTTTAGATATTAGGGAATGCCCATTCTAAATGCTTTAAAAGTAAGGAGGATTTTAAATTTAATATGAAATTCAATGGGACACCAATGATGCACTCAAAGTGAAGGTGTTTTATGATTTGACTTACACAAGTGGCATAAAAGCCACATGGCCGTATTTTGGAGAGTTTTTAATCTTTTCAGCGTGGATAGGTGGAGACCAGAGTAGACAACATTACAATAGACAAGACGAGACACTAAAAGAGAGAGAATAAGATAATGAAAGGAATCATGGTTAAAGTAAGTTCAAACAGCACGTAATTGTCTCAAAATGAAGAAACCTGTTTTACATATAGAAGCTACTTCTTGCAGGAAAGAGAGTTGATAATTGAGGGTAAGATAATGAAATGAATCAATAGGGGTTATTGCAGTGCCGAGAATAGAAAGATTGAAGGATGGTTGAAAGGGTTGGCCAGTGAACCAGCAGACAGTGGTTTTCTCAGTGTTCAAAATGAACTGATGGGCCCTCTGCCAGTCAGTAATGGAATCGAGGCTTATCCACAAATGTATTCAGTCTGCTGCTCTTCATTACTTCTCTCTCTTTACACACTTCTTCATGCATGCCATTCATTTGGAAAATCATTCCTGTTTGTGCGGTTTTCCTCCCTTGGTAAGTCCTGTCTCTGCTCTTTCAGCTTTACTGGGTGGTTTGTCCAGAACAGACCTCTGAATCTTTGTTTCATGCTTCCTCTCTGGCCATATGTATAAACTGGAAGAGCTTATACTTGATCCAGCCTAGAAGCTCTCCTTCTTAAAGTTACTTTTATATTTTGACTATGTCTCTATAATACATTTCCTAGAATCTCTTGTTTGACATGTTTGTTTATTTTGACTAGATTGTAAACTCTGTGGACAGGAGCTGTCTTTTTGTATGTGTTTATACAGTGCTGTGAATGCCTGATAGCACTCTAGAAATAAGTAGCAGTAGTTTAGGAGGAGAAAAACATAGACTGACTCAGTAAGGAGATAACTTGTAGATAGTTATGCCCTGTGGCTGGAAGCTGGGATGCAAAATTGACAGCTGGGCAAACTGGATGGACTTTTTCTTTTGCCCTCATTTACTATGGGGCCAATATTTAACCAGTCACCAGTGGGATGGTGACTGGTTAACGTTGTTGAGATAAGTTATCTGGATAAGTTTAGGACACCTATTTTGATAGTCTGACTTACCTGGTTAACTTAGATTACCCCTGATATTCAGCACTATCAAGCAAGTCTAAAACCATGTCAACCCACCCCATGATAACTGGATAAATTATTATGAGCCAGCTAGTAGACTGGACAAGATTTATGCAGGTGGGGTGGGAGGGGAGAATTCAGAAATGAAGATTTGTCTTGGTAACTCCCAAAGTTACTGCGATAACTTTTGTGAATATCAGCCTCTGTTAGAAAGACGCTCCTATGGAGTTATCACAGGCAGAAACACATGATTAATGAGAAGTCTATGCACTTGTTACTGGCCGCGTGATGCAGAAAGTTTCTTTTGAGTTCAGTTAACTGATGTGGTAGACATCAGCGCATAGCATATTAAAAAGTGTGGTAAGTAGGCTATTAATCTACAGCAGTGCAGAGAACTTTTAAAGCTAAGTGCTGATGTCTACTGGGCAAGCACAGCCTAAGAAATGTACTGCCAGGACTGAGATATTGTAGAAGGATAAGGAGATCCTCTGACATAGATTTTTGCACTGACCCCAACACCCCTTGTAATCTAGTGGCCCCCTTCCTCCCTCCTGACCTGACTCAGCCCCCTCCCACAACTTAAACCTTCCTGCCTCTGCATCACTATCTTGAAAAATGGTGGCCCCTGACCCCACACAATGCATTCTGGAATGCACTGAGGTGGGTCAGTCTACCAAATATGGGAATTTTTAGTAATTTAAGTATTTGCTAAATAATTTTATATGACCTAATTAGTTCCTGAAGGTTGGCTTTGAGTTTCTGAGAATAAAATAGAAGAATATTTCAGGCCTTTCCAAATGTCTTCTGGGGATCCTGAGGTCAATCAGATTTTCAGGAAACCCACCATGAATACACATGAGATGAATTTGCAGTGACTGGGGGACCTAGCTGAATGCAAATTGATCTCGTGCATATTTATTGTACATATCCTGAAAACCTGACTAGTTCTGGTAAGCCCTGAAATAGAACTTTCTTTGTATGTACTGGGAAGATTTTAAATGACAGTAGCTATGCTATTAAAATGTTTATCTGCTGAACAGTTACAATTTTGTTTTCTTCATGTCTGGCATAGGAGGTGAAATAAACCCTTGGTGTTCTACGAGTTGTCTTTATCTGAGGAATATTTATTTGTTACATTTGTATCCCACATTTTCCCACCTATTTGTAGGCTCAGTGTAGCTTACATAGTACCGGAGAGGCCTTTGCAGCCTCCGGTGTGAGCAAATACAGGGTGATGATCTGGGAGTCATCGTGGATAGAACGTTGAAATCTTCCGCTCAATGTGCTGCGGCAGCTAAGAAGGCGAACAGAATGTTGAGTATTATTAGAAAAGGGATGGAAAACAAGCATGAGGATGTTATAATGCTGTTATATCGCTCCATGGTGCGACCGCACCTGCAGTATTGTGTTCAGTTCTGGTCGCCTCATCTCAAAAAAGATATAAAGGAATTGGAGAAGGTGCAGAGAAGGGCGACGAAAATGATAAAAGGGATGGGACAACTACCTTATGAGCAGAGGTTAAGACAGCTAGGACTCTTTAGCCTGGAGAAAAGGCAGCTGAGGGGTGATATGATAGAGGTCTACAAAATAATGAGTGGGGTAGAGCGGACAGATGTGAAGCGTTTGTTTACGCTTTCTAACAATAATAGAACTAGGGGACACAAGATGAAATTAGAATGTGGTAGGTTTAAAACAAATTGGAGAAAGTTTTTCTTTACTCAGCGTGTGGTTAGACTCTGGAACTCATTGCCGGAGAAGGTAGTGACAGCAGCTGGCCTTGCTGAGTTTAAAGGGGGTCTGGACAGATTCCTGAAGGAAAAGTCCATTGATCGTTATTAAATTCTGGGTTTTTGCCAGGTTCTTGGGGCCTGGATTGGCTGCTGTCGGAGACAGAGTGCTAGGCTTGATGGACCTTTGGTCTTTTCCCAGCGTGGCAGTGCTTATGTACTTATAAGATCAAGTTCAAGTGGCACAGCCCACATTAGGGAATTGGAGAACGGAAGAGTTGTGTTATGTTCATTACGTGCTTTAGTTTGGTTGTGTTGCAGAGATTAGGCATTTAAGTTGGATCGGTAGGGTATGCCCTTTTAAACAGGTTGGTTTTTAGTGATTTCCGGAAGTTTAGGTGGTCGTACGTCATTTTCAGATTGTGTTGATTCGGATGTATTTCTAATTGGTAAGTCGATCAAGTCTGTCATGTAACTTGGGGCTTCTCTGTAGATGATTTTGTGAACCGGGGTGCAGATTTTGGAGGCGATGCGTTCTTTGATTGGGAGCCAGTGTCCTTTTTCGCGGAGGGGTTTTCCACTTTCAAATCGTGTTTTACCAAATATAAGCCTAGCTGCCATGTTTTGAGCAGTCAGAAGTTTCTTTACGGTTTGTTCTTTACATCCCGCATAAATTCCATTGCAGTAATCTAAGTGGCTTAGTACCATTGATTGTATCAGGTTACGAAATGTTTCCCTTGAGAAGAATTGCTTCACTCATTTCAGTTTCCACATTGAGTGGAACATTTTCTTTGTTGTGGATGCCACTTGGTTCTCTAGTGTTAAGTTACGTTCCATTGTAATGCTGAGGATTTTCAAGCTGTCTGAGATAGGAAGGGTGTGATCTGGGGTGTTGATACTTGTGGGGATGTCAGCATTGTGTTGGGATGAGAGGATGAGACAATGAGTTTTTTCTTTATTGAGTTTTAGTTGAAATGCATTTGCCCGTGAATCCATGATGTTCAGGCCGAGCTTGATTTCGTTGGTGATTTCTGTCAGTTTGGTATTATAAGGAATGTATATTGTGACATCATCTGCATAGATGAAAGGGATAAGGACTTGGCAAGTGGGGTCATCATTAAATTGAATAGGATCGGTGATAGCGGCAATCCTTGCGATACGCCACAGTCTGCTTTCCATGGTGATGATGTGTTTGAATTAGATTTTACTTGATATGTTCTTGTGGTTAGGAAGCTCTTGATCCAGTTAAGTATGTTTCCACCAATCCTGAACTTATCTAGTAATCTTATTAATATATTATGGTTTACCATGTCGAATGCATTAGACATGTCGAATTGGAGGAGAAGGATGTTTTTGCCTGTTGCTATTTCCTGCTTGAATTTGGCTAGAAGAGTAATACTGTTAACGTGCTGTGGAGGGGGCAAAAGCTTGACTGTGATTCGTGTAATATTGAGAATTTGTTTATGTAATCTGTAAGTTGTTTGGTTACCATGCTTTCCATCAGTTTGACCAACAACGGGATAGATTTTACTGGACGGTAGTTAGTGATTTTCGTTTTCTTCATAAAAACAGTTAATAAATCCCAATAAATAAATAGCACAGAATGTGTGTGTGGGGGAGGGTGGTGCTATATATTCTTTTTATTCTTTCCAACCCAACTTTGGAAATACTGTAATTATATATACACTCCATCTTAGGTGAAATTGTTCATAAAGGTAGATAATAAATCCCAGTAAATAAAGAAACATAAGAATTTCTATCTAGGGCAAAATAATTCTCCAAAAATATAATGGAATGGTAACAAAGTTTGACATGGTGGAAAAACTAGAGGAAAGACACATTGGGTTTTAAAATGGGCCAGATGTGGTCCATTGAACTAAGCTGCCCCCAAAACTGGCCCAATGCCAAGGCCAGCACTAGGGTTTCTGATGCTCCCTGGCAAACTATAAACCAGCATTTACCCTCGCCCCCCCACTAAAGCATATATTTATATATTGTAGTAGTTTCCTATTAGCCCTCTTTCCTCCCCCCCCCCCCCCCCCCCCCTCCTGTGGCCAAATTTATCAAATTCTTCATTATCCCATGCTGCAGAGTGTTGGGTCAAAATCTCGTTCATATAATGATGCGCTTGGAAATACTGATATTTATCCCTACCTTCCAGTTGATAAGTTGCTCTTATTACCTCATCTGCCCCTTCTCTTTGAAATGCTGCACCCTATGGATCCCTTTGATTATCCATGCACTAAACCCCATGCCACACATCCCCGGAGGAAAGTCGTCATTCCCTTTCAGTGCCAGAGTATTTTTCTGTGAACCCAAAATATCTGCACCCCATTTTCTATACCCATCGGGCTGAAGTAACAATTATTTAATTTTAGGGGGAGATGGTTCCCTTTTGTATGTTATATGTATAATAGGGCGTAAGGCTGTTCTGGAACTAATGCTTTTCAACATACTTATCTGGAAATGAGAACAACAAGTGAAGTGATTAAAACTGCAGATGACATAAAACTATGCCATGTTGTAAATCTCATGCTGACTGTGAGAAATTACAGGATGACCTTATGAGATTGGAAAACTGAGCATCCAAATAGCAGATGATTTTTTTTTCTTTTCAGCCCAAATTATAGCTAAATGATGTTGGGTTCCACATCAGGAGTTGCCACCCAAGAAAAAGATTTAGGTGTCATCGTGGATGATAACATTGATATCTTCTGTTCAGTGGAAGCAGTGCATTCAAATTTATCTGACCTAAAGTAATTGTTGAAAACCAACTTATTTGCCAAAGCTTTCTGGCAGTTTGACACAGTTATGTGTGGGGGAAAGGGGAGGAATGTGAAGAGAGAGAGGATTTTTTTTTTGTATGTGATATGTGGTAGCAATAGTTGTTGGTTTGTTTTATATGTATGATTTTTTTGTGTGTGTGTTTTAAGATTGGAACCTGCTTGGGTTTTAGGCGTGCTAAGTGAAATAAATAAATTCAAGGATGCTTCTCCTATCCTAGCTCAGGCCATAACAAACCTTAATCTCATTTGTAGAATCTGGCACATAGGAGTCCTGGACAGTTCAGGCTTTGAGCACTACACGTAGTCTAATCTCTTGGCTTTCAGTTCTCTCGCTAGTTGTCTCACTCCCATAGATTCATCTGTCATCTTATATGTCTGTAACAGCAGTATCAGGCATGCTACATTCAGTTCATCAAACTGCTCCAAATCTTCTTCAGATGCCATTTTTTGGGCTAAAGTGCTATCTGTTACTTTTAGTCAGCATGGAAGTTTTCGTATCAGCTGGAGAATCCTTCTCCTTCTTGTTTTTATCTTGTTAGGCAGACTGGGTGGACCGTTCAGGTCTTTATATGCCGTCATTTACTATGTATGTTATGTTTTCTTTTCATCTGAAGACATTTATTGTCCACATTAAGCCTTTGCCTCTTATTTGTGGGGAAGAGCAATGGGAGTGTTTCCACATGCTGTTAATTGCTTCTGCTGCTGTATAGAGAGCAGTGGTTCCCAAACCTGGTCCTGGAGGCATCCCAGCCAGTCAGGTTTTGAGGATATCCACAATGAATATTCATGAGAGAGATTTGTATGCACTGCCTCCACTGCATGCTAATCTCTCTCATGAATATTCATTGTAGATATCCTCAAAACCTGACTGGCTGGGGTGCCTTGAGGATCAGGTTTGGGAACCACTGCTATAGAGGGCATCACAAGCGCTATATTGCTCAGTAAGCTGCACATCTGCAGGCTTGGAGCTAGAAGGGAGATACTACATCCATCAGCAGTGTGTCTAATAGTACGGAATTTTCAGAAACATTCAGTCCACACAGAGGAAACCGGTTTAATATCTGGCTGCAATTATACAGTCTTCCTATTTAACAAAGCTCCTGGACATAGGCCTACCTCTCAAAGCTACATTGTCTGTTATGCAGTTTTCCCCTTTAAGGAAGATCCTGGATGTAAGCCCATCTGTCTAGAAGTTTCATGGTCAGTTATACAGTCTTCCTGTTTAAGAAAGATTCTGGATATAGGTCCTCCTCTCTTGAAATTCCATATTTGGGCTATTATATTACTTTCTCTCAGGTGAGTAATTCTGATATACCTTGCAGACCAGGACATCCTGATTTAAGTACGTAAGTGTTGCCATACTTTGACAGACCGAAGGTCTATCAAGCCCAACATCCTGTTTCCATCAGTGGCCAATATGATGCTTATCCTAAAAATAAGCATTGGATTTTCCCCAAGTCCATTTTAATACTTGGTCTATGGACTTTTCCTTTAGGAAGCCATCCAAACCTTTTTTAAAACCACACTAAGCTAACTGCTTTTACTACATTCTCTGGCAACAAATTCCAGCGTTTAATTACACGTTGAGTGAAGAAATATTTTCTACAATTCGTTTTAAATTTACTACTTTGTAGCATCATTACGTTCCCCCTACTCCTAGTATTTTTGGAAAGAATAAACAAGCGATTCATGTCTACTCGTTCCACTCCACTCACTATTTTATAGACCTCTATCATGTCTCTCCTTAGCCATCTTTTCTCCAAGCTGAAGAGCCCTAACCACTTTAGCCTTTCCTCATAGGGAAGTTGTCCCATCCCCTGTATCATTTTCATCACCCTTTTCTGTACCTTTTCTAATTCCACTATAAAACCTTCCATTGTAGTCTCTCTTCGCTTCCTTCTGGGGCATATGAGCTTGAAACTCCTAGGAATGTAGTAGAAGGTTCTTACTATGTTTCCTTCTCTCTCTCTCTCTCTCAGGTGTCCTGCATCTATTGATTTTTGTCTCCTCAGTGAGCCCTGAGGTGTAGAGACAGGAGGAAGGTTCTTCCTTTCTCTCTCTTGAATGCTTATCTCTAGTTTTCTTCAGAATGAATGAATCCAAGTGAGGCCATATTTGATGTTCTTGAAACCCCAGGTACCAACTTGTGATTAATAACCATCTTGCACATCTCTCTAAAAGTTCTAGTAGTTTTCCCAAATGTTGGGAGTTTCTGTGAGGTTTCTCACGGGTTCTCCTTCATTATTTCCTCTCCAGTTTGGAGTTCATTGCATGGTTTTTCAGCATCGGCTTCGGGCTCCATGCCATCATTTTTTAGCCTTTTTAAGTTTGTTTCTCTCAGGAAGTTTCACCTAATGGACTTTTTGGATTGAAGATTTATGTGTTACAGCCTTTTTTTTCTCTCACTTTTTGCTTTTATTGGATCCTACAGTTCTCCTTCAACACTTTTCTCTCTACTTCTTACATGGTGGTACTATCTTTTTTAGGAATTGATATTTTCAGATTCCTTATCTTTTGGGTATCTGTAGTTTCTTGGGCAGGAATTTAGAACTGTTTAATGAAGTTCAAGACTAATGCAGGTCATATTTCTTGATAATTCAACCTCACGTAGAGAAACAATCTTGATGAATACTGTGCTGTTTCCTTTGAGTTCAGAGATTTTTTTTATACCTGAACTCTTTCAGCCTCATCAGCACAGTTCTCGGGAGAGAACTCACATTTCAACAAGAGCTGACTTGCTACCTCTTTTCGTTATTTTTTAAGTTGGTTACGTTCAGGGTATGAGCATGTCTGCTAGTGTTGATCAGTGCTAAAGTTATTTTAACAGGGATTCATATTCCCACCCTTTTTTTGAGAAGTGCTTTACTACATTCCACTGATTTTGGACTGGTCTGGTGTGGATACTAAGGAAGGAGAAATTAGATCTTACCTGCTCATTTTCTTTCCTTTAGTCTCACCAGACCAGTACAGGTTCCCTTTCTTATTATATCATCAGTTTTTTGTCACTTGATATGTAGTAATTTTGTTCCTTTCTTCTGGCTGCAATTTGTAATGATTTCTCTCAGGTTCAACAATGAAATTTCACCAGCAGGGTGACCATTCAGTACTAGAGTATCAGCAGTAGAGCTGATATTATTATCACATCTCCACAGAATTCCTGTTGTTATGGCATCTCAATGCTGCTGTATCAACAATAGGATGGCCATTGTTATGACATGTCAATGGAATTGCTGTTATGACATTTCAACGGAAATCAGGAAACGAGTAGTACACTGCTTTGTAATTTGAAATATTGAAGATCTGATGCTGCATGGAGCCCTTATAGGGCAAAATACACAGGACTTTTTACTTTCTCAGTTTCCATATGCTGGTTGGCAGACACAGCCCACGGGTTCTGGACTGGTCCGGTGGGACTATAGGAAAACATTAGCAGGTAAGATCTAATTTTTCGATTTAGACACTAATAAGGTCCTTACCAAGTTGATCAGTCCATTTCTCGTTGTGATTCTAGATAGGTAAGGATTCCCATGAGGATTTACAGGCTGCATAACAGCTTGGTGTTCTGGCTTCCCATCTTGTATTCTTCTTAATGGCACACTCACTTCTTCCTTCTTTAGTAGCATGAGGCAAGGATACCCTATTGTCACCACTGCAGTTTGACTTTGCAGTGGAACCACTGGCAGAAAAAGTGTGAAATTAATTAAATACTAGTGTTTTATTTTTTAAAGTATAAATTATGCTTGTATGCTGATATTTTGCTATACTTGAAACAGCTAGGTCTACATATGTAAGCAGGCTGAAAAACAAGTTTATGTTCACAGGGGGGGCTGGCAGAGTTTGGTGGAGCTGTGGGTGCCCGTGACCCGGAAGTACTCCCGTGTTTTAATAGGAAGCACTCCGGGATTCATGCTGACTCCTCAGTGCTGGAGGAAAAGCACTGGTGAGGTCCAGTACCACGGCAGTCTTCAGTTCCGTGGAAGTGTTGCCATTCACATTTGTGCAATTAGCAGTCATGCACATGCATGATAGGGTAGAGAGGACCAGTGAACGCTAGCATGATTTGCTCCTGAGCTGACCAGTACCTCCATCTCTCTCTCTTCTGCTCCACTGAACTGTATCTTGCTCTTACTCTGCCTTCCCAAATATTTGTCAGTGCACTGAAGCATTAATTTATGCAGCCACGATAACAACGGCTTGATCCATGCTGCCTACAGACTCTCAGTTTGTATAGTCCTGTGTGCGTGCTAGTGTGGCAAACATCCAAGGCACTTGCTCCTTCTTCCTCCCCTGTTGCTGGGTGTCTCGTGCCAATCAGGACCCTTCTCTTTGTCGCGATTTATGCCAGTAACATCCTGAGCACTTGGGCAGCTCTGGCATGAATCATGCTAGTATTCACCAGGCCTTGTTATGCATACTGCTGTAATAATAGGAGATTTTTGGCTGGAGGAGGGTTTTGTGTGGTATTGCTATTCTTTCAGGTTTGTGGAATCTATTCAAGGTGATTAACAACCATGTAATAACTAAGACTAAAAGAAATTTGATTGGTTGAATTCTGTTTCATATGCTGGGCATATAAATATAATTTAGATGAATATTTTCTCTTGGCTTTAATTTTATCATCAGTATATACTACTACTACTACTACTACTTAACATTTCTAGAGCGCTACTAGGGTTACGCAGCGCTGTACAATTTAACAAAGAGAGACAGTCCCTGCTCAAAGAGCTTACAATCTAATAGACAAGTGAACGGTCGGTCCGATCGGGGCAGTCAAATTGGGGCAGTCTGGATTCACTGAACGGTAAGGGTTAGGTGCCGAACGCAGCATTGAAGAGGTGGGCTTTAAGCAAAGACTTGAAGATGGGCAGGGAGGGGGCTTGGCGTAAGGGTTCAGGAAGGTTGTTCCAAGCATAGGGTGAGGCGAGGCAGAATGAGCGGAGCCTGGAGTTGGCGGTGGTGGAGAAGGGTACTGAGAGGAGGGATTTATCCTGTGAACGGAGGTTACGGGCGGGAACGTAAGGGGAGATGAGGGTAGAGAGGTAGTGAGGGGCAGCAGACTGAGTGCATTTGTAGGTAAGAAGGAGAAGCTTGAATTGAATGCGGTATCTGATCGGAAGCCAGTGAAGTGACCTGAGGAGAGGGGTGATATGAGTATATCGGTTCTGGCGGAATATGAGACGTGCAGCAGAGTTCTGAACAGACTGAAGGGGGGATAGATGGCTAAGTGGGAGGCCGGTGAGGAGTAAGTTGCAGTAGTCCAGGCGAGAGGTAATGAGAGCGTGGACGAGAGTTCGGGTGGTGTGTTCAGAGAGGAAAGGGCGAATTTTGCTGATGTTAAAGAGGAAGAAGCGACAGGTCTTGGCTATCTGCTGGATATGCGCAGAGAAGGAAAGAGAGGAGTCAAAGATGACTCCGAGGTTGCGGGCAGATGAGACGGGGAGGATGAGGGTGTTATCAACTGAGATAGAAAGTGGAGGAAGAGGAGAAGTGGGTTTTGGTGGAAAGACGATAAGCTCGGTCTTGGACATGTTCAGTTTCAGGTGGCGGTTGGACATCCAGGCAGCAATGTCGGATAAGCAGGCCGATACCTTTGCCTGGGTCTCCGCGGTGATGTCTGGTGTGGAGAGATACAGTTGGGTGTCATCAGCATAGAGATGATACTGGAAACCATGAGATGAGATCAGGGAGCCCAGGGAAGAGGTGTAGATTGAGAAGAGAAGGGGTCCAAGGACCGATCCCTGGGGAACACCAACAGATAAGGGGATGGGGGTGGAGGAAGATCCATGAGAGTGAACTTTGAAGGTGCGGTGGGAGAGATAGGAGGAGAACCAGGAGAGGACAGAGCCCTGGAACCCAAATGAGGACAGTGTGGCAAGAAGTAAGTCATGATTGACAGTGTCAAAAGCAGCGGATAGATCCAGGAGGATGAGGATGGAGTAGTGGCCTCTGGATTTGGCAAGGAACAGGTCATTACAGACTTTAGAAAGTGCTGTTTCTGTCGAGTGAAGAGGGCGAAAACCGGATTGAAGCGGATCAAGGATGGCATGAGAGGAGAGAAAATCAAGGCAGCGGCTGTGGACTGCGCGCTCAAGTGTCTTGGAGAGGAAGGGTAGGAGGGAGATGGGGCGGTAGTTGGAGGGACAGGTAGGGTCTAGTGATGGTTTTTTGAGGAGTGGCGTGACTACAGCATGCTTGAAGGTGTCGGGGACAGTTGCAGTGGAGAGAGAGAGGTTGAGGATATGACAGATGGAGGGGGTGATAGTAGGAGATATGGTGTTAAGTAAGTTGGTGGGGATGGGATCAGAGGAACAAGTGGTGCATTTTGAGGAGGAAAGAAGGCGGGCGGTTTCCTCCTCGGAGATATCAGGAAAGGAGGAGAAAGAGGTCTGGGTTGGTTGGTTGAGGGAGAGGGTTGAAGGGTGAAGAGGAGGAGGTGGCTTGGTAGTGAACTCAAGGTTGATCTTTTGCACCTTGTCGCGGAAGTAGTCAGCCAGTGATTGAGGAGAGAGTGACGGGGGGTGGGAGCGGAGGGCACTTTGAGGAGGGAGTTAAGGGTGGCGAAGAGACGACGAGGGTTAGAGCTGAGAGAATTAGTCAATTGGGTGTAATAGTCCTGTTTGGCAAGGAATAGTGAGGACTGGAAGGAGGATAGCATGAATTTGTAGTGAAGGAAATCTGAATGGGTGCGAGATTTCCTCCAGAGGCGTTCAGCAGATCGGGCGCAGGAGCGAAGGTAACGGATGCAAGGGGTCAGCCAGGGCTGGGGATTAGTACGCCTTGTGGGACGGGAGGTGGATGGTGCAAGGGTGTCCAGAGCAGAGGAGAGAGTGGCATTGTAAGCGGAGACAGCCTCGTCAACAGACTCGGAGGACATGATGGAGGGGAGGAGATTAGAAATACTAGATGATAAGGTGGGAGGGTCAATAATCTGGAGATTCCTGGAAGTAGTGGTTAATGTTGGGCGGGGCTGAGGGGGAGGGTGAAGAAGTGTGAAGGTGATCAGGTGATGATCAGAGACAGGAAGAGCTGAGGTGTGGAAATTGGAGGGTGAGCCGGAAGAGGAGAGGACGAGGTCAAGGCAATGGCCATCACGGTGAGTAGGGGTGGTGGAACAAAGCTGGAGGTTGAAGGATGATGTTAGAGTGAGGAACTGAGAAGCGTGAGAGTTGGACAGGTCATCAACGTGTATGTTGAAGTCTCCGAGAATGAGGGATGGAGATGAGGGTTCAAGAAAAACAGAAAGCCAGGCATCGAAGTCGGTGAGGAAGGAAGGGAGGGATTTATCAGGGGGGCGGTAAATGACTGCCACTCTGAGTGGCAACGGGTAGAATAGACGGATGGAGTGGACTTCAAAGGATGAGAAGCAGTGAGACTGTGGTAGGAGGAGGGGTTGGAAGCTACAGGAGGGCGAGAGTAGTAACCCGACGCCTCCTCCACGGCCAAATAGGCGGGGAGTATGGGAGAAGAGATAGCCTCCATGGCATAGAGCCGCAACTGAGGCAGAGTCGTCAGGGGAGAGCCAGGTTTCAGTTAGGGCAAGCAGGTGAAGGGAATGAGAGATGAAGAGATCGTGGGTGAAGGGAAGTTTGTTGCAGACCGAGTGGGCATTCCACAGTGCACATGAGAAGGGGAGGGAAGAGGGGGGGAGGAGGGGAATAGATATGAGATTGGAGACATCCCGGAAACGTTTGCATGGATAGGACGAAGACAGGTGTGGGGGACCTGGATTGGGATTGATGTCTCCTGCGGATAGCAGGAGCAGGAGGAGGAGCAAGAGAGTGCGGAGGAGGGTGGGGGAGGTAGGGCGACGAAGGCGACGAAGACGGGATGCGCTTAGGAGGAATGGGGATGGGTTAATGGCAGGAAGGAAGTGTTGAAGGTTGAGAGCTAGGAAGGAGGAGGGGGACAGGAGAGATGGTGAGGTGGTGAGGGACGGGGGTGAGTAGGGTATTGCAGTAGTGAGCAAGATGGGAGAGGACATGGGTGGGCAGTGAGTTCCAGTGGTAGACAGCGGTAGGGGGAGGGGAAAAAGATTAGGAAGGGACAGGGCAAGGAAGAGAATGTGTAAAGGGGCCATAAGTAGTAACTGAGGTGTTATGGGTATATATGTAGTGACTGAGGTGTTAAGCGATAGATAGAACGGCAGAGCTGGATTAGAGGCTTAAAACTGGAATGGTAGGCAGCAGGCAGGTAGGCACTGCCCAGTAAGAACAAGTCACACCCACTATGTTTGAAAAATGTGGGAGGAAAGGAGGTGAAGAGCCTGAACACAGAGACAGAGCAGTTATCTGCAGGCAGATTAGGTTGCTTGGGAGGGTATATAAGAACTATCACCCTAGGGGTGGGTGGGTAGAGGGGTGGGTGGGAGGGATCTAAGTCTAAAATGTACAGACAGAGCTGCAGCACAGCCAGTTAATCTGTAAAAAAGATGGATTTCTCAAGAAAAACTGGTATAGAAGGCTGCCCCTCTAACAGAGAATCAGGTCACACCCACTAAGTTTGAATTTGTGGGGGAGATTCAGAGACAGAGCTGCTAAGTCTAAAATGTACAGACAGAGCTGCAGCACAGCCAGTTAATCTGTAAAAAAGATGGATTTCTCAAGAAAAACTGGTATAGAAGGCTGCCCCTCTAACAGAGAATCAGGTCACACCCACTAAGTTTGAATTTGTGGGGGAGATTCAGAGACAGAGCTGCTAAGTCTAAAATGTACAGACAGAGCTGCAGCACAGCCAGTTAATCTGTAAAAAAGATGGATTTCTCAAGAAAAACTGGTATAGAAGGCTGCCCCTCTAACAGAGAATCAGGTCACACCCACTAAGTTTGAATTTGTGGGGAACCATACAACGTTCCTTTGTCGGTGTTTAATTTATTTAATAGAATGATATCTAGCTTTGTTTGGCACCATAGGGGTCCTGTGAAGTTTATTAATCCTGAAGACAGTTTGTGCACCTATATCTATTGGGGTATGGATCTCCCTGATGTCAAACTTTATTATTGGTGCCGGGAGAAAGGTGGAAGCAAGCACCCCTGCCAGAACAGTGGCAGTGAGAGCCCTGAATACCGGTCACAGCGTCTGACATTATCACACTCTGCCCGGAACAACTGCAGAGCAGCCCTAAGGGGCATGCTAGTCCCTTTGGGAATCCCTTGGAGCACCAAAGGACATACCTTGCCCAGCAGATGAGAACTTATTGGAAATATGATCTCTCTCCTTTGGACTTGTAAATGTTACTTTCCTTTTCTTTCTCTTTTGAATTATCGCCCGGTAATGGAGAAAAGGAAAGCTAAGCCCAAAAGTGCTCCTGCTCTTAGCACCCCCTTCTGGGTCCCATGGACAAACATCTTGTTCCTGGAGGAACTGCTCCTCCTCACAAGCATATGTCAGTAAGCTCCACTGAAAGGACTCCCCTTCCTATGCCTAGTTCCTCCTTTGATCCATCTTCAAACAAGGCATCTCTGGATGGGGACAATAAGTAGGGCAGCTATTACTCCCGTACCCTCTTTGGGTTGGGGGTTCTAAGGTCTTACTGCCCAGCTCTGGATGCAACTAGTTTAGCAGTGGACTCTACATGATATTACTTTTACTTTGTATTTATCCCTCCCAATATAGTGGACCACCCACTAATACTTAGGAAGAAATAAACCACCCAAGGCTGCATCAGTTTGTTCTTTATTAGATACCTCATCAAGTATTTGTACAATTAACAGATCAGTGATATCTCACTGGGGGTACAGAATATTGCTACATAAAATTATCTCTATATCTGAGACTCCAAAGACT
This sequence comes from Microcaecilia unicolor, assembly GCF_901765095.1. Lineage (NCBI taxonomy): Eukaryota > Metazoa > Chordata > Amphibia > Gymnophiona > Siphonopidae > Microcaecilia > Microcaecilia unicolor. The sequence goes on from NC_044043.1 coordinate 60,666,081, forward strand.
ATGCAAGTAACATGTGCAATCAATTGGTTATGGGAATATAATACCCCAGCTACACATAAGTGTTCTCTGGGTCTGAGGCCCAGATGCACTAAAAAATCGTTAGAGCCATTCCCTTACCGATTCCCTTAGCGAATCGGTAAGGAACGGGCATGCATTAAGGAAAGGGAATGCAAATGAGCTGCTCGTTGTAGCTCACTTGCATTCTCTATTCTATCGGTCTCGGCCAGTCGGCCGGTCGAGCATGCGCAGAGCAACCAAGCGTTATACTGGCTGCTCTGCGCATGCCAAGGACGTCCTTAATGGACGTCCTTCACTCAAAAAACAACAACAAAAAAAACTCATCCGATCAGTTTCAAAGCCTTTCAAACAAGGACACACTCACCCGATCCGTTTCAAAGCCTTTCAAAAGTCCCAGAAGCATGGTTAGCTCCCCCCAGGTAGTTGCTCAGACTGCCTGCCTGCCGGGATGAGCTGCAAAGAAAAAAAAAAAAGAAACATCTCCTGTAACTTCTTCGCAGCTCACACAGGCGATCGGAGCCCTTCTCCCCTCGTGGGAACCTTGTTTATTTTCTGTTTATGTCCCGGTCTGTCTCTCAACCAATCACAGCACGCGTATCACAGCTAAACGCGCTGTGATTGGCTGACAGACCGAAGAGCTAGAGGACATCCCCCACAAGCGAGGCGAATGTGTTCCACAGCCGTAGAAAAGAGAAGCAACCGCCCTCCAGCACTCCGATGCTATTATGCTTTTGTAAGTAAGCAGCGTATCCTAAATATTTTTGCTGTTTGTAAATAAATCCACTGGATACCAAGCGCACGGAGGAGCTGCGCGCTGCTGCTAAGCACGTCCAAAAAGGACGTTTTTATTATTGGGGGGGGGGGGGGGGGAATGACGGCCAAAAAGGACGCCTTTTTTGAAGTGGAGTGCTATTTTTTTGTTTGTTTTTTTTGATGAGCACTTGGGCATTGTTGCGCAGCCCCAACAAGAGGAACAGACCTCTCATTAGATTTTCCAGCGTTAAGTCAATCGGGAAAACGTTAGTGCATCTCATTACAATAGAGTTTCTACACAATTTGCTCATCTGCATTCCGTTTTCATTAGCTGTTACCATCGTTGGAAAATGGCTCGGAGAAGCCTTTAGTGCATGCCAGGGTTTACTACTTGCTTGTTGATAGCTCGTTAAGTTTAGTGCATCTGGCCCTGAGTCTTTAATGTTTTGTTTTACAACTCAAAAACCAATTAGTAGATATAAAAGACTCAAAGTTACTTATGAGAAAGCAATTGGGTTACTTGCCAATTCATGGATACAATTAATTGGTTTCTCATGAGAGAGCAGCTCTGTGGCTGCCTCTCTGGCTTGAAGTAGGAAGTACACTCATTTTTATATGTCCATTCAGGATACATGTAATATGACAGTAATCACATCTTATTGGATCTATGCTAATATAATGGTTAACACTGGCTATTCTAATGAGTTGGTTAATATTTACTGGAAAGGCCAACAATAGACTAGACTAGCTTTTACTGGAAATCTAAGTCATCTTCTTGCAAGACCACTCAGTTCTATATTTTTGACCATATCTTTCTCAAAACACTTTCTGTGGCACCTGGTCATCTTCCTGTGGAATTATCCAGTTCTGTATTTCTGAACATCTATTGCCACATCCATGCAACTCTGCAAGCTAGACCCTCGCCCTTCCTTATTCTTGCAGATGTCTGCTTCCTCTGCAGTGTCTCAATAGCTCATGAGCCTTTGAGCAACACTGGAGTTCAAGTCAGAGTCACAGGCCTGCAAGGTTTTCTCTCATTTTGGATCCTGAACCAAAGTCAGACCTTGAACCAAGGCTCATAGCTGTAGTACTAATATACAAGACATATGGACAGTTGTTACCCAAACTGAAGCCATGATCAAGAAGACAGTGAGCCAGCTGTGCCTTTTTATGCCAGGAAATGGTGAAGGCTTTGGATTGGGTAGAGAAGTATTTTTCTTTGATGGAAAAAAAAACCCTCCAGTGTGTGGAGCCCCAAATTTCCTCCTTGCAGACTTTTGGTACCTTAGGGCCCTTTTTACGAAGCTGCGGCAAAAGGGGGCCTGCACTGGCATCGGTGCATGTGTTTGATGCGCACTGAGACCCCCTTTTACTGTAGCAGGTAAAAGGCAGGTCTTTGGGTTTTTTCAGGAAATGGCCATGCGGCAAGTGAAACGCTTGCTGCGTGGCCATTTTGGGAGGGGGAGGAAGCACTCCCCATTGAGGTGTTGATAATGCAGCATCCGGCACTGCCCGATTACCGCCTAGTACTCACAAAATTTAAAATATTTTTGTTGTGCCAGATATGACGCACGCTGGGTATGTTAACTACCGCCAGGCTGCTGCAGTAGCCCAGCGGTACTTCTCTTTTAGCGAGTGGTAAGCCCACGTTTGGCTTACCGCCGCTTTGTAAAAGGATCCCTTAGTGATTAAAGATAGTCTTAGTCTGTTTATAGATTGAGAGGCTTAAAAATTCACAGAGGTCCAGAAGTCTGAGGTTTTTAAATTTTATGTTGATTGCTTTCTTCTGAGGTTCTGTTATTAAAATATTTTAAGTAGGTTCTTGTTCTCTCAAATTCTGAAGATATTCATATTTCTTCATCTTATTATATTCCAAATTGCTCTTGTGTTGAGAATATGACTGAGGGAGCCCTTGACTCCCTGGAAGGAGGACTAGTTTCTTAGAGAGTTCCTCTGATAATATATCTCAAGTAGAGCCACCTTATATGTCACCTTCACCGAAAGATAAACTGTTGGTGTTGCAGTCTTACTTTAAGAACAAAGATACTTATTCTGTGGCCAAAAAATTCAGGTGTTCCTGATGTGGCTCTTGCCACACAGTTAAGAAGGAAACCTTTTCTTGCTTTGCGTTCTAAAGTATTAACATTAGGAGGTACCCTTTTTTAACGTTCCCCCATAAATGTTTGATAACTTGGCAAAGAAAGCACTGTCTTTTTGACCCATCTCATTTAGAAAGATTTTTGTTGGATAAATCAGTATGATTATAAGCTAGGTTAGTGGGGTTCAAGTCCTTGAAGATATATTTGGCTATAATATTGTGAGATTTAGGAATTGCCTCTTGCTTAATTTCTGTTTCAAGGTATTTTTATTGTATTTTTCTTTTCTTCTCTTGACTTGAGCTATACCTTATTTCTAATGCAGATTGTTTCAAGATTTTATTTTCTGTAACTTGGTATATTTTCCTTTCTTCCTGAATGTGTGGCATTGTTGTAGATTAAAATTTTAATTTAAAAAAATAAAGCTGCTTACTGAATATTCTTCACTGAGATTGGACATTAGAAGACTCATGGGTTGCAGCATGTGTGGCAGTTGTGGAAGGAGTCCCCTTCTCCCAACTGCAGGAGAAGTTTCATATTGGGATGAAGTCATAGTGTTCGTATTTTCAAGTTAGGCAAGCATTCTCGAAGATTAGAGATTGGGTCCTGTGGAGTTCAGTTTCCTCAAAACATGTATTCTACATTCTTCAAGGACAAGCAGGCTTCTATCTTCTCACAAGTGGGTGACGCCGATCCGCGTTGCCCAGTTCGGCTTTTGCCATTGTAAAAAAAGAGAGAGCTTTGTGAAGCGTGGGCCGCGCTCCGCCGCGCATACACGAGTGCCTTTCTGCCCGTCGTGCAGACGCAGTCTCCTCAGTTCTCTTTTTTCCATGTGAGAAGGTGCTTATTTTTGTCCTCTTTTCACTCATCTGTTTTTTTTTTTTTTTTTTGAGAGCTGTTAGTGCCTTTCGGTCTTTTTTTTACTTCTTTTCTTGGGCCTTACAAACCTGTCTTTTATTTTACTTAGTTTTATTTTGCCTAGGTTTAAGTTTTTTTTTTATTTTCCGACATCATCAGGCCGTTTTTAGGCCCTGACTTCGGTTGGGTTTTTCCCTTTATTTTTCTCCGGGCCTTTCCCCTTTTTCCGGCACCATCGAGTCATTTAATTTAGCCGACAAAGTTTTTCTGTCCATGTCAACGAAGATTTCCAGTGGCTTCAAGCGCTGTACTCGGTGCATTTGGACTATCTCGGGAAAGGACACCCATTCTTGCTGTCTGCAGTGTCTTGGGCCCAACTGTGTTCTCTGTCTTCGTATGAAGAAGAGGACCCAGGTTTCTCAAGAGGATCAACGAGAGAGGATTTTTGGAGTCAGGTCCGGTTCTAGATGCATTGACGTCAAGCATCGCACCGGTATCGGGAGCATCGGTAAGCATGGCTGCTGCTAGACCCTTAGACACTGGGAGCAGTGAGGCATCGAGTGGGTCTCCACCTGTCTCGAGGCCTCCTTCTGTTCAGGCTCCCCGGGACCATCCATCGTCGGACCTGACCCTGAGGCGATGAGAGGATTCAACGTTGTCCTCGTTGGCACTGAGGAGCCTTGATGACACACCGGGTGAAGGCCAAGAAGCATAGTCATCAGTCACCTTTGACACATGGTGCCAGGAGCTCTGGGGCATCGAAGGATTTGGCACCTGAGAAGTGTCGGTGCCGGGAGGATCACTCTTCTTCCATACAGGAGGTGCCGATGCACCTGTCTCCAAGCAGCCGAGATTCTGCTCCCACGTCGACCCCAGCAATTCTGCAACCTGCACCTCAGCCGGCACCCCAGCTTTTCCTGGTGTCGGCCCTCGATGAGTGCATCTGGCCCTTGCTTCCAGAGCTGCTGAAAGCCTCATTCAGTGGTGTGCATCGGTATTAGGGGCGCTTGCACCTGCCATACCTTCCGTTGTGGCACCATGTAGGGTCAAAGTGAGTGATATGGGATACAATTATCAGAAGAATTGCACAAGCTTCTGAATGCAACTAGAATTCATGTAGATACGACACTGGCAGTAGAGAAAATTTCACAGGAAGAAAGATAGCTGGTGGAATTTTTCAAGAGAGACAGAACACTAACGCCATTGACATTTGGATTGTTTTGCTGTTTACAAGGTCATCAACGTATAAAGGAAGTGGTAACGTTTTGGCAACAGACTGCTATTAGCTCTCTATGAAAGCAATGTTTGGTAGATCGCTATGGTGGTTAATACCAACTTTTTGACCAGGAACGTCGTTAATGACATGATGCAACCTAAATGATGTTATAACATCTATTGATGATTTGCTGATATATTTATGCAAGATTAAACAGTTATGTGTGAGTGGTGAGAGTGAGTATGTTTGATTTGTGAGATTTAAAGAGTAGGACACATTCATATACATGTTTTGATAAGAAGATTTTTGCAATGATATATATCTGCGTCTAGTGCTATATTTAAGAGAAAATTGTGTGCCATGAAAGAAATGAAATGAAAACTATGTGTGGGACATATCGGGAATGCAGAGAAGGCTCATAGTTGAGTATGTGAGTTATGTAAACCTTTTGTTGATCCAGTCTCTAATTATATTGGGTCTCTTGATATGCTGCCTTGTTTACCTCATCTTTATTACTGTATACTGGTGGAGATATGCACCATCTGTCGGTATGAAATAAGTTTTATAAAAGAAAATAGCAACTTGTTTGTTAGCTCTGTTACTTCCTTGTTTGGTCTTGTTTCTGTTTCCGTTCTTATTTTTTCTATTTTATGGTATATTTTGTTTTAGAATGAAAGGTGTGCACTTTTTATTATTTTTTTATTTATGTTTCAAATTACAACTAAATAAATCTATTTGTACAGAAAGCTGTAAAAGTTAAAAATTAAGAAGAAACAAACTGAGAAAAATAAATCTCTCTCTCAAGATAATCATCCAGCTTTAGTCCACAACAAAGGAAATCCAATACTGACAATGGAGGTTAAAAAAGGAAAGTCTATAACATTAAAGAATTTAGCAGACTATGAAAAGATTATGGAGAACAACTATTCCATTAGACCCCTTTAGCAGACCCACCCAAGGAGCCCTTTATAGACAATCCCTTAGTTGCTAAAAATGAAGTCAAATGAGATGGTTCCCAGAAAATATATTTATTTGACTGATAGTGTACAATACATTTGCAAGGAAACTTTAGATAAAAGTAGGCGCCCAACTGAAGCACTTCTGGTCTAAGTAGCAAAAATTGCTTTTGCCTTTTCTATGTTTTACATGATACATCCAGGAAAACCAAAGTCTCTTTTTCCCATAAATGACTTCTCTTTAGATCTAAAATAATGTTTAAGTAACATATTTCTATCAGTAGTATTAATGAAAGTCACAACCAATGTTCTAAACAGTTTCCAGAAATTGTCGCTTCTGGCAGATATACTAAAGTTCACCAGGGCCTTCGCCCTTGCAGAGCCATCCAAAACCTGACCATGTTGTAATGAGAGAGGCCTAACAGGTTTGTAAAGACTGGGAGACCATGGACCAGGCTTACTATTTCCCTGTAGAAATCATGATGAAAACATGTGGAAGTTTTCCTCTCTGGTGTTTTATCCATGGATCATCGCATTCAGCTTTGCCCTGGAACTGTGATAGTCTGGAGGTCATTCCCAGGAAAGCCATGTCATCTTAGGACCTAAGGCTGGTTCTACAGGCCCTCCCACCCTCAAGCCATTTGGAGCCCTTGAGTCATGCATCAATAAACGAATTAGCTTTGAAGACTGTGTCTTATAGGGGCTGTTGGTTTGGCTCCAAGGATATTGGAGTTGCAAGCCCTTTCTTCGGTGATCCATATCTTGGGTGCCTGAGGACCGTCTCTCTATCCAAGCAGTATCATCACTGTCGCACTTGAAACAGGGATTTGGCCCCTTACTTTTGTAAGTTGGGTAGTGGAAGGAAGTGAGGGCACTTCATCTCTTTTACGGACACACAACATTGCTAAGACACCTCAGACAGACTGAAGGTCCATCAAGCCCAGTATCCTGTTTCCAACAGTGGCCAAGCCCTTATTGTTATTATTAAATGATTTATATCCACACTTTCAACTATTTAAGACGAGTTGCCTTATATATTTAAGGTCTTTAGTTCCTGTAATGAGTAAATTTTGAATTTCATATCACTTATATGCTGATGATCAGCTGTGGGTAGAAGTGGTTGAAGATCATGGTAAGGTCTTATCCATGGACCAATGTTTGTGTGAGATTTCTGATTAGTTTTGGCTAGTCAAATTAAAATTGAATTTGAATAAGACTTTATTAACCAGCTGTGCTGCCCATTTCTGTTAGTGATATAATACAGAAACACTTTTATTAATCTATTTTTCAGAATTTCAATATTTTTCAAGATCATTTTTTCTAACCTCACCATTTTTTTAAGTTTTATGATAAGTTGAAAACACATCTTGATGTTTTTAATGGCGTTTTTCAACAACATGAAAACTTAGTGTTTTCTAAAACTTGAAAAACTACAAGCATTTTATAAAATTATGCTAGGTCATTTAGAGTAGTTCAAGTGACCCTTCTGAAGTTCTGCATACTCAGTAGTATTGTGTTTCCCAGAATGTTTTTGAATAGTATAAATATTTTTACTTCTTTTATGCTGTCAGGTTTTCTTCACCTTCTTGGTGTCACTTGCTCGTCTTCCAATTGACTGCCTCTTAAGTGGAGGCATTTTATAACCGTACTCTGTATTTCGTGTTCCATTAGCTTCTAATCGTCTTGCCCTACTTCTGTCATTCTCCACCTCATGATGTTCAGTATTTTGTGTACAGTTAGCTGCTATTCCTGTTTTCTTCATTCTCTGCGTCTTTGATTTTCTGTGTGCCTAATTTGGTCAGCTACTAATAATCTGTTTGTGCTGTGTTTGTTTTTTGCCTACCACCTCTGTACGTGTCTTTTTCACTCTATTCAGTGTATGCAAATTGGATATGCCTCCATTTCAGGGCACCGGTGTTGGAACCTATCTAGGAGCCACTGCTGGACCATAATATACCTGTGCACCAAGTTTCATCTCCCTAGCTTCAACAGTTCAGGAGCCAACTTCGGACATATAGACACACGTACATACAAAATATAATATATATAGTAGATTTCTTTAGGATTTTTTATTTCCTTTTTGAAGAAATTCACCCAAGGCGGTATACAGCAAGAATAAGCTGAACATAGTATATGTGGTTTACTAGGAGGAATAAAACTTGAACATGACCCTGCTATTGATGGGCTATTAATAACAGAGATGTCAGTTGTTAGGAATCTGGGGATCATTGTTGATAAGGATTTGTCATTCAATGACCAAATTTTAGCTGAGTTGCTTGCAGCATTTACTAATTAATATTTCTTTTAATTGTGATCTTTATTAGATCACAAAGATTTAGATATGTACTTGTTTTTTTGAGAATAGACTATTGTAATTCATTCTATAGTAGCCTTCCAGTTACTCAGTTGATCCAAAATACAGCTGCTAGATTGTTGCTGGGAAAGAAGAAGATGCAGGATCATATGAGACAATTATTAACTGAATTAGCTGTTCAATAAGTAACGTATTTATTTTTAACACTTCAAGAAGGCTCTGTATATTTATTAGAGTGTTTAAATCTTATGTACCTTATAGAAGTCTGAGATAATCTTAGTTGGAATTATTAGACATACTGATTAGGGTGAAACTACAAATTACGCATCTTATAGCATTCAGAGTTATAGGTCCAACTTTATGGAATTCAATCCCTCTTAATATAAGAAAAGTTTAGTCTTTTCTATCATTAATAAATGTTTTAAAACATTTTATCAAAAGGATTTTAATATTCTCATAAAAGGGGAGTGATTAGATGGATTGGTCAGGTGGTCTTTGGGCTATCATGGTTGCATATATATTGATCTACCTTGAGTAACTTGGATGTTTTCTGGGTTGTTATGAAGAGTGTATGTTTATTACTGTGTTGAAACTTGGGGTTAATTGGTGAAGTGAGAAATCAAATTTTGTAAAATAAAGTAGAAAGTGGAGGTCTGGCTCTGGAAGACACATACAAGGTGACAGCATGGGCCTTTCTGTGTTGGTCTTCCCAAACATTGCAGGTCTACCCTTCTTTTGAGACAGGAGCCCCCAGATTAGGGCGGTTTGGTATGTCTTGCATGATAAAGAAGGTGAAATTTAGACTTACCTGTTAATTTTCTTTCTTTGAATCCTGCCAGCCCAGCTCAGGAATGCCAGCATACATTTAGTGGTTCAGTAAGTGCTGGTTCGAAAAGGGCTCTTTGCTACTATTCAAGGTGATTGTAGATTGTCTGCTTGGGGCAGTTACTCGGTTAGGGAGAGTAAGAATGGGGCATTTTTCTGGGATATTCTTCAGCTCAAGTGATTCTCCCCCTCAATCAACACAATGAGCATGATAAGTGGGGGAAAGAATCATTAATGGGGAGTGATTTTAAAAAAGGGTTTGAAACTACATGTAAAGATTTTACTTAATGTATTTATGTTACCTTTGACAGACGAATACTGGATATCTGATTGGGCTGCAATCTGTATTATACCAGGACTTCAGGCTTTGGGTAGAAGTTATCTGCCTCCATCTGCAGGAGGACATAACCCCACTCGTCGTCGGACTGGTTAGGCAGGATTCAAGGAAAGGAAACAGGTAAGTCCAAATGTCACTTCATATACCAGATTAATTGCAAAAAAATTACCCGTTCTACTTTAATATGCCTTTGAGTTTAGAGCCCATTTCTGTGCCCTGTCACCCTAGTCTGCCTGTCTCTTTGTCCCTCTCTCTGGGGCTGCAGATGTTTCTGATCTGAAGTTAGCATCTGGTCCTCCAGAGTAGTAGATGATGTGGTCTGTTTTTACTCATTTATGTCAGTGGAAAGTGAAGTGACTTGCCTAAGGTCCCAAAAAGCATCAGTGTGCAAAGCCAGATTTGATTTCTGGCTCCCTGCTTCTTATCCCACCTTTGTAACCACTAAGCTGCTACTCCATGTCAGAAAGATGGTCCAGATCCTAGGTTCTATTGTTTACCTGTACAGTTTGAAAGAAACTTAGTGTGAGCAAATAAAGAAGATTCTATAGAACACTGGGTACAGAATTCTTAAAGGAACACCAGAACCAGCAGATCCATGGATCTCACAGAGAACAAAACTGTTTACATAATCTGTGCTGTCTTTAATGTAGCACCTAAGAGCCGCTCAGACCCTCTGGTTGAAGGATCCTGAGCTCTTCAGGGTAAGTGACAGGCGTACTCTGCCTGCAAAGTGACTGGCGCACTCTACCTGTTGGGTGTAGCCAGTGGTGTGCTGGTAAATTTTTAACAACAGGCTCTCTCCCCGGTCCACCTCTGCGCCCCCCCAAAATTGCAGAGCTGGCTATACCCGGGGGGGGGGGGGGGCGGGGGGCAATGCATTACTCTCTCCAGGAAAAAACTATTAAATGATCCCAGGTTCCAATCTAATTCATGTTTAATGTGGGATAAAATGCCATAAATAAATAAATATAAACTTCTAATGTTGAGCACCTGATTCTCAAAGTGAACATATTCCAAACACTGTCTATAATGAAAATAAAATGAGTTTTTTTCTACCTTTGTTGTCTGGTGACTGTTTTTCTGATCATGCTGGCCCAGTATCCGATTCTGCTGCTATCTGTCCTCTTAACTCCGTTTCCAGGGCTTCCTTTCCATTTCTTTCTTTCCTCCTTTCTTCTTCATTTCTGGTCCTCAGCTTCTGCCTATCATCCATGTGCAGTTATTCTCCTCTCTTCCTTTTCCTTCTTCTCATCTCCTTCCTCACTCTTCCCTCCCCTCCATCCATGTCCAGTATGTCTTCTCTCTCCCTTCCCTCTCCTCCACCCATGTCCAGCAACCCTCCTCTCCCCTGCCCTCCATCCACCCACCCATGTCCAGCAACCCTCCTCTCCCCTGCCCTCCATCCACCCACCCATGTCCAGCAGCCCTGCTTTCCCCTGCCCTCCATCCACCCACCCATGTCCAGCAGCCCTGCTTTCCCCTGCCCTCCATCCACCCACCAATGTCTAGCAACCCTCGTCTCCCCCCTGCCCTCCTCCCCTCCATCTGCCTTCTTCCAGCCCCCCCGCTCCCCTGGTCGTCCATTATCCGTATGCCCTCTGCAGCTCTGCGAGTCCCCGATAGCCGTTTCCTTCTTACGCTGCACCCCTACCTTTAAGAATTTTATTTTCCCTCGAGGCGCGCCGGCGTTGAAGACTTGAAGCGAAGGCAGCAGGCTCAGCTTGGTTCCAGGCCTTCCTTTCGCATCATGGCTCCGCCCTCGCGCAAACAGGAAATACGTCAGGCGAGGGCGGAGCCATGATGCGAAGGGAAGGCCTGGAACCAAGCTGAGCCTGCTGCCTTCGCTTCAAGCCTTCAACGCCGGTGCGCCTCGAGGGAAAATAAAATTTTTAAAGGTAGGGGTGCGGCGTAAGAAGGAAACGGCTATCGGGGACTCGCAGAGCTGCAGACGGATGATGGATGACCAGGGGAGCAGAGGCGAGCCGGCTCGCAGGGGCCAACAACCGGCTCGCAAGATGCCAATACATTTAAACAACCGGCTTTTGCGAGCCGGTGCGAGCCGGCTCCAGCACACCACTGGGTGTAGCTCCTTTTTCTGGAGTTGCTAGTTACTATAGATATGTGTCCAGGGATAATACATTCAAAAAGAAAAAAGAACATAGCATGATAAATACACTGTTCTGGGCTAAAACGTCAAATTTCCTGATTTTCATTGAGAGAGTATGCGCTTATTTGCTTGCTTCTCTTTTCCTGAGCTTGTTTTTTTCTCCCCCCCCCCCCCCCCCCCACCCCCTTCCTCACAGAGAATCTGAAAGAGATGAAGGAGCCCAGGCAGCGGAGAGATAACAGGCGACCAGATCTGGAGCTCTACAAACCCCGGCTTTCACGACTGAGAAACAAACATAAGGAAGTAAAACAGGATACTTCAGGGAGTGAGGGGAACCAATCTGAGGAGTCCCGGGATGAAGCCACTAGTGACAAGGAGCTGACTCCCTCTAGTGATGGTCATTGCCGAAGGAATGGCATGTCTACAAAAAATGGAGAGGTGGCCAGCAGAGATGGTTCCTTGGGTGATGAGGCAGATGGCTGCCTCAGGGTCACCAGGAGAATTAAGAAACCAGACAGGCAGATTTATGAGCCTGGCAAACGACTGTGGGGTTCATTGAAGGAGCCAGCTAGCCCAGGAGCAGGCGAGGACTTGATCCAGAAAGTAGAGCAGCTGAGCGTTGTGGGAGATAAAGAAAGAAACCAAACCAGCGGCAAAGATCCAAGAAGTAGAGAGGGAGCTCCAACAAGTGAAGGAGGAAAATCTGGGAAAGGAGATAAAGGGAGGAAGGCAGAGAGAGAACGGAGCAGAAAAGCCAGTGAGGATACAAATCAGGGGAGATTGCTGAAGGACCAAAGGAGGCTGGTCTCCACAAAGCGTTATTCCCACTCGGACAAACGCAGGACTCGAGCTCGCACATGTAGCAGCAGCTCAGCTGGCAGTAACAGCAGCGAAGGCCTGATGCCAGCTGAAGGGGACATGAGAGGGCAGGAGAGGAACTGCAGTAAAAAACAGATGTGCGACTCCTCCACTGACTCTCTAGATGATGAACAAAGGGCAGAAACTGAACATTCAGCACCTCTCAGGAGCCCAGGCAAGAGACGACAGCAGCAGCAGCAGCACCAGCATTATTATACTCGCAAGAACAAGACAAGCAAAGGGGACAGTGTGAAAGAAAACCAGGACAGCCCTTCTCTCCCTTCCCACGGTGACAGTACCCAGAGGGGAGGCTCAAATCTCAGCAGCCAGGAAAGTGGGCGGAGGGGTCGCGGGATACTGATTCTCCCTGCGAATACTGATCTCTGTGCCAGCTCTGGGGGAATACCAGAAACTGTCCAATCGGCACCAAAACTTACCAGCAAGGCAGCTTGGGGAAGAGGCCGTGGGGGCATGAACCGCCGCCTCTGGGACCCAAACAATCCAGAACAAAAGCCTGCTCTGAGAAATGCAGCTCATGCACTGCATTTTCTGGATACAGATGATGAAACAAGCCCTGTGACACCAGGCGATAGCTCCCAGTCCGGTCCTCGACTCACCTCTGCCCCTTTCTACAGGTTTCAGAGCTCTGACAACCCATATTACTATCACAGGAATACTGGCTCAAATTCCAGTCCCCAGTATCCATATGGAGCTTATTCCCTGCAGTATCAAATGGGGCCAAATAATAGCATATACCCAGGATCATGTTATCCAGGGTACCCCCCTTCTGCAGGACACTATTTTCCTAGCAGCCCCTTGAGTCCTGAGGAGATGGAACAGCAGGTGCGGAACATGCAGCAGCAAGAGCTTTCACGTCTTTTGCGGTTGGCAGATAACCAGGAACTGCAGCTCAGTAACCTGCTTTCCAGGGACAGGATCAGCCCTGAAGGTCTGGAGAAGATGACCCTACTCAGGTAGGAATCATCCAAGGTGGAGGGAAACATAAGGGTGAAACCCCTGTCCTCGTTCCACAGTATTATTTGCTGTTAGTTCTGGTTCTTGTTTTGTTTTCAATCTTTTATTGTTTTTATTACTTTGTGAGCTGTTTTGAATGACATTTCATCAGTAAAATGATATTTAAAACTTTTAAATAAAATAAGTATATCCCCTGGCATCCCCTGACAGGGTTGTTTTACCTGTTCATTACTATCCCTTTCTCTGGTTAGCCAGTGATCTTGTCTTTTTGCAGAGTGGAGCTTCTTCAGTTGTATGAACGATGCATCCTGAGTGACATTGAATTCTCAGATTCCCAGAATGTAGATCAAATTCTTTGGAAACATGCCTTTTATCGGGTGATTGAGAAATTCCGTCAGTTCCTGAAGGATCCGGCAAGTGAGAATGCGGAGGGAATTCGCAGGAAACTTCTGGAGCTCTTGGATGAGGTAAGTAGTAATTAAATGGGAGCATTTTTTGGTGCCTGCTAATGGAGAAGAGTTCTTCTATTTCTGCAGTTAGAAACATTATTCATTTGATAATCTTGAGATCTTGCAGTCTGTTAGCCTAGTAGGGATGGATTGGTGGGTTACCTCCTATTAGCAGACGTGTAGCCAGGTTAGGGGCATGGGGGGAGCAGAGAGCGGACTGCCAATGGCGCCGGCACATATTTTAAACATGATAGATCGTGTCAAAAATAGGTGCCATTGGAAGTCCGTTTGGGGGAGTGGTTGCTCCCCTGGCGACCCACCTTGCTACACTTATGCCTGTTAGAGTAGATGTGGGTGGGGTACTATGTCTGTACTTGACTGTATACTGTAGTTTCCTACACACAGTATGTGTTAACTTTGAGCCAGCATGGCTTATTGCAAATATAATGGGGTCAGTATTCAAAAGGTTTTAACCAGCAGGAGAGATGCCTGCTTGGTTAAACCCTGCTGAGCTAGCTGGCTGCCAGTATTGAGCAACACTTAACTGGGTAGTGCCACTGAATATCACCACTAATCAACCATCCCTTAACTCACTAGGTTGGGGTTGTCCTAATTTTATGTGCTGAGTTAACTGAGCACCGGTCTGAATATTAGCCAGTGCCCGGTTAACATCTTTGGTCAGCAGTTATACTCGAATATTCAGTGCTGGGAGCTGCGCTTGTCCGCGGCAGTGAATATCTGGTGTTCGGTCTGCCCACAGCTGGAAGCGGCTTATAAGGTTCTTACTGCCACAGGGTGAATATTGGCCCCAATGTTAAATTTGCAGGGGGAGAAATTTTTCACTTCATGTTTTGACAGTTTTGCAATTATTATCCTAACTGAACAGCTCAGATCAAAATTTTAGAAAAATCACACTCCAGCTCTGTCCTGCTTCATTCCTTAATTTCTCTCTAACATCTGTTAAACATTCAAGGGTGTTTTTTTTTTTTTTTTTTTTTTGAAGATTCATTGATTGTTCTCCTTATTGTCTTCTCCTCATAAGACTTGTGCTGCTCAGAATCTAGCTGGTATTTCTCTGACTTCAACAGATGAGCTAGTGCAGCAGGATGGAAAGAGGCTGGGGATAGAGTTTGATACTCTCCCCTCCCCCCAGATCTCCAGTGAGTCTAGCTGAAGTCCAAAGAGGCTTCAGGTCAACAGTCCAGTAGGGGTGTAGGATGGGACTGCAATATGGTTTGATAAGAAGGCACTAGGTTTCTGACCAGGTGAAGCCGAAGAAGCAGCCTGTAAAAAAAAAAAAAAAAGGGGTGTGTGTGTGTGTATATCCGCTTAAGTGCAAGGGTCTGGGACCAAAGAAATACATGCAGTTAACCAGAGCGTGCACTTGACCGTTGTGACACAAAGAAGCTTGACATCTGATAAATATATGTACAGTACTGCTTATTATACGTATAGTATACAGTCTCCGTTAACTGACGTTAGGCTTACTTGAAGTAATCAGTCATAGTCCTCTGTACACTCTTGTGTCTGTGAGTTCCATAGACTACGTCTGCCAGACAGTAAAAACTGTCATAGCACTGACATCCAGTGGCCTCCAGATAGGCCCGCATGGTAGTGAGACTCTCCAGCGCTCTTGCAAAAGTGACAGGAGGTTATTGAATTTCGTCAGCATGTGCCTCGCTGCTCATTTCATCATCTGTTTCATCAGCAGCAGCCGTTGCCTGCGTGTAGGCACATATCTGGACATCAGTGCTGTCATCAGCTCTTCGTAATCAACAGCTACGTAGTGATGAAACTTCCCTTCAGTAACACAGGCTGGAATGTTAATAGCCTGTTCATCTTACACGTTTGCAACAGCTGCATCTGTTTCGTCCCTCTCCACATCCCTAACAAAGCTTGCCCGCTTGTAGCAGTTCACAGTGGTTGCCTGTGTAACATGATTCCAGGCTTCTTTCTGCATATGTAGGGAATCCAGCAGTGATAGATTACGAGTCAGTTCAACAGCACGTTTATCCTTGCCAGTCTGGTCATCCATAACGCTCATCAGATGACGTAGCACAAGAGCCAGATAATGTTGTTTGAAATTGGCTATTATGCCCTGATCCATAGGTTGGATCAGAGAGGTAGTGTTTGATGACAGGAAGACCACCTTGACGTTAGACAGCCTGACATCATCGTTGTGTGCAACACAATTATCACAAAGCAACAAAATCTGATGCTTTTTGTGCCCACATTCTAGTGTCTAACTTCTTTAGCCACTGCTTCCAAATTTCCCCAGTCATCCATGAATTTGCGTTAGCCTCGTATGACACAGGAAGTCGCTTAACATTCTTGAAGCAACAGGGCTGTTTGCTCTTTCCAGTGACAAGTGGTTGCAGCTTCTCACTCCCATCCATATTGCAGCAAAAGAGGATTGTCAGTCGGTCCTTCAACGTTTTACCTCCTGTAGTTTCGGCTTGTTTGAATGCAAGTGTTCCATCAGGAATCGCTCGCCAGTAGAGACCGTTTTCATCAGCATTGAAAATGTCACGAGGTGCAAACTTGTTCAGGATAGTAGGAAGAACTGAAACAACCCAATTTTCAGCACAAAAGTCATCAGCGTCTTGTTTTTTCACCATGCTGTTTCTTGAATTTTATGTTGTTCCTCTCCTTCCATCTTTCCAACCATCCACAGTGGCCTTGAATTCAGTTAGTCAAAGACTTTCAGCTAGCTGATTAGCTTTCTCCATAAGCAGTGGACCACTGACAGGAAACTGTTTGCTCCTGTTGAGAAACCCACTGAAGAAGAGCATCTTCTACCTCCTCAGCTTTTCCTGCCCGTTTTCGTTTCCGTTGTGGATTTGTATTGTTTTGCCAGTCTTCCAGAAGTTGGTCTTTCTGCTTCAAGATATGTGAAATTTGACTGGGATTGACACCATATTCTTTAGCAATAGATGCTTGACTTTGTTTGTTTTCTAATTTTTTAAGAACTTCTATTCGTTCAGCTTGTGTTAAAGTTTTACAGTTGCGCAACGACCCCAGTGTACACTCTAACAACATTCTTTCACTTATTCTGCCTGTGGCAGTTAAAGGGGCGGTAAATTTGAAATCTCATTGGTTGTCACGCACCAATCGGCTTCCATATTCCGTGCGCGCGCTTATGTGGAGTCTTTCCTGCAGAGGAGTGGTCTTAAACCATGCATATAAGCAAATCTTGCACTTATCAGTGGTACGCTAAACTGAAGTTTGTCCCCATAGAAATTGATGGCGCCAAAAACGGGACCGAAGTACAGCATGCAGTTAAACAGAGCATGCCCTTATCCGACGTGAGCTTAAATGGAGTGCACTGTGTGTATGTGTATATATATATATATATATATATGTATATATATATATATATATTTGTTACATTTGTATCCCATATTTTCCCACTTACTTGCAGGCTCAATGTGGCTTATGTAGTACTGTAAAGGCGTTCGCCAAGTCCAGTGGAGAAACAAATACATGGTGGTGATGTGGTCAATTAAGGTTCAGGCACAATGGGATCGAAGAGAGGAGGAGGTTATATAGTGTCCATTAAGAGCTTTGGTTTTGCTGTGTTGCAGAGTGTAGGCATTTATGTTGGGTCAGTAGGGTACATGCCTTTTTGAACAGGTTGGTTTTTAGTGATTTCCTGACGTTTAGATGATCGTAGGTTGTTTTCACAGCTTTTGGCAGCGAGTTCCATAGTTTTGTGCTTTTATAGGAGAAGCTGGATTGCCTAGGTTGCTTTGTATTTGAGTCCTTTGCAGTTTATATGTTTATATATATGCCTTATCTGTTGGACAGACTGGATGGACCATGCAGGTCTTTTCTGCCGTCATTTACTATGTTACTATGGGGGGGTGGGGGGGGGGTTGTTATGGGTTTCACAGATTATGTGCCAAAATGTTTTGTGTTACACCCAACAATTGATTTTGCTCATTTTGTGCAATATTCTGCTTTCTTCCTCTAGCTCTTTTACCCACGTTAACAGTGCACTCTATATTTATATATATTCAACTATTTATACCACCCTTGGGGAAAGACTGCAAATAATGCTGGTAGTGGGGATACCTCAGTGCACTGCCCTGCTACTTCTGCACAGAAATCAGCTGTGAGTTGGCTCAGGATGCAGTCATTCGACTATGTAGTGATGAAGGGCAGACATTTTGAAACCAGGCCAAATAGCAGTTCAGAAGTGTCAGCATGAGTTTTCGCTCTTTCTTGCCCTTGGAGCCATTGCAGAGTGGACCCATGGACATAGCCATTCTCTCCTCCACTTCAGAGAGTCCAGGCAGTGTAGTCAGTTTTCTGGATATTATGGAGGAACAGATCTAGGAGAAACTTAAGGAATATCCTTATTCTGATAGGAATCCTCAAACAGACTTTAGGCTCTTCTCATTTTTTACTTGGTGTAGTGAGACATGCTGAATGGGTAACTTTAAGGTCGCTAGGGCAATGGAATCCTTGCCCAAGCAATCCTTTGAAACCCCCAGCCTCAGGCTACAGTCTGCTGTCCATAGCAGTGTGTGGTTGTAAGAACACTACTCTAGTGGACTTAATAGTCTAAAATGATCTCTCTTCCTACCAATGACACTGCAGAATGTTACAACAATACAGCTTGCAGAGGATACTGGGGAAAGTGTCCAAGCCTTCAGTATGAGTTAGTGCTGCAAAGGTAGAGACAGAAGAACTTGTGAGTTAAATAACAGATATCTTGATACAAATATAACTATGTTGTTATTCCAAATAATTAAAAATGTCTATGGAATCTTGCTTTTCTTCCATCAGACCAGTCCAGAACAGATGGGTGAAACTCTTTCTACCACCTGATGGAAAAAGAAGATAAAAAGCTTGTAAGCTGCATTCTGTATGGGGCGCCATGCCACCTTATGCTCCTCAGTATTTCTCTGTCTCCAGCGGATGGTAGATGAGCATACTGGTGCTCTGATAGGTGACTGCCTGTTTGGAACTCCTGGACCCCTAACTGGTAATTCATTTGAGATCAATCAGGGGTCAGGGTTGGAACTAACTGCTTGTCCCTGGGGAGTACCCGGATGAGTTCAGGTCTTTTCCCTTTCTTTTTGACTATCCTCTCTCTTTCAATCTCTCTAGTCTCCTATTCTCCTTCTCTCCTCTTCTGGGAGAGAAGGAAGAATAGGAGAGATAATGGTCCTGCTAGTGGAGGGAAGGGAGAAGAGATACTACACACATGGGAGGGAGAAAGGGAGAAGTTGGACCTGGGGTAGGAGAGAGGGAGACATTGGTCTTTTGCACCAAAACATAACTAATTGCGATTAAATTTTTAATTGAAATGCAGCTCTAATTTTTAATCTTTCACATTATTGTTCGATATACAAACATAAAAATCCACTTTCATAAACCACTCATTCCACCATTCATACAACACCATTATGCAAAATTACAAAATATCAAATCACAATACAAGTAATATCATTCCACTGAATACGTTATCAAGAACCGCTATAACGTTCATCATATTAAATTGTTGCTCCTTTTATCAAGTATAGTTCCTCTTCTGATTAGTTGACAACATATATTTCAATACAGTTATCAGTCCTGGAAGCACATATCAGTATTATACTGTACTGGAGCAATATTGCAGTGCTCGATAAACATATACTTTCGTTGTATTCTTGCAAGACAGAAGAACCCCATTTAATCTTCAGTATCCTCAACACCACTTTCTTCCGGCAGGTCAGAGGAATGTAAGTCAATGTTCATCTCTGCTGCACTTAAAATCAGAATGCTGCATGTAAGGGCAGAAAGATACCATAACAACAGGTAGAAGAGAAGGAAGAGGAGAGGAGTTGGGAAGCAATAGATGAGGTAGATGATAAGTGGATAGGAGTAGGTCCATGGAGGACCTTGAAAGTAATGGGAATTGCCACTTCCCAGATTTTAGCTTGTAGAACTCTGGGTCTGAATGAACTGATACCACATTCATGATCTCTTAGCCTGTGTGTATATAGCTAACCACAGGTTCCCAAACCTGTCCTGGTGACCCAGCTACTAGTGAGGTTTTCAGATTATCTGATATGAATGTGCATGAAATAAATTTGCATATGCTTTGTCTCCAGTGATGCAGGTTTATTGTCTTCATACTTTTGGGATCACCAGGACAGAGTTGGGATACCCTGCTGTAATCTGGTAATATTTTGATGTAACATTCTTTTTTTAATTTTTTTTTTTAATTCCTGCAGGGCAGTACTTTCTTCGATGCTTTACTTCAGAAGCTGCAGGTCACTTATCAGTTTAAACTGGAGGATACATGGATGGAAGGGCTATTCGTAGCAAGCCTCTGCGGAAGACAGTATGCTGTGTTCTCTCTCTCTCTCTTATAAGTTTGAGGTTGTAATAACACGTCTCTTGTATTTTCCTGTTGGCTTAATTCTGACATCCTACCTGGGCCTGAATCCACAGTAATATAGGTTGCTTTAGCATATTCTGAAGTGGGTATATACTTTTCTCCGAGGACAAGCAGGCTGCTTGTTCTCACATGTGGGAACAATCAGTCTGCTGTCCTCGGAGAATACCTGCTACAGGTAAGTAACTTCGCTGTATCTTTCTAGGCACTCTAATATGAAGGCAGACCAGTGTTCATTGGGCCTGGAATACGGACAGTGCTTGATACTTCAGACCCATCCCTGCTATTACTTTTACATGTTGTCCTTTCCTTCTTATTGCTTGGTCCTGATTTGTTGTTTTCAAGTGGCAGAGGAATTCAGAGAGAAATCTTAGTTTTGATTTCCTGCTTCTCTGACGGGCAGCACTCTGTCAACAAAACAGCAGCATGAGGAAATCAGAGAGAAAGTTGAATTGTGTTGACCAGATGGACCACTCTTCTGATGAGAATGTAAGATAAAATTAAGAGTATGCTAGAGGCAGAAAAGGAGTTGTTGACAATATTCAAATGAAATATTGCTGCAAGTCTTGCTTGGTCTCTTGACACCTGTGTTATTTCTGTTGTTAGGTGAAGTATGCCTTAATCAGCGCACAGCGGTGCATGATCTGCCAGGGAGACATTGCCAGATACCGGGAGCAGGCCAGTGACAGCACAAATTATGGGAAAGCAGAAGGTATTTTGCATAGTTGTCTCCCATTTCCTCTTCCCATCATAAGAAACAAACTTGCTTAGACAAAAGGTCCATCTTGACTCCAATAGTGGCACACAGTAGAACGCCATGGGGATGGCCAACTCTGTTCATAGCCCTGCTTCTTATATATTTCCTCTATCAGACTCTTCCATCTTCCAGCAGTCATGATCTAGCGGTACACTAATTCTGGGGTAACAGAACTGAGTTTTCTAAATTTAATAGCTTGCATAACCCAAGTTCCTGTAGAAGTGTGAGGATGGGTGTGATCTTCATGGAGGTTGTCTTAAGGAAGAAGGGCCTAACCATGGTCCTTTGTGGTTTCTTAGTAGCCACTATCAGCAGACACTGCTTCCGTTTACAGTGCTACATAGCTTCTACCTGTGATTGTGCATATTTTTCTCTGATGAGCACCCTCTTGTTGCTCCTTAGCTGGTATCTGAAGGCTCAGCAGATTGCCCCCAAGAATGGACGTCCCTACAATCAGCTGGCACTTCTGGCCATCTATACGGTAAGTTCAGCAACCTGTTTTTATGGCACGTGAAAGCAGTGGAAACACATTGCACCCTGAGAGCCAGACCAATCAAGACATAGACTGTTGGGAACACACTGCACTCTGACAAAGTGAGACCTGATGCTGAAATGCTACTGTCAGGGCACAGAATCTAATGGGGCCCTTTGACAGTGAGGACAGGGATTTTATTTTCATTGGGAACACTGTGTCCTTTGCTACACATAGAGTTGCACATAAGACAGAGCTTCCCAAACTGAGTTTAGCAAGACACTTCTTCCAAATTCCACTATTCTAAATAGTGTCCATGACTGGTGCTTCCAGACTGGGCTGGGGATTCCCATGCAGATGGACACTCCATCACCAATGGAATGTGAAATTGGGCTGTCTCTTATAGGTTTGAGCCTTGGAGTCATGCACCTGTCAGGAAGGACAACACCGAGCTGAATTGTTTACATCAACCACCCTAGTGGTCCTTGGATGTGGAGGTGGCTTGGAAACAGCGGCATAGCTAGGACAGAATGGGCCCAGGGTGGAAAAATTAATCTGGCCTCCTATAACACTATCTCTTCCAATGTAGAGGGGCTGAGGAGGAGAGACACTTCAGAGCTCCAGTAACCAAACCCTGCAAAAGACAGACACATTTCAGGCCTATATAGAAAACCCAATGTCCAGAACTCAAATATTAACAACCCTACCTATAAAGGACAGCACCCTAGGATACCAGTATACTTCCTGCTGGAAAAACATTAGTCAAATTGCTAAAGATCCCTTCTTGAAAACTGAATGCTAGCAGAAACCTCACTTCTATCACTCCTGTAGAATATAGACTAAGCAACTACTACTACTAGAATTGGGAACTCTGAGAAGTCTGAATGTAATGCAACTCTGGAGAAACAGAACAGCACTAACTCCCAGGACTCAATGAGCAACATCCTTATCCTATAAATTTATACCGGGTTGTAACACACTAATACACCACCTAGTGAGAAAACAGAAAAAAACAAAACTGCTGCAGATCTTTACACAAAAATTATATTCTAGCACAATATCATGTCTTGGTCATGTCCGCAAAACAGACACCTCACAAATATAGAAACTAGGGACCACAGATCAGTATTAGAGTCATGAAGGCAAAAAACAGAACTGGAAACCTTAAGAAGTCAGACTCTGCATGTACAGCAAGACTAGAGAAATAGAAATTGAAATGCAAAATAAACTCCCTGAGCCCATACGCCAGGCCCCCTCCCTGCCCATCTTCAGATCCGTGCTCAAAGCCCACCTCTTCAATGTCGCCTTCGGTACCTAACCACTACACCTCTATTGAGGAAATCTTGACTGCCCCAACTTGACATTTCATCCTTTAGATTGTAAGCTTCTTCAAGCAGGGACTGTCCTTCTTGTTAAACTGTACAGCGCTGCGTAACCCTAGTAGCGCTCTAGGAAATGTTAAGTAGTAGTAAAATATCAGAAATTCATTTTTCCCAGAACTGACACATTCTAATTAATACATTTCAGAATAAAATAGTCTTCCTTTATTGTCTGAGGTTGTTTTTTTTTTTTTTTTTTACATTTGCTGTGGTCCCAGTTATCTTCTGCTTTTTTTTCTGTTTCTTTTCCCCTGAACTCTTCTTTCAGGGTCTCCTGGCTATTTGACATTTCTTCTCTCTCCATGTCCATCTTCCATCTGCACCCCTATCCATCCTGTTCAGAATCTCCCCTCTGTGTCCCTGTCCCTCCATGTTCAGGCATCTGCCCTCTTGGTGTCCCTATTCTTCCCCCATATTCAGCATCTCCCTTCTGTGTCTCTATTCCCTCCTCTTGTGTCCCTGAGCGCCCTCCATCCTCTACATCTCTCTTATAGCCAGCTTTTCCCCTCTTCCCTTGTCTTTTCCCTTCCCCTACATCCCTTACCTCGGAGCCAGCATCTCCTTCTCTATCCCCTGATGTCCTCCCACAGTGCGGCATCTCTGTCCCTTCCCCTGATGATCCAGTCCTCCCCTCTTCTGGGTCCAGTCTCTCTCTCTTTCATCGTTTTACTCTGTTCCCATCCCTTCCTAGGTCCACCATATTTTCTTTTCACTTCCCCTTCCCCTGGTCCTACAATCCTATGGTGGGTCACTGGCAATGATAAAGACAGTCTGCTTCTGTCTGGCCCTGGGGACCTTCCCTTTGCCATTTCCAATGATTCAGCTTGCTATGGGCGTACGTTTGGAGGACTGTGACGTGGGGGAGGTGAAAAAAATATATATAGACTATTTTACAACAGGGTACTTCTGCACTTTCATCACATTTCAACTTTATTTGCTATACCACAATATCTGAGTACTTTACAATGATTAATCAAGAAGGGGGAGGAGAATGAGAACTATCCAAGGATGCCTATACTACAATTACACAGATATTTTCAATATTACCCTAAGATACAACAGGAAGGAAGAAAGTGTAAAGGGCAAAAGACGGTGTAACAGGGGTAACTGCTGCAGAGAGATCAGGGCCCTGAGCAATGGGAAGCTAATAATCTATAGGGGAGAGAAAAGCCTGTGTAAAATAATAGATTTTTAAGGCAGCCTTAAAATTTTACAAAATATTTTTCTAGGCAAAGATCAACAGGTAGGGCATTCCAAAAAGTGGGTGCCACAACCTTAAAGCAAGAGTGCTAGTGGAATCTTAACATATATGCTGATGAGAGGGAACGACGACAAGATTCTCTTGCGAAGGCCTAAGGGAACAAACAGGAACATAAGTGACCAAAGAGCTAAAAGGGAAAGATAGGACACCAGTGTAGAATACCTGATGTACAAATATAAGAATTTTAAAGGAGATTTGAAAATGCGGTGGGGGAGGCAGTGTTCCTCATTTGCACCAAATATGAACTTCATTGTGGTATTCTATAACAGCTATATGCTCCTAATCTGGTATTGGGCAGGCCTTGCAAAAGAGAATTGCAGTAGTCCAATTGGGATGTACCTGAGGAATGAATAAGCAAACACAGTAAAGTAATGCTAAGAGATTAGCAAACAGAGTGAAGCTGACACAGTGTAAAAAAATTACTTAGAGATGAGTAATAAAAGTGACGGGTCAGTGCCAGTTGTGATAGCTAAACTTTTTACAGTTTGTAGTGGAATAGAAGTTCCCAGATAGTAGGTAAGCTGAGTAGAGAAACCAGTCAAGAAAAAAGTAAGGTTGCAGACTTTAAAAGATATTTAATTTAAGTCCATTACATACAATCTAGTCTGCCAATAGGGCTAATTTGTTGGAAATGTCAGAATAGCATTAGAGCAGGTTTCAAGAGGTAATAATAATGAATGTCTTCTGCATAAAAATAGGATTTCCAGAGATTGTGCCATAAAAGCAAACAGAGCTAGAAATGTTTTAAAAAGGATAGGCCCAAGGGCAGAGCCCTGGGATACTCCACAAGTATAACAGCTGAATCAGCTGAGAGAGAGTATTGTACAGTCTGTTGTACAAGTATGATTGAAACCGTGTCAGAACAGTGCCTTTAATCCCTTTATCAATCTCTGCAAGAGGATGTTATGGGTTGACCAAGCTGAATGCTGCAGAGACATCTAAAGAGATTGGAAGCACATCATGGCATTGATCTTGATTAAGATAAATAATCTCGGCTAAGCTAAGCTCCTTAGTATTCATTCCTGTTCAGAAGGAATGAATCCTAAGGAGCTTAGCCGAGATTGGGTGGCAGAGCCGGTGGCGGGAGGCGGGGACAGAGCTGGGCAGACTTATACGGTCTGTGCCAGAGCCGGTGGTGGGAGGCGGGGCTGGTGGTTGGAAGGCGGGGATAGTGCTGGGCAGACTTACACGGTCTGTGCCCTGAAAAGGACA
Source organism: Microcaecilia unicolor (assembly GCF_901765095.1). Lineage (NCBI taxonomy): Eukaryota > Metazoa > Chordata > Amphibia > Gymnophiona > Siphonopidae > Microcaecilia > Microcaecilia unicolor. The sequence continues at coordinate 60,691,312 of NC_044043.1, forward strand.
GGTACAAATCAAGGTAAGTTATACACAAAAAGTAGCACATATGAATTTATCTTGTTGGGCAGACTGGATGGACCATGCAGGTCTTTTTCTGCCGTCATTTACTATGTTACTATGTGCTTGACAAAAGAGCATGTTCAGTACAATAATGAGGCCTGAAACCTGTCTGCCTAGGATGTAAAGTATTTGTCTTTTCCAGATATAAATGAAGCTGATGAGCTCCAGCTTCTCTGTAAGCTTGGAAAGAAGTGGTAATTGGGAAATAAGTCTGTAGTGAAGAGGATCTGTGAGATTAGTTTTTCATTCTTCAAATATGGAATAAAGGAGCCATTTTCTATTTTGAGGGAATATTCCAATACAAAGGCTCATGACAATTATGGAATAAAAGAAGGGAAGCAAAAAATATGAAAACATTTAACCAGAGATGTTGGAATAGGATCCATAGGTACTTTGGAAGAGTTAACTGCTGAGAGTTCCTTCTTAAGGGTAGTGTTAACTTAATTAGTCAGTTGTCATTCCAATATTTTTCCCCAGGCCTCATGCCTGTAAAGTTAAAAGTGCATTCCATTATGTAGTTTCCCATTATTCCAACTTCCCCTTCCCCTGGTCCTACAATCCTGTGGTGGGTCACTGGCAATGATAAAGGACAGTCTGCTTCTGTCTGGCCCTGGGGACCTTCCCTTTGCCACTTCCAATGATTCAGCTTGCTATGGCGTAGGTTTGGAGGACTGTGAGGTGGGAGACTTGGAGAACTTTACAGATAGACCGTCTCAATTATTTCTTCTCTTCGGTCTACTCTGCATCCACAACCGGTGACAAAGGGAACATTATCTCAGTGGATTGCAAACTGTATTGCTTTGTGCTACCAGTTGGCACAATCATCTCATCCCTCAGACATTCCTCATGTTACAGCCCACAATCTCAGGGCCATGGCAGCCACAACGGCTAACCTACAAAGAACTCCTCTGCAAGACATCTGCAGAGCAGCTACATGGTCAACGATGCACACTTTACCAAGCATTACTGCATCGATACTACTTCCTCTGCTGAAGCAGTTTTCGGACAGGCCGTGTTGTCTTCTGTTCTGTGAGGCGTCAACTACCACCTCCTCCTCGCACAGGTACCAGTTTTTCTTTCAATATGCATGAGTTATTCTTAATCTGTTACCTGTGTAGCTTGGGAGTCTTCACTTGTGTGGCTGCAAGATTCTCTGTCCAGGGAGAAATAGAAGTTGCTTACCTGTAACGTTAGTTCTCCTTGGACAGATGATCTTGCAGCTACACAATCCCTCCCAACCCTCCCTGAAGTTGCCGCCAGCTGTTATACTAACTGAAAAGGGGGCGGTGTCACTCTGCATTTATCTGTCTCAGGGACCTACTGCAATCAGTGCCGGACTGTTTTGTTGCTGACTTTTCATCCTATCTTAACTTCATGCTCCAGCACGGGCGCTTCCCCGCTGATCACGGCCATATTCTCCTGACACCAATCCTGAAGGACCCGAAGTGTGAACCTAGTATTATTAGTAACTGCCGCCCTGTTGCTGCAATCCCATTGCTTGTTAAGACTATGGAAAGCTTGGTGAATTCACAGCTCTCTGATTTTTTGGACAAATTCTCGATTCTTCATGCATCCCAATCTGGTTTCCGGCCTCACCACAGTACCGAGACAGTACTGGTCACCCTCCTGTCCAACTTTAGAAAGGAGCTGTCTTTTGGAAAAAACATCTTGCTTCTTCAATTTGATATGTCAAGCGCTTTCGACATGGTTTACCACAATCTCTTCCTTATGTTACTAGCTGAAAATGGTGTTGGAGGTACTGTCTTGGATTGGTTTAGGGAATTTCTATCATGCCGATCCTATCGGGTCAAAGTCCAGTCCTCTGTTTCGCCATCTTGTCGATCTTGCTGTGGGGTTCCTCAAGGCTCTCCCCTTTCGCCTACCCTGTTCAACATCATGATGTCTCCTCTCACTACGGCCCTTCACAACCATGGCCTGAATCCCTACATCTATGCTGACGACGTGACCATTTACATCCCCTTTCGTTCTTCCGTAGCCGAAATCTCAGCAGAAATTTATAAAAGTCTCGCCATCATGGACAATTGGGCTAACATATTTAAGTTTAAGCTTAATCAGGAAAAAACGCAGTGCCTCATCCGCTCCTCCTAGTTCAAAAAGTCTATACTGGGCAGGGTTACTGCGCAGAACCTCACCATTCCTGTCGCAGGAAGTTGAAACTCCTTGGGGTTGTTCTGGATCCCCATTTGACTCTTGAGCTTCAAGTTTTGTCTATTACGAAGCAAATGTTCCTTCCATGAGGTCCCTTAGCGTATCAAGCAGTTCTTGCCATTTGACCTGTTCAGGACACTACTCCATTCCCTCGTCTTGAGCCACTTCGACTACTGCAATGGAATTTACGCCGGCTGCAAAGAACACGCCCTTAAAAAAACTCCAGACAGCGCAGAACACGGCGGCGATACTGCTATTTGGCAAATCGCGGTTTGAGGCAGCAAAGCCCCTTCGTGAGAAGCTCCACTGGCTCCCGATCAAGGAACGTATTGAATTCCAAGTCTGTGCTCTTGCCCACAAGATTGTCTACGGGAACGCTCCAGCTTATATGTTCAGCCTTATCGACCCCCCGCCAAGGAATTCCGATAAGTCGTCCCGCACCTATCTCAATCTCTACTTCCCTAATTGCAGGAACTTAAGATACAAGCTGCTCTTCGCCTCTTCTTTTTGCTTCACGTGTCCCCGTTTCTGGAACGCTGTACCATCAACGTTAAAAGAGACAACTGATCACACGTTGTTTAAGAAATCTCTAAAGACCTACCTGTGTGATCAATGTTACTCCTCTACTGCTTGATCCTCTGCATCCCCGCATCCCTCTCCCCTGCTGTTTCCCTCTTTTCCCCTCATCTACTTTTTCTACCCTGATTTGCACTAGTATTGTTATGCTGAACTTTTCCTCAAACGCTGTAAGCCACATAGAGCCTGCCTTGGTGGGATTATGTGGGATATACATGTTCACAATAAATAAATAAATTCCAACCTGTGCGATAGTTGTGTCCATCAACCAGCAGGTGGAAATAAAGAACTGAAAAGTGAGCTCAGACATATCTCTCTTGGCGCTCAGTCCGGCACCTCAGTATTTTCTATCTCCAGCAGGTGGATGGACACACTTTTCAGCCTCTGGTTCTGAGTACTTTGCTCCTGGTCTAGTTGACATGGTCGACGCAGCATACCTGTTCCAAGCACTACTGGGTGGATGTTGTGGCACGCTCGGAAGCCAGCTTTGGAGCAGTGGTGCCAGGATCCCACCTACTCTAGGGATTGCTTTTGAACATCCCACAGGTTCTGGAATAATGGAAAGCTGTGTAATGGAAGGAGAAATTAGGCCTTAACTGATAATTTTCTTTTTGTCAGTCCTTCCTGCTATTCCAGAGGATCGCTAAGATTTCTGAGATGTTTACTCGATGTGAAGTAATGGATCAAAATAACTGTCACCTTGCATGGTGCTTCCTGCATGTCTCTTGTTCTCTTCAAGTTGTCCAGAGACGAGAGAAGTCCACATATGTTTGCTTGTCTGGTTAGTGTTAGGTTAGCAAATTGTTTAAGGTTGTTGTGTTTATTCTTACTGCTTGTCTACGTGAGTACTGAGGAGCTGGACTAGATGTCAAGAGAGTGTTGTCTCAGCTCAGTTTTCAGTTTTCTATCTCCACTTGTTGGTTGATGGACACAACTATCCCACATGTTCTGGAATAATGTGAAGGACTAATGGAAAGAAAATGATCAGGTAAGACCTAATTTCTCCTTTCCCACATTGGATGGCAAGAGAGCCTTAGTCTTCTACTTGGTGCAGACTAAAGCCCTTAGAAAGTTCACCCAACTTTCTTTTGACCCTGATAAACTGGGAGTTGCCATTAGTAAACACACACTGTCCAGTTGGCTAGTAGACTGTATTTTCTTCACTTATTCCCAGGCAAGCTTAACTTTTGAGGGTCATGTCAGATCTCAGAATGTCAGAGTTATTGTTGTGATGGTAGCTTAATTGAGATTAACCTTCATGGAGGAAATTTGCAAAGCTGCAACTTGGACTTCGGTCCATACCACACTCTTGCCTAGAAAGAAATTCCTGATTCAACAGTCAATCCTCCAGAATCTCTTTGAGGATTAGGATTCTACTTCATCCCCCCTGGACCCTTTTCTCTTAATTTCCAAGCTGCCTTTGGGGGGAGGGGGAAGAAAATAGGTTAGTTGCTGCCAGAAATACCTCACTGTTTAACTTGTTGCAGCACCTTGAATCTTGAATGTGATCATTTCTCCCTTTTTTCTGTTGAAGGCAGTCTGTTGCTAGAGTGTCCCATGTTGTAACTATCCTGTGTGTGTATGTGTATATATATATATATATATATATATATATATATGTACTATCCTTCTTGTCCTCAGATATAACCAAATTAGTTTACCTGTAGCAGGTCTTCATGGAAGTAGGAGAACTTCATGTACCCTCCGACGTACCCAAGCAGTTATATTCTCATATAAGCTTATATAAGGACTTAAGTGGTCCCACATGACAGCGACAGGTGGGAAGTAATGTGCATGCACAGTGAGCCTTCTCAGAAGCTTATAGATGAATCTAGCTGATATGTTCCTGCATTGGAATCCATCAGTAATATCATTCATTTTTTAAGGATTTGTATTATGCTGTCCTGGTTTTACTGCACTAGTAATGATTTTTGAATGTACAGTAGAAGTCCAAAAATCCGGACTGCTCGTGGATTGGGACCCTTCCAGATTCTCAAGCAGTATTTGTTTTACCATGATTTACCCAGCAGCCAGCACCTTCCACTCTCCCAGGCCTCCTCTCCCCGTGGCTTTACCTCCCTCCCTTCCCACCATTCCCTGCCCTGCGCTTGCTGTTTGTTATCTTTCTTGAAGTCTTAGGTGCTGCAGCGTCAGCAGCAGCCTTACTCATTGGCTGCCTCTGGCATGTACCCGGGCCTTTCCCCTGTGATCCGTCTGACACCTTCCGATATAACTTCCTTTTGTTGGAAGGGTGGGACAGGTCAGAGGGGAAAGGCCTGCTGCATGCCGGAGACAGCCAGCAAGTAAGGCTGCCACTGGTGCTGCAGCACCGAAGACTTCAGGAAAGGTAACAAAGAGGAAACGGGCAGGGCCAGGAGTGGGGGGAAAGACGCTGGACCTTGTAGGAAGTGAGGGAAAGGGAGTCGTTGCCAGGGGGGCCTTGAGGACCTGGGAGAGTGAGGAAAGCAAGTGTGTAGCGGGAACAGAGGGAGAGAAGTTATGTGGTGAGGGGGAAGGAGTCTGGATTCTCGTTCAGTCAGCAGGTAAATTTTTAAAGGGTCTGGATTCTCGGGTGGTCGTTCTACTATACTTTGTACTGTTTAATATTGGATTCCCTGTTCTTTGGGTTTCAGTTAGTACAATGCAGACTTTAGTCGTCTTCTTCTTCAAGAAGGTTTAGAAATGAATCTTGGATCATACATAGTACATAATGATTGATAGACACTAGTTGGGCCATCCAGTTCAGTTTTTCCAGTTATTCTGGTCTTCGAGGTGAAAGATGTATCCTAGCTTCCAGCTGTACAGTCTTAACTGCTTATAGGCTATCACTCCTCATAGATGTCTGTTTTTGTCTTCCTCTTTATACTCATCTATCAGGAATGGTAGACAACCAAAGTTTTCCATATTCCCCATGTCTTTCTACAAAATTGTAATCTAAACAGTTATTAAAACTAGCATGGCTGTTGCACTGATATTGAGCCTTCTCTGTTCCATGGCCTTGCTGGATGATATTTGGCCACCATCAACCTGCCAGAATCAACGTGGTTGGTTCCTGGGGAGCTATAGCTTGATGCTTCCTACCTGTCTATGTCATGGAGTTTGATGTCACTAGTTTGTATCTTCTTTATCCTCGGCTTGTTTTCTCTGTGTCTCTCTCTCCTTGACTGGTGTTGAGGAAATAAAGGTTGGGCTTTTGAAATATTGTAAGCCCCCCAACCCTTTTCCTACAACTGTCCTCTATATCTATTCCATTCTGTTACAATATTGGTTTGTTACCTTTTTTTTTCCATACATCTGCCATCACCTCAGTTAAGAAACATTTTCTCACGCTTTCTATGAATCTTTTTTTTTCCACTTTATTATTCAGTTGTCAGAGTACAATTAAAGAAAAGTATGCAATATTACAAACAATAAGCAAAGAATGTAATAGTAAATTCTGTGAATCTTCTACCCTGTAATTTCATATTATGACCCTTTGTCCCTACATTTCATTTTGTATGGAAAATTTCACCTTTCTTTATTTTGTTAAAGCCTTTCAAATACTGATGTTTCTATCATCTTCCCCCTTCTTTCCTCAAGTGAGTGCATTTTGAGTGTTGCAGGCCTGTTTTAGTAGCTCCTTTCTGAGTTGCTCCTATGCTCTCAATCTTGTGAAGATATGGACTGCAGAACGGACCATAGTACTGAAGGTGGTGTCTATACAAAGGCTGTTTTATCTCCTTTATCTTGAAGATGATGCTTTACTGATGCAACCAAGCACACTGTTAGCTTTCCCAGTTTACTTTGTGTATTGGCCCCCTTGATGGGTATCCTATCCCCCGCCTCCCTGTCCTGCTTTTCATCTTCATTAGAATCTATAAATGTACATATCCTGTGAGAAAGTATCCATTAATACCACCTCTTTCTTTTACTGTAGAGAAGGAAACTGGATGCTGTGTATTATTATATGCGCAGCCTGGCTGCCAGCAATCCCATCCTTACTGCCAAGGAGAGCCTCATCAGCCTATTTGAGGAAACCAAGCGCAAGGTGGGTAGTCTGGTGAATGCTGGTGTGCAGGTTGAAGGGTAGGCGACAAATGGGGGAGGCAGGTGGGATCGGGGTGAGACGCATGCATGATCTGGGTGTTGGAGTCGAACCGAAGAGAGACATGAATGGGAAGCAGGCAGCATCAGGATGGGAAGTGTGCATGATTAGGTGGAGAAGAAGAAAGGTTCAATCGATGGGGAGTATGCTTGATGGGATCAAAAATATCATACCCTGAGGGATTCTTTTTGCTTCTGGAGGTGCTCCTTGTGCTACCTAAGGGCCTTGCGTGCCTGGGAGGTGAGCCTCAGCTTTGTACAGTGTAGCAAACCCAAAACAAAAAGAGCAAAATCTCTGGTGTGGCAGTGCATTCTCTCTTTGTGCTCAATTTGGCAGCACCAGGCTTTGCCTAGCTTGTGGGTGTTTTTCGGCGGTATGTTCTCAGACCCCCCCCCCCCCCTCCTTCCTTCTGTGGCACCATAGATGATGGACTAACTGTGCATCTGACTTGGTTTCTAACTAGTTTTTCAGTTGAGCACTGGCTTGTTTATTCTGATGTGTTTGTCGAGTTGGTCTATTTCATCTGCTCTAGTAAATGGACATTCACTGCTTTTCTCTTTAAAAAAAAAAAAGAGGAGTCTCTGAATCAGTCAAACCCAAAGATAGCAACAAGTAAAAACACTTTGGCTGTAAATTTGGAGAATACCTTAAGGGGCTCTAGATGAACACCTGTGGGCTTAAATAATGCCAAACATGCGTGGAATAGTTTTGTAAACCACTGTAAAAGCATAGAGAAGCAAGCACAGTCAAAATCTGTGTCAAAACTCTCAACAACTGATGGAGACCAAAGAAAGCTACATAAAGTGAAATTTACTTCAGCAGCACTTACTGCAAAGATTGTGGCTTCCTTGGCATCCCTCTAGACACTTGAGTTATACACTTCTGACTACCCTATAGCTGTCCTGTGCAGTCTTGGTTTAGTCAGTATTTCTTAGTCACTTGGTAGATGGTGGACATGGTAAAACTGTGCACTCAGGATTAGTCTAAAGGGCCTGGGGGTCTCTGTGGGGTACCAGGGGGCCTCGATTATGTTTCACTATTTGATTAAAAAAAAAAAAAAAGAATTCTCTCCCTCTCTTTGTTCTTTTCCTTGCTTTGAGGCACCTGCCTGGTGGGGAAGAGGTTCAAGGGGACATCTTCTTGGCCAGGTGATGTAACACCCAAGTGGGTCATCCCCCCCTCCCATTACTAATCCCCTGCCTGGGTCCAGGTGGGGCTGAGGCGGTAGCCTCAGCTTTCCTTCCTCACATTGCAAGGGATACATTGAGATCCTTGTATGCTACCAGCAACAGGACTTAAAAAAAGAAACTAAAACAAGCCAGAAGGAGCAACTTGGTAAAGGGGACTCCTTCGGGTTGTGATTCAGTGATCTGTTTTCTGGTTCTCCAAAAAAGGTGAGCAAGCTTGGGAGAGGGAGGTCTCCTAGAAGGAGTGCATCATCCTGGTGAAGTAGGAAGTACTCCTGTAGCCAGGACCTGCCCACCAGGGGATGTACTATCCTCTTGCTCTGAGGTTATGTCTCCAAGTTCTGCCCAGGAGGGAAGGGTTAGGACAGCTGTTGTATTTGGTGATTCGATCATTAGACATATAGATAGTTGGGTGGCTTGTGGACATGAGGATCGCCTGGTGACTTACCTGCCTAGTGCAAAGGTGGCGGACCTCACATGTCACCTAGATAGGATTTTAGATAGTGCTGGGGAGGAGCCAGTTGTCTTGGTACATGTGGGTACCAATGACGTAGGAAAATTAGGGAGAGAGTTCTTAGTAGAAAGCTCAAATCTAGAACCTCTAGGGTAGCATTTTCTGAAGTGGTACACGCACAGGGCCCAAGAGACAGGCAGAGGTCCGGATTCTCATTGCGTGGATGAGACAATGGTGCAGGGAGAAAGGTTTTAGATTTGTTAGCAACTGGGCAACATTCTGAGGAAGGGAGCGAAGCAGGGGCAGTGATGTAAGAGACGGGAGGAGCCTGCAGAGCCAGCAGCCAATGCTTCGAGGCTGCCTGCGGTGCCGCGTTTTTTTTAAACATTTTTTCCTCGTCGCGTTGGCACTCAGCTCAGTCAGCTGAGCGCTTCTTTTTGTAGCGCCGGCCCTGCTGCTCATCAGGAAAAGCAGCAGTGGGAGCTGGGGCTGGCGCGGGCCTTGAGGAAGAGTGGGTGGGCGGGCTGGAGCTGAAATTGGGTGGGCCTGGGCCCACCCAGGCCCACCTGTAGCTACGCCCCTGGTGTGGGCACGCTAGGCATACCTTTGCTGGCAGCCACCACTCCCAACGTCTTGCTCTGAGCAGCATGCTGGAACTTCTCTCACATGCTCTAGAAGTTTCAGCCTGGAAACAAGGAGCGGGGAGCAGCAGTAGTCTATTTACTTGGCTGGCAGGGCTCAGCATCTCCACCAGCAAAGTAAAAGAGAATTCAGCAGGGGGCCCAAGCCCACATTTTGGGAGCCAGTTGTTAAAGTAGCCATGGAGGGCCTTACTTTAACAACCGGCTCCCAAAATTCTTAAAAACTTAACAACTGGCTCTTGCGAGCCTGTGAGAGCCTGCTCCAGCACACCACTGCTCCCAACCCTCTCGTCGTTGCCACCAGCTCTTACAAACTGAAAGGGGCAGTTACTACAGTACATTATACAGTATGTTCTAAGGCAGGAAGCCCCACGCATGTGCCTTTTAATTTTTATTATAGAAGCTTTTTAGCTTTGATTCCGGATCAGTGACGTCACCAAAGAGTCACTTCACTTGTGTGGCTGCAAGATCATCTGGCCAAGGAGAACTACCGTTTTTTTAACTTTTATTTTCTTCTCAGCCACTATCTTTGAGTCAGTGATATGTGCTTTGTTGGATATACTAGCTGTAGCTGACCAATACTTCAGCTCCACTGTGTCCTCCGTAATATGTCACCCAATGCAGCCCCCCGACCAAGCAAATAGTCAGTATGCCATAAAATGCTGTTTAATGGGCAATGGTCAGTAGCTCTCACGGGTTCAGGCATTCTGTTCATCACATGTCCACCACTTCCTGCCTCTCTAAGGTGATTCTATCCCTTCAGGTGACCTTTGTCCTCCGTGGCAGCACAGAGGTTGCCAGACTGGAGGTGGGTCTTCTCTATTTTGTGCCTGTAGGCCTTCTTTATATACCTCTCTGTCTGCCTCAGCTCCTTTAAGTCTGCTACCCTATCCTCCAGGGATTGGACCCATTCCCTGAGTGCTAGGAGCTCTTTGCACTGAGTACACACACAGGACCTCTGACCAGCTGGGATATAATCAAACATGTGATGCTCAGTGCAAAAGACTGGATAGCCTCCATCTCACTGCTGGATTGCTGCCTGCAACTTGGTATTGGTGAGTTAATTAAGTTTTCCAATGGCGTAGGAATATATAAACTGAAGTCCCCAAAGATTGTGGGTTATATGTTAGGCTTTGATAATATTTACCTATTTAATTCTATCTTTCCCAAGTTTAAGTGCAATTTACCTACAAATAAAATACCAGTGAAGTTTTCTTCCTCTCAAGAAGTCCTCTCACAGCACCTCTTTTGTCAATTTAATGGCAGCTTCAGTTGCTTCCTTTAACTGGACTGTTTTGTCCTCCTTATCCAATTATAGATCTAACCGTAAAGCTTTAGAAAATGCTAGCCTTCTTTTCCTATGGTTGATCCTCTTGGCTTTCTGCCTCTAGTGGGGGATCTAGTGTCTCTTCCTGATGCCCCGGGTGTGTGTGTGTGTGTGTGTGGGGGGGTGGTTTAGTCTGTTTGAAATCTGCTGTGGATTTTGTTTTGCAGAATGGGAACTTGATCATCATTTTAGCTTTCCTAGGGGGTGGAAGAACGGGGCATAGGGGGAGAGGTTATTTTGTTTCTTTGAAATGTGCTTGAAGTAGACAAGATAAACGAGGATTTTCTTCCTTATGCCTCTCGCTCATCAGTTTCTAGAGAAATGGGGAAGCCAGCTTAAGAACTTCCCCTTTCCTAAAATTTTCAAAGCGAAAATACATACATAACTTCCCTTTGAAAATTATTCTACTGAAAATATTGTACATATTTACACCTGATATGTAGGATGTGCAATATTTTCTTGAAAATCCAAAAGTATGTACATAAGTCCAGACCCATCCTAACTTTGCACAGGTTCCATTGTGTCTACCTCACTGTGCGCCTAGAGCATATAGTTTTCATTGTTGCAGTGTACAGCGTTTCCGTATTTCTTTGATTTCAGGCTGAGCAAATGGAGCACAAGAAGCAGCGAGAAGTGGAGCTCAGCCCCAGCATGTGGGGGAAGGGGAAGAAATTCACCTTTCGACCATCTGTAGAAGACACTACTCGATTAGAAATCTGGATACACCCTTCACACCCCCCCTCTTCTCAGGGCAGTGGTTCTGGACGGGACTCAGATCAGGACAATGACCTGGGGAACCTCAGCCCAAGTGATGTGAGTGACTTACAGGCTGTAAAATGACTAGCAGATACTATTTTTACATTAATTTCCCTTGCACCTATGCTTTAAATAATCTTTGCATTGCTCTCATTAGGTCAAAGGCTAAAATTGTATCTCTCTTCCTGCTTATCTCTTTAGTATTGCCGTACTGTCTGTTGCTTCCTTTCTTTGCTCACAGTGCTGTTTCTCTAGCTCTCCTTTTCTTTTCATGGAACTTCCTACCTTTTACTTCACCTTATTTCTGTTCCCACACTGTCTCATCTACAGTAACATGTACCTAGGGTAACCATATGTCCGCCGGGCAACCGGGGGTGTTTTGCCATCCTGCCCGTTTGTCCGAATTTCCAGACAAACAGGCGGGCGGGCCTAGTGGTGTCCTATCGTCCATTCCCCTTACCTTACTATACTGCCCTGGTAGTCTAGTGACCTCTTCGGGGCAGGAAAGAGCTCCCTCTTTCCTACTCCCAGCGCCTGCATACTGTTCCTTGCTGACGGTCCCGGCACCGTTTCAGAATGGCTGCCGAGAGTTGAAGTCTTGCTAGGCCGCTTCAACTCTCGGCCATTTTGAATCAGCGCCGGGACTGGAGTCAGCAAGGAACAGTATGCAGGCGCTCAGGGTAGTATAGTAAGGTAAGGGGAGGGGAGGATAGGACACCCTTAGGGGTGTGATGATGGGGGCAGGGGTGAAAGGGGCGGGGTGTGAAAGGGGACTGGATGGGGCATGGGAGGGTGTGGTGGGGCGGGGCATGTGTTCTCTTTTTTGAGGGAGCAAATACGGTAACCCTACATGTACCTAATTCACTAGTTTCCAAGGTATCAGCTTCAAGTTGTTAATGGATTTTGAAAGATTTTCAGACAGGTCATAAGATAAAGAAGAGGCATAAGCACAAAGCACCGCCACAAGTCAGCAGTATATAAAGAGTTTTAAAAATGTAGAAGTCAATATGTGGCTAAATATGGAATTGACTGCATAAATCATTGTCTTTGACTATTGAGCCTGCCAACTGTGTAACTTTCGTCTGGACATCCAAAAGTTATGTGATTAATATGGAGGCGGTTTGGGAGGCATTCCAGGGGCAGGGAGGATCTAAAAGCTCATTATTGGATAGTGCCAAAATTCATATAAGCCAACTTATACACTGCTGACTCTGCATTCCTATAAATAAGTTACCTGATTTACGTAACAAATCAGGTAACTTATTTGTAGGAATGCAGAGTCAGCAGTGTATAAGTTGGCTGAAAATTCTCCTAAAGACATTCTGTTATCTTTAATCAGACTGAGACTCACTGAATATTGGTCCCTTAACCCTTAATTCTAATGATTGTCTCATTTAGATTTGAAGTTGCTGTTATTGTATTTCATGATTTGAAATCTGCTTTCCTATACTTTCAGTGATTGGTGTGTTTCTCCATATTGCCACTGTGTGGTGCTGTTTCTCTAAGCATACATGTCTGATGTCACTTCAGGATATGCAGATAGCTGCATTGTGTTGCTAAGTTATTACCATTTGTGTCTTTGCTGTGGGAGCAGCATGCATATTAAGTTGCTCAGATAGGTACAACAATGGAAACAGTCTTAGAATTTCTCAATGTAAGCATCAAAACCCAGTGCATCATTTGTTGTTTTCTGCCAGCTTGGTAATATGTTGTTGTTGCGTATGTAACCCTTTTAGATTGAGTAGTCTGTCAGGCTAGGTGGTTAATGTGTCAGAGGACAAGCAGCATGTTGGAGGGAGGAACAGTATTCTATAGATGGCGTGTCAGATTGGTGAACAGCAAGTCTTTGCTTAAAGCCCACCTCTTCAATGCTGCGTTCGGCACCTAACCCTTACCGTTCAGTGAATCCAGACTGCCCCAATTTGACTGCCCCGATCGGACCGACCGTTCACTTGTCTATTAGATTGTAAGCTCTTTGAGCAGGGACTGTCTCTCTTTGTTAAATTGTACAGCGCTGCGTAACCCTAGTAGCGCTCTAGAAATGTTAAGTAGTAGTAGTAGTAGTAGATTTTGTGTTCTGAAACAGGGAGCAGTATGCCAGGGGTTGGCATGCTGAAGGGTAGGCAGTCCAGAGAGGAAATACTGTGGGTTGAGAGTGGCCTGTTGGAGGGGGGAAAACAGCATGCCAGGGATTGGCAAGCCTGAGAGAACAGCATCCTGGGGTGTGACATGCCAGTGGTTGGTATGATAAGAGGATAAAGCAGTGTGAAGGGTATGTAGCATCTATATCTACCATCTTTATCTTGTAGATGATATCTGGGCTTCTGCTGTTATTTTGTCAGATAAACAGTAGTACAACAAATTTTGAGGCTCATGGACATCCCATACACTTTCCCTTCATTTCACAGTTAGGTACATTCATTGCTTTGTGTCTACTTAGAAACATAGAAAATGATGGCAAACACAGATCATATAGCCTGTCCAGTCTGCCCATCCATACCATCTCCTATCCCTTTCTCTCCTATAGAGATAGCAAAGTTGCTTACCTGTAACAAGGGTTCTCCGTAGATGGTAGGGAAATGCAGCCGCACTCTGAGGTGACATCATCGAAGGAGCCTCAGGTGACGGACCAGTTCTTTATCTCAGAATGGTCTAAAAAGGTGCCTGAGCATATTCGAGGGTTCCCACGCTGCCTTGGTCTTGCTCTTCTCCTCAGTCCATAACAGAGCTGAAGTGCAAGGTTTTTTTTTTTTTTTAGATGGGGGAGGGTGCATGTGGCTGCATTTCTCTGTCGTCTATGGGGAGCCTCTGCTAAGGTTAAGCAACTTTGCTTTCTCCATAGATTCAGGCAGGGAAATGCAGGCACACTCTGCTTTGAGTCTCTATCTTAGGGCCACTCTAAATTTATGGAAATCAGTAGCCTGTATATGCACAAAGGCCTGTGAAGGAATTGAGATACTGTCAAAGAGATATGCTTGTCCAAATGCTGCATTCTGTGCTGATGAGCGGTCCAGGCAGTAATGTTTAGTGATTGTGAATAGAAGCCCATGTGTTTGCTCTACAGATATCTGTGATGGATGCTGCTTTGACATTTGCTATAGATGCTGCTTTTGCTCTGAGCTTATGTGGACCAATATGACCAGGCAATGGAAGGTCTGAGGTTGTATTACAAAAGGAAATATACTCAGAGATCCAAATTGATAAAGTTCATTTTCAAACAGGTATGCGGATTGTTTGGATTATATGACACAAAAAGTTGTGAGTTTTTTCAGATGTCTTTTGTATGATGAAGGTAATTTAAGAACACTCTCCTGTAGTCCAATGAATGAAGGAACATCTTGGCCTTGGATGAGTTAGGTGGAAGAAAGAAGTTGGGCAATATTATAGGTAGTTTCTGAAACTATTTTGGGGATGAAGTTTGGATGAGTACATTTGTGACTGAATAGATAGGGATGGGCTGAAGTGTAAATTTTAAGGGGCTTTGACGTTAGCTCCAGAACTTAGTACAAGAACAATGCTGGGTAGACTTCTACGGTCTGTGCCCTGAGAGAGGCAGGGACAAATCAAACTTTGGTATACATATAAGTATCACATACTATGTAAATGAGTTTATCTTGTTGAGCAGACTGGATGGACCGTACAGGTGTTTATCTGCCGTCATTTACTATGTTATGAAAGAATTGTGTGTAGGGTGGATTGTGAACTAATGCTTTTAATTCACTAATTCTTTGTGCTGCTGTTATAGCAATTAGGAAAAATACTTTCCAATTGAGATGCTTTAATGAGGCTGATGCCATAGACTTGAAAGGGTGATCCATGAGTCTGGCAAGGATAGCGTTGAGGCCCCATGCTGGAGGTGGTGATCTGACTGGTGGTCTTACATTCATGAGTCCTCTCATGAAGCAGGAGACAATAGGAAGCATAGCCAGAGTATTTCCTTAATGAAGGGAGTGATAGGTTTGATTGCAGCTAGATTGATACGAATTGAAGAAGTCTGAAGTCTCAGTTCTCAGAGATGAAATAAGTAGAAAAGAATAATCGTCTTACTGTGGATTAAAAACTAGTTGAAAGATAGGAAACAGAGAGTAGGATTAAAAGGTCAATATTCGCAATGGAGAAGGGTAGTTAGCGGGGTCCCCCAGGGATCGGTGCTGGGACCTCTGCTTTTTAACATATTCATAAATGACCTAGAGATCGGGGTAACTATCGAGGTAATCAAATTTGCCGATGACACAAAGTTATTCAAAGTAGTCAAATCGCAGGAAGATTGTGAAAAACTACAAGAGGACCTTACGAGACTGGGAGACTGGGCGTCTAAATGGCAGATGACGTTTAATGTGAACAAGTGCAAAGTGATGCATGTGGGAAAGAGGAACCCAAACTATAACATTAATGAACTCTTTTACCTCAACCAACTTGATTGAATCTTATCTTCCCTATCCCAATACAACCTATCCTCCCTATCCCAATACAACATTTTGTATCTATCCCGTACCGGATTTGGCGAATGCCTTCACGGTATTATGTAAGCCACATTGAGCCTGCAAATATGTGGGAAAATGTGGGATAAAAAATGTAACAAATAATAATAATAACTACGTCATGCAAGGTTCAGTGTTGGGAGTCACGGACCAAGAAAGGGATCTAGGTGTCATTGTTGATGATACATTGAAAACTTCTGCTCAATGTGCTGCTGCGGCTAGGAAAGCAAATAGAATGTTGGGTATCATTAGGAATGGATTGAAAACAAAATTAAGATATTATTCTGCCATTGTATCGCTCCATGGTGCTACCGTACCTTGAGTATTGTGTTCAATTCTGGTCGCGGCACCTCAAAAAAGACATAGCAGAATTGGAAAAGGTGCAGAGAAGGGCGACAAAGATGATACAGGGTATGGGACGACTTCCCTATCAGGATAGGCTGAAGAGGCTGGGGCTCTTCAGCTTGGAGAAGAGGCGGCTGAGGGGAGATATGATAAGAGGTCTATAAGGTAATGAGTGGAATGGAACAGGTCGATGTGGAGCGTCTGTTTACGCTTTCCAAAAATACTAGGACAAGGGGGCATGTGATGAAGTTGCAGTGTGGTAAATTTAAAACGAATCGGAGGAAATGTTTCTTCACTCAATGCGTAGTTAAACTCTGGAATTCGCTGCCGGAAAAGGTGGTTAAGGCGGTTAACTTAGCGGACTTCAAAAAAGGGTTGAACTGCTTCCCGGAGGAAAAAACCATAGAATGTTATTGAATGGACGAGGGAATAATACAGTATTTCTAGGATGGGCGGGACAAATTGCTTGTTCTTTTGGCCGCTGTCGGTGACAGGGTGCTAGGCTCGATGGACCCTTGGTCTGTCCCAGCATGGCGATGCTTATGTACTTATCGTTGCAGAGCATGAAAAAGGTATCTTTGTTTTGCAACTGAGCCCAAACCGGAAAACGTCAACATCTGCAATGATAACATTTGCATATGGATAGCTTTCTGGATGCTAGGAGCACTTGTTGTACTTGTTCAGATAAAGTTTTTGTTTCTCTTAAGTTCTGCTCAACCTCCAAGCTGTAAAGGAAAGTGTTGAGACTGGGGTGCAAAATGTGTCCTTGATTCTGTGCTAGCAGAGATGGGTGACTGCCTAGAAAGAATGCGATAATCTGTTGAGAGAGAAGATGCAGAAACCAAATTTGCCTGAGTCAGTGAGGAGCAACCAGGATAATTTGTGCCTTGTCTGCAGAGATCTTCTAAAGGATTTTGGACAGCAGAGGGAAGGGGGAAAAAACTAAGAGAAGACCCTGCTTTCAGTGAATCACGAGTGCATCTGACATTATTTTGTTGGGGTTTGGATGATTGGTGCAAAAGAGGGAATATTGAGCGTTGTCCTGAGATGCAAAGGATTTATCACAGGAGTTCCTCAATGATTGTAAAGTGCTAGTTATATCTTAGGATCTAGAGCCCACTGATGTGACTGAGTGATTCTGCTCTCTGGTTTAGCTGACCTGGAAAGTATGTTGCTTGAAGATTGATGTTTTAATGATACTGCTAGATTCCAAATCTTTAGAGCTGCTTGCCATAGACTACTACTACTACTATTTAGCATTTCTATAGCGCTACAAGGCATACGCAGCGCTGCACAAACATAGAAGAAAGACAGTCCCTGCTCAAAGAGACTGAGGAACCTGATCTTCCTTGTTTGTTTATATAGAACATGGTTACTATATTTTCTGTCCTAATGAGAAGAACTTGGGATCAAAGCCACTGAGAAAACAATTTGAAGAGCATTGTACACTGTCCTGAGTTGTAATAGGTTTATGTGGAAGGTGCATTCATAAGTACATAAGTATTGCCATTCTGGGACAGACCAAAGGTCCATCAAGCCCAGCATCCTGTTTCCAACAGTGGCCAATCAAAGTTCAAAGTACCTGGCAAGATCCCAAACAGTACTGCTGCTTATCCTAGAAATAAGCAGTGGATTTTCCCCAAGTCCATTTTAATAATGGCTGATGGACTTTTCTTTTAGGAACCTATCCAAACCTTTTTTAAACCCTGCTAAGCCAACAGCTTTTACTACATTCTCTGGTAACGAATTCCAGAGTTTAATTACACGTTGAGTGAAAAAATATTTTCTACGATTCATTTTAAATTTACTATTTTGTAGCTTCTTTACGTGCCCCCTAGTCCTAATATTTTTGGAAAGAGTAAACAAACGATTCTCATCTACCCATTCCACTCATTTTATAGACCTGTATTATATCTCCCCTCAGCTGTCTTTTCTCCAAGCTGAAGAGCCCTATCCGCTTTAGCCTTTCTTCATAGGGATGTAGTCCCATCCCCTTTATCATTTTCATCGCCCTTCTCTATACCTTTTCTAATTCCGCTGTATCTGTTTTGAGACGTGGTGACCAGAATTGCACACAATATTCAAAGGTGCGGTTGCACCATGGAGCGATACAAAGGCATTATAACATCCTCATTCTTGTTTTTCATTCCTTTCCTAATAATACCTAACATTCTATTTGTTTTCTTAGCCACCTCCACACACTAGGCAAAGGGTTTCAAAGTATCTTCAACAATGACGCCTAGATCTCTTTCCTGGTCAGTGACTCAACGTGGAATCTTGCATTACGTAGCTGTAATTCGGGTTCCTCTTTCCCACATGCATCACTTTGCCCTTGCTCACATTAAACGTCGTCTGCCATTTGGATGCCCAGTCTCCCAGACTCGTAAGGTCCTCTTGTAATATTTCACAATCCTCTTGCGATTTAACAACTTTGAATAACTTTGTGTCGTCAGCAAATTTAATTACCTCACTAGTTACTCCCATCTCTTTATCATTTATAAATATGTTAAAAAGCAGCGGTCCCAGCACAGACCCCTGGGAAACCCCACTATCTACTCTTCTCCATTGAGAATACTGACCATTTAACTCTACTCTCTGTTTTCTATCTTTTAACCAGTTTTTAATCCACAATAGAACATTACCTCCTATCCCATCACTCTCCAATTTCTTCTGGTGTCTTTCATGAGGTACTGTGTCAAATGCCTTTTGAAAATCTGGATACACAATATCGACTGGCTCACCTTTATCCACATGTTTGTTCACCCCTTCAAAAAAATGTAGTAGATTGGTGAGACAACATTTCCCTTCACTAAATCCATGTTTGTTTTGTCTCATTAATCCATGTTTTTGAATATTCTCTGTAATTTTGGTCTTTATAATAGTCTCTACCATTTTGCCCGGCATCGACATCCGGTTCACCGATCTATAATTTTCCGGATCACATCTGGAACCTTTTTTAAAAATTGACATTACATTGACCATCCAATCTTCCGGTACCATGCTTGATTTTAAAGGTAAATTTCATATTACTAACACTAGTTCTGCAAGTTCAATTTTCAATTCTATCAGTACTCTGGGATGAATACCATTCGGTCCAGGCGATTTGCTACTCTTCAATTTGTCAAATTGCGCCATTACATCCTCCAGGTTTATAGAGATTCTATTTAGTTTCTCTGACTTGTCAGCATTGAATATCATTTCTGGTACCGGTATCTCTCCCAAATCTTCCTCGGTGAAGACCGAAGCAAATAATTCATTTAATCTCTCCGCTATGACTTTGTCCCACCGATTCTTTTGCCGGCTTCTTACTTTTAATATACCTAAAAAAATGTTTACTTAGTGTTTTTGCCTCCAACACAATCTTTTTTTCAAAGTCCCTGTTTGCCTTCCTTATCAGCATTTGACTTACTATTCCTTATGTTGTTTCTTACTATTTTCAGTTGGATCCTTCCATTTTCTGAAGGATTTTCTTTTAGCTCTAATAGCTTCCTTCACCTCACTTTTTAACCATGCTGGCTGTCATTTGGTCTTCCTTCCTCCTTTTTTAATACATGGAATATGTTTGGCCTGGGCTTCCAGGATGGTATTTTTGAACAGCATCCATGCCTGATGTAAATTTTTTAATCTTTGCACCATTCTTCTCATTTTATCGTAGTCTCCTTTTTGAAAGTTAAATGCTAATGTATTGGATTTCCTGTGTGTGTGTATTAACTCCAAAGCCAATATCAAATCTGATCATATTATGATACCTGCTATCAAGCAGCCTCATCACCATTACCTCCTGCACCAGATCATGCGCTCCACTAAGGACTAGGTCTAGAATTTTTCCTCCTCTTGTTGGCTCCTGTACCAGCTGCTTTATAAAGCAGTCCTTGATTTTGTCAAGGAATTTTACCTCCCTAGCATGTCCTGATGTTACGTTTACCCAGTCAATATAGAGGTAATTGAAATCACTCATTATTATTTTGTTTCCCCATTTTGTTATCCTCCCTAATTTTTGATAACATTTTTACATCTGTCTGTTCATCCTGGCCAGGTGGACGGTAGTACTCTCCTATCACTATCCTTTTCCCTTTTACACATGGAATTTCAATCCATAGGGATTCCAAGATGTGTTCTGTTTTCAAGGCCCTCCTTAACATACAATGCTATCCCTCCATCAATTCAATCCACCCTATCACTACTATATAATTTGTACCCCGGTATGACAGTGTCCCACTGGTTATCCTCCTTCCACCAGGTCTCAGAGATGCCTATTATATCTAATTCTTCATTTAGTGCAATATATTCTAACTCTCCCATCTTATTTCTTATTCTTCTGGCATTCACATATAGACATTTCAAACTATGGTTTGTTCCTATTTACATCTTGCTCATTAGTTGACAGTGTTAATTTGCAATCTTTTTGTCTGATTTTTATTTAAAGACACTTGGTCTACTATGGTCTCTATTGCAACCTCTTTTATCGGGATACCCTGTCATCCCTGTTTTGGTGATATCTTTGAAAGATACCTTGTTCCAAACCATGCGCTTTTTGAATGACTGTCAGCCTTCCCCCAGTTTCTAGTTTAAAAGCTGCTATGTCTCTTTTCTAAACGCTGATGCCAGCAGCCTCGTCCCTCCCTGGTTAAGGTGGAGCCCATCATTCCGGAATAGGCTCCCCCTTCACCAGCATGTTGCCCAGTTCCTTACAAATCTAAAACCCTCCTCCCTGCTCCATCGCCTCATCCATGCATTGAGACTCCAGAGCTCTGCCTATTAGCTTCCTCTTGGGCTTCAGTAACCTTGAGTTCGCCATTGCAGCAAGTGGGCCCTCCTCTAACCTATTTTGGAGGCATCTATGGTTAAGATTAGCTGAGGTAGTGAAGACTGAAAAGGACATTCCAAAACTAGATTGGTTCAATGTAGCCACCAGTGAAGGGAAAGTTGGACAGATCTGTTGAGAGAAACTCTTGTTAAGAGACTGAAAATGCTGATTCCAATATAATTTCAGATGCCATTGTAGTTGTAGTTAGCCAGAATTCACATGCATCATATATGGTGGCCACCATGTGTTGTAGGAGCCGTAGAAATGTGTGGGCCAAGGTTGTACGTCTGCATATGACTGTGGTGGTCTGTAATATGTCCTCTGATGAAAAGGTTTTCACTTCCACTCTATCCTGATAGTCCCCAGTGAACTGTAAAGGAGTAGAGAGGAGTAGCCTAATGGTTAGTGCAATGGGTTGTGGACCTGGGGAACCAGGTTCAATTCCCTCCACTGCCTGATAGTTGGCAGTAGGTTGAGATCCTAGGGAAACAGGTTCAATTCCCGCTGCTGCCTGACAGTTGGCAGTAGGTTGAGATCCTGGGGAACCAGGTTCTTTGTCTTTCTTTTTTTAATTGAAAAAAAAGAAATTGAATATAACATACAATCAAAGCTAAACAACCAGAACATAGGCTAGACAGTAGTAATGCTACTCAGTCCCCCCTTACCCCCTCCCCTCCCCCCCTCACCCAAACAGAGCCCTTGCTGGGGTACCAGGTTCAATTCCCTCTGCAGCTTCATGTGACCCTGGGTAAGTCACTTAGCCCTCCATTGACCCAGATACAATATATAACTTAGATTGTGAGCCCATTAGGGACAGTGCACAGTACCTGTAATAGAAATTGTAAACCACATAGTCTCCTCAGGGATCTCTTGCAGTATATCAAGTGCTAAAAATAAATAAAGTTTGAGTTGGGCTCAGTGTGAACTTTTGTATATTGATAAGGAAGCCTAGATACTGAAGCATGTCTATGTTGGTGCTTAAAGAACACAGCACAGCAAAATGGGTAGTTGCAGAGATGAGCCAGTCATCTAGATATGGAAAGAAATAGTGGCCTTACTTTCTGAGAGCTGTGGCTACAATAGCTATATGTTTTATGAAAACTTGAGTAACCGAGGATAAGCCAAATGGAAAACTCTGTACTTGAAGTATTGCTGAAGGAAAATGATTCTTAAGAACTGCCAGTGACTGAATTGGTATGTGGGTGTAGGCATCTTTGAGGTTTAGGGCAGCAAGCCAATCATTCTGATTCAGCAGAGGAAGGATAAAGGGGCTCGTTTTGATCTTCTTCAGGAAGAAATTAAGGTCACGCAGGTTTAGGATGGGATGAAGACCACCTGACGTTTTGGGGATGAATCTTTTGCTTTGATGTTGTAGTGTGGGACTTCCTCAATTGTGTTTGCCCACGACAATGGTGATATTTCCTCCTGTGGTACAGCAAGATGATGGGTTAAGTGGGATTGGGTCCCATGAGGGTGTTTGGGATGGAGGATTGCTGATGAAATTTAGTCCGTAACCCTGTAAAATAATTTGTGAGAGTCCAGCAAATTTATTGTGATGGTCTGCCACTATTGAACAAATGTTAGAGCCTGTGACCCCTCGGGAAAAGAATCAAAACTCAGGGGGGAAGGTTTCACCGATTGGGCTCCTGAGAGAACTTTGTAGCTTCTGCTCTCTTGAATGTTGTCTGTGAGGATATATTTACTGAGGTTGCCTTTGAAGCTGTTGTTTTGTATATGGCTGGTACCTTTTCCTGGGATAGAATGGTTGGAAAAACTGGTATTGAAAGGGTTTTCTGTATTGCTATTGGTGATTCTAATTAGCTTGTGCTCCAATATCCTGAGGTTGAGCAGAAAGTTCTCTAATTGTTGAAGAATGATCTTTAACTTGAGATACTGCATCTTCAACTTTTTCTCTAAAAGGTTTATCACCCATTGTGAAAGTCGTCTCTGAGACCAGCTGCTCTTAGCCAAGCTCTTCGATCTGCAGAAATAGCTGCTGCTGCACTGTGTCATAGATATCATAGGTAGTTCGGATTAGGTGATAAGTGGATTCTTGAAGACTGTGGGAAAAACGTGGGGTATAAATGTGCAAATAAATTTAAATGGAAATTGACAGTCTGATCGAGGGGTGAAAATAAAGCATAGAAATCGTCCATTATTTCCTGTAGAGTCCAAGAGTGTATTGTTCTTACTTTGATGGTCATAGATTTGAGTCTTTGGTGCTGCTGAGACTTTATAGTTCAATTTTGGATGACTGGAAGTTGGTGGTAGGAAGGATGGAGTTGTCCATACATTTATTGATGTTAAAAAGAACCACACTAAGAACTCCAATCCTTCTGGCATGCCACTGCTAACATCACTTTCCGCATCTCAGACTTTGAATAATGAAGTAATGTCAATCTAAAATAACCAGCCTTCAAACTTCTGTATTCTACTGTGAATGGGGAAGTCCATACCCAGTTGTGTATTTGTACTGGATGAAAAGACTGGGACTGCAGTAGCTCCTTTTATTACTGCTTATTATTTTGGGAGGTTTAGGGTTGTGCTGGAATCTTGCTTTGTTTTTCATTTGGTCATTTCAGCAGCAAGTGGTGTTCTGCCTGGTGATGGGGTCAGGAGATGTGTATAACAATCTTTAACAAACTTGCTCATGCCAGCTCAGCTTTTATTCTTTGCTTCTGCTGCTGCTTTTAATCTTTTACAGTGCTTTTGAACATGTTCCCAGGGTGGCAGTGTTCCCCCCCTTGCCTTCTTGCTTGGTGACCTCATCAATTTGCTGTGTGACCTTGGTCTTAAAACCACTTTAGTGCCTTCCTTCCCCGAGTGCCTCATTTCTAGAGCTGAGGCAGGTTTCTTCCGCTTTCAGTAAAAGGTTTTGTGAGGAGGAAGCAGAGGGTGCCAGGGTGCAGCTGGGGCTGGTTAAACACCAAAACCACATTCCCAGCATCTCAGGGCCTGCGACGTGACATAAGCCATGCATCAGCCCCTGGCTCTCACCTCGGCAGCCACATTCACCCTCTGGCCTGCTTCTGCTTAACCCACATTTTATTTTATTTAGTACTTCTCAAATAGAACCAGAACAGTTTTAGTCACTTGTTTGATCCAGTGTATCTGTTCTTAAGACCTCTTGCACTCGTACATGACATTACAAGCTTACTTATAGCCAGGCTTCGGTTTGTGGTGTGACCTGTGTGTGACTTTTGCTGTTCGATAGGACAGCCGAGCGAGATTTTGGCTAGTGAGAACTATTTCTGTTGCTTGACTACAGAACTACAGACCACCTTGGCTGCTTTTTATTTTAGAACCTATGTGAGAATTTGTAGGCCAGCATAGCAGGGGCTGTGTAGCAAAAAGAATGCTTCTGTACTTTGGAAGAAAATAGGATCTACCCCACTTACAACGGGGAGAGAGAATGCAGCTGTACCTCAGACAGAAAAACTCCCTGAGCCATATGTGTTAAATTCTCATCCCTCTTTCTGAAGAGAAACGTATTGCCTTATATGATAGAGACAGACTGCTTCCCTGCTTTTGAGATAGAGACCCTCTTTGTCCTCTCCCTCTTCCCAATCCAAAACTGCTTTTTTTTTTACTAAAGAGAGACACTTCTGTTCCCTATTTCCTGTCTTCTCTTCCCCTCCCCCTACACAGAGCAGGCAGACTGCCTCCATTACATGTGACAGAGATGAAAGCAAACACGGGCTTCTGTCCACATTGTGTTCTAGAAGGAGGGATGCTGATAATGTGGCTCAGAAACTGCTTCTGATTTGGGTCCCCTTTATCTTGCTATGGATATTGTGCTGTCCACAGAAGTTTTCACATTCTGTCTCTTCTCATTATTCAATATACACGTGTCTTCCTTTCACTTTGCTATGTCTGCAGGATTCTTTTGCACGCAAGATCAGAGACTTCCCCAAAGAGCTACCTTCCCATGACCTTTCAGAATGAGATATCTAAAGGGCCTGAAATGTCACTAAGATGTCCCATGTCAGGCTTTGCACGGTTTGCAGTGGCACTCCAAATATAGCAAGAAAACCAAATAATTAGAAAGGAGAGAGAGAACAGTCTTTACACCTGATTGTTGGAAAAGATTGTCAGTCAGGAGCTGATGGTTCACTGTGAGGCATAGGAGCTGACTCTGTGGTTGCTTGAGCACTCCCAATATTGAGAAAATTCCTTGTATGTGTCCAGGGAGAGGTTATTTCCACTGGGTTTAGCACCCCCAATAATTTTGAAAAGTTAGCTCCTATGCAGTGAGGTACCTTCAAAGGATATGATTAAAAACAGGGAAATCAGAGTATCCTGATTGAGAGGTGTAAATAATTAGTGTGTTCCCACTAATTACTCTGACCTCGAGCTCCATAATCAGAAGGACACACTGGGATAGATTTATAAGTTTATTTCATACTTACCAAAGGCAAGTGGCCTAGTGGTTAGGGTGGTGGACTTTGGTCCTGGGGAACTGAGGAACTGAGTTTGATTCCCGGCACAGGCAGCTCCTTGTGACTCTGGGCAAGTCACTTAACTCTCCATTGCCCCATGTAAGCCGCATTGAGCCTGCCATGAGTGGGAAAGCGCGGGGTACAAATGTAACAACAACAAAAAAAAAAAACCTTAACATAGGATATGGAAAAATCAAGGTTGTTCAGACCAACAACAATGATCCAAAATTACCTGCACCTTCAAAAAGATTTAAACAGAATGGAGTTGGTCCAGAGGGTGGCTACTAAATAGTCAGTTGTCTCTTTCAGAAAGCATTTGGGGACAGACTTATTGACTTCAATATATATACTTTAGAAGAAAGGTGGGAGAGAGGAGATAGAGGGAGATATTTAAATATCTCAGTGGCATAAATGCACAGGAGGTGAGTCTCTCTCCACTGAAAGTAAATTCTGGAATGAGAGGGCATAGGATAAAGTTAGACTCAGGAGTAATCTAAGTAACACTTTTTTATGGAAAGGGTGGTGGATACATGGAATGGCCTCCTGGTGGAGGTGATGGAGACAAAGACTATTTGAATTAAAAAAAAAAGTATGGGACAAGCTCATGGGATATCTTAGGGTGAGGAAGAGATAGTAGACGGTGTGGATGGGCAGACTGGGTAGGCCATATGGCCTTTATCTGGTGTCATTTTTCTATGTTTTCTCTGATTAACTGCTAACAAGTGGATTGTGAATAGGAATAGAAAATACAAGTATAAATAAATAAATGTGGGTGATTATATAATATATGCAAATACCTAACATATAAAAATGAAAAAATTGGAGAGTTTGTGTGTATGGCATTGAATGAAGTTATAGATATATAGGCATCTCAAAGGCCTGGATGAAAGAGAATAGTTAGTGGGATTCTGATACCAGTGTGTACAAAATACATTGAAATGACAGCAAATCCAACCAATGAGCTGGAGTATAGCAATGGTGACTGATTATTATCTGCCTGAGCAGGATGATGAAACACTGAAAATGCTAACTAAAATTGCAACAATAAAGATTTCAATTATCCCAATAGTAAGTCTGTTCCATGCATGAGTGATTCATACAGTAAGTGGTCCTGGGGCTGATGAGGGTAGAATGTAAGACTTTGTGCGAGGGGGTAATGGTGGTGGGAACCTTTTGGTGATAGAGATCGTAACACAATAAAATGACATAATGACTGGAAGGAGAATAGATGGTAAATAGAACTACTGCAGTAGTATTTAATTTTAAAATGAAACTGGGACTGTAACAACGCCTCTGTATCAATATTGAGACCTCATCTTAATTATTATGTGCAACTATGAATCACTGCATCTAAAAACAAACAGCAGAAAGGCAACAAAAGTGGGAAAAGGTATGGCACAGCTCCCTTATGAAGAAGGACCACAGGTTGGGGCTCCAGATTGAAGAAGAAATGACTGAAAAAGGTATAGTAGAGGTTTTTAAAATCACGAGTGTTGTGGGACGTTAATAGGGAGCAGTTCTTCATCCTTTCAAATAGTACCCTTACTAAGAAACTAGTAGCAAATTTGATACAAATTTAAGAAAGTCTGTTCTAAGTCATTACATAATTAACTCTGAAACTTGTTGCTGTAGGATATAGTCAAGGTCAGTAGTATAGCTTGAATTTGTAAAACGTTTGGACAAGTTCCTGATGACAAGCTCAGTAACAGTTTTATTAGCCTAGTAAATTTGGGATTTGCCATCTTTTACTTCTGGGACAGAGAGTGCATCTCCGCATTTAAGACCTGATTTAGCTACTGTCCGGAAACAGGCTGAGCTTTGATGGACCACTGGCCTGATACAATGTAGCACTCCTTATATTCTTGTATGTTTGTGATGGATCATACAGATGTGCATTTCAGCTCACCAATAAGTTCAATTCTTCATGACTGCTAGGGACCAGCTGCTAAATTCCCACCCCGCCCCAATTCTGTTCAGGGAACTATTGCCGCACTGTTCCCCCCCCCCCCCCCCCCCCCCCAAATGGAGGCTGTCCGGGGCACAGCTGCTGCACTCCACCTCTTAATTCCCTCTACTTCCCTCTACCTATTGCACACTGTTAGGGACTCACTGGATCCCCTTCACAGGGATTTGCTGTCACACGCACCTCCCTCCTACGTAATAGGGTTGTCAAGGACCTCCTGCTACCTTATGGGAGTACAGAGCTCATGGAGACACTTTAATCAGCTGTAGACAGTTATTGTTTATTGCTTATTTATTTACATTCCCCCTTTAACAAGGCGGAGTTCATAATAACATTCAAAAAGCTCAGGGGGACAGTTTATACCCATGTAGAAACAGAAAATGATGACAGGGGAAAAAACATACAGCCTATGCAATTTGCCTATTCCAACCAACAAGCCTGTCTCTGTAATCCCTTCTCCCTCAGAGATCCTCTGTGTCATGGTTTTTTGAATTCTGATACTACCACATCCACTGAGAGGCTGTTCTGTATGCATCCACTTTTTTTTTATAAAGAAATATTTCTTGAGGCCAGGAGCCCACATCATGTCATCCCGCTACAGGCAGCACAATGCTGGCTTCTGGAACATTCTGGCATTAAATGTAAAATATTCATTCTGGCGTATAGGGCAGTGCACACTAATGAGCCTGCATATTTGTCCGATTCCATCTTGTACCCTTCATTTATCACAAGCTTTTTTGCTTGCTGTGCCTCTGCCATCAAGGATTTGGTTAGAAAGCACTTGTTGGTCTTCATTTTTTCTGTGCTGCTTTGGTATTGTGGAACGCCTTGCCATTACATCTCAGGCAGGAAACTTCCTTTTCTATATTCAAGTCTAGTCTAAAAACCTGGTTTTATCAGTTAGTTTTTGAGCCATAACTCCCTGGGCTAAGTGATATTGGAGCCCTTCCTTTTGTTTGAACTTTTGTAACACATAGTTTCTTATATTGGTATGTGGATCCTGGATGGATAGATAATGCTTTTATTTTTGTTTTTAGCTATAAACTGCCATGATAACCTTTGGTTTGAATGGTGGTCAAGAAATTCTATATAACAATAATAACAATTACTCCTGAGTCTTCTCCCTTTATCTTCATCCTATCACCTAGTTCCAGAGCCTTCTTTCCATTGTAAAAAGGTATGACTGCCTTATTTATACCTTGGAGGCATGTGAATGTCTCTATCACAGGCCTTTCTTTCAATCTAGGAACCAGCAGCTGAACCTCCATTGTCCCCACCAAAGTTCCAAGAACAGGAGAGGGAGAGGTGTTTCCTCAGAGATCTATATGGCCTGAGTTTTTATGACTGTTTTTCCATTATGTTTCCATGGGAAAAGAAATCAGGCTCCTAATGTGCAACCCCCTTCCACAAGTGTGCTGTCAGCAGCATGGCAGTGCCAGAGGTATTTTCCTCTTTGATTCACTTATCTGCTGTGGCACAATCTCCACCAGTCTCCCCCTCTCTATTTCACCCCCCTCTACCTTGTCCTTCCTTACCTTAGCCTTTCTTACCTTTCCATTCCCCATCCCCCACCCCCTTCTCTGTCATCTTGCTGTCAGATGTTCTCATTTTGAGCCATGTAGTGTAGGAACTCCCAGCTGGTATTGTAGTCTCGATTCTGACAAGACTTGAGACTCAGGTAAGTAGCAGAAGACTTGCCGCTTTGCATGACTCAAACTTGAACTGAGTTGCACGGTACAGAGTGAAGCTCACTTGTTTGGCAGCAGTGGTGATAAGAATAGGGAAAAAAAATCTCAAGGGGGTCTGAAATCCCAGAGGCCAAGGGGCAATTTCTGTACGCCATGGTGACCTGATGAGCAAGATTTGTTGAGCACTGCTGTATTTTATGTCCCCTTTCTTGATTCTCCTGTAAGGTATTCATGTTTAGATCATTAAGCCTACTCCCATATACTTTGATGAAGACAATTCAACCATTTCAGTAGCCACTCTCTGGATCAACTCCATCCAGTTTGTCTTTTTGAAGGTGCAATCTCCAGTATTCCACAGAATATTCCAAATTAGGTCTGACACTATTGCATCCTTTTTCCTGATAGCCATTCCTCTCCTAATGAATCCTTCTGGCTTTTCCCGTCATACTTACCTAGCTGTTTGGCCACTTTAAGATCATCAGAGAATGATGATCCTTTAGGTTTTGTGCTCTTTTGTGCACAGAAGAACATCACCTTGTGTACCAGTGGTTCCCATCATCAGTAGGTGGGGATCACACAAGCAAGACTGCTGTCCTTTCCTCCGGACCTCCATGCTAGGTAGTGAAAATTAGCATGGGATCTGTGAGTCAGTGAAATGCACAGGCTCCCGCCCCTTCTGTATGGGCTTTTCTGTTACACTGGAAACACATGCAAAGTACTGGGGTCTAAACTACACAGTGCTGTACAGGACCTTTTGATGACTGCTGCTTCTGCTCCCATACTTTGAATTAGGGGAAAGCAATGGTTTTATACTATTTTTTTCATCACTGTTTGTTGTCACATGAATTTTTAAGTGTTAAAAAGGATTAAATTACATTAAAGTTTTGGGAAGCCCTGCCCTATACTGCATCATTCCCTTGGGATTTTATAGGCCAAATGCATAATCTTGTGTTTTTTAGTGTTAAATCTTAGCTGTTCAACTCTTCTTATTTTCCTTGGTTCCTGGGGCATTTACTGTGTTAGATTTTGGTATCGTCTGCAAAAAGGCATACCTTTCTCAACAGCCCTTCTGTAATGTCATTTTACATAAATATTGAAAAGAACTGTACCAAAGACCAGTCCTTGCAGCACACTGCTGGAGGGGTTACATCTCTTTCCTCAGCGTAAATTCTGTGTATCACTAACTTTTTTTCGTCTCAGTCTTTTTTGGACCCCTACCAAGAACACTTTGTTTATTAGTTGCTAAAATCCACGTGCAGTACACCTAGCATTCTCCCATAATCCAGCTCTCAGATGCTCCAGTCAGAAAATTTGATCAGATTAGTCTTACAAAGCCTCTTTCTTGTAAAACCTTCGGCCTCAGAACCTTTAATCTATTGGATTCCAGCAACTAAACTGTCTTCTGTTTTAGCAGTGACTCAATTAAAGTATTCACCACCAAGGTCAGTCTAATTACACTGTGTTCTCGCTATCCATGTATTTTTATTTTTCACGGATTCGCTTATTCATGGAAAATAAAGTGTAACCCATTTTCGCTTATTCACGGTGTAGTGACTGCGCTTATTGCATAGTGTAGTGCAAGTGCAAATGTGTTCCCATGAGGAAGAAAATATTCATAGAGCTGTGTGTGAGTATTGTTACACCACAAACCTGTATATACAGTGCTTTTGCAAAAATAAAATGTATAAAATGCTCAATATAATAAGTAAGCTGTTATTTACTAGAAGGCTACATGAAATAAGTTTATGGTGTCTACTGTACACTTTTGCTACCTAACAGGGTCACACAGGGACTTAACCCCCTTTTTCCCATAGGACCAATGGTTCCATATTCACTTTTTCGGTATTCACAGGGTTTTCTAGGAACCTAACTGCAGCGAATAGCGAGAATGGACTGTAGCTTGTAGTTCCCAGCTGTCTCCCTACTTCCATTTTTGTGAATAGGAACTATATCTGCCTGTTTCCAGTCCTCTGGAGCCCTACCCAACTCCAAGGAAACATTGAAAAGGTGACACAGTGGAGCCATCAGAATTTACCTTGGTTGCCGTAGTACCCTCAGATATATCCTGTTCAACCGCTTCACTTTGTCTGCTTTTAGTTTAGCTGTCTCTTTTTTAATGCAGTCTTCTGAAATTCTATCAAGGTCTACCTTAGTTGTAGTCCTGTTTGTGTCTAAACACAGAAGCTCATTGGGTCCCAAGAATGGATGTGGAAACAAAAGTTTGATGGAAGACCCAACATGAGGGGATGGGATTTGATATACCGCCTTTCTGTGGTTACAATCAAAGTGGTTTACATATTATATACAGGTGGTTCTTCTTTTTTTTTTTTTTGTACCTGGGGCAATGAAAAGCTAATTGACTTGCCCAGAGTCACAAGATTGCTGGAATGGGAATCAAACCCAGTTCCCCTGCTTCTCAGGCCACTGCACTAACCATTACTTTAACTGTTAACTGTAAGAGCAGAAAGATCTAATTCGAATTTAGGTTTTATTTTAAGGTTCTCAAAATGATCTAAAGTCATACAGAACGTAATGAGAAAACATTGGCATATTTTAGAAGGTCACACATTTTAAAGACAAAAAAAATTGACTATTGCTTATTCCAGAAGTAAAAACATCAAAGAGCTTATTGAACATTACCAATCTCTATCCAAAAGACAAGATTGGCAAGGAAAGTGGCCCTTTCCAACAGGCTTTATATGTTTTTCCTTCTTATCAGAATTTCATACATCCTTCTACTGGTTAGGTTTATCCTGTCAGACAGTACTAAAAAAGAAGAAGAAATAGCCTTTGCATAAAGTAAAAAACATAACCAGCAAAGGTGACAAAATAGTCCTAAAGCAAATGGTGCGGTGCAGAATTTATTGTAGGTATCAAACTCAACACAAGTCATGTTTCGGCAGTAAGGCCTGCTTCAGGAGTCAATACCAACAATCTTACACCAATTTAAAAATCCAGTAATAAGCATGAATATATAGCAAATTAAAGATATCCTGCTGTGTTGTAGTGCTGCATAACAGCTCTAAGCTCAAGCAAAAAGAACTCTATTAAGGCTTTACACTTGTACATGCAGTACTAACAAATTGAAGTCTTCTGGATATGACAGTAGGTCTTCCCAGCGAACCCTCCCCCCCCCCCCCCCGCCCTTTTTAAAAAATATATATTTAATGTTTCACTAATTATTCGCTCTATTGCCATCAGGTTAACCATGTCCAATTTTTTAGAGGAAAGATTGGTCTCTCACATATCCTTCTCGTATATAAAACAGCTCAATTCAACTTTGGCAATAAAGTTCAGTAGGTCATGTCATGCACGGATAGTTGAATTGCTCTAATCAGCCATATTTTTTCAATACCTGATTATTATTTTCTTGTCATTTTGAATTTGAGTTATTGCTTTGTTAGTGTTATTACAATGTTTGCTTTATACATTTCTGAATGCATTAGTAATATACAGTGACATACACTACTTATGTGCCATTCCTTCAATTAATTCATTTTGTCACATTAGCTGGATTCACATGCAATTAGAATTTTAAACATCCATCTTGATTTTCATAAAATTGATATATTTTCCATCAAATCAATATATTTTTAATAAATTTCAGCTTTCACCTCATATTCAAAAAACGTTTGTCATTTTTACAGTTCATACTACTGCATTTGTCAGATCCATCTTTTATATTGAACGAACAAAGGAATCCATATTTTGTTAATCCATTGACCCTTATGGTAATTTTCATTCAAATATATATTGCCTCATTTTAAGCAATTCCATTTTATTTCATGATGATATCTTGAATACTGTATATGTTTTTCCTTTAACATTTTTATAAAATATTTTTACCATCTGTTTTATTTTCATGTTCATTATTATGCAATGGCATGTAACTATTAATGGACATGAGGTTTGTTTTGAAGATTTTGAAAATGTAATGTTTTATTTTAACTCACTCATTATAATATTTGCATGTTTGTAATTATATGACTGTTCTTATAATAGAGCCCTGATGCAGGCATTCTGCTGAAACATGGCCTGGGTTGGGTCTTCCATTAAAGTTTTGTTTCCACATCCATTTTTGGGGCCCATTGTGGTGCTTTCTTTGCTGTGCTTCATTCTCTGTGCTTTTGATTCCCTCTCTCTCGTTCCTTCTGTGTCTGAACACAGAGCACAGATATTTGTTGAGCAATTCTACATAGTTCTCTTCATTCTCTATGTATTACTCTCCTTTACTGACGAGTCTTACAATGCTGCTTTCATATTTCTTCTTGTCATTAACATAG
Source organism: Microcaecilia unicolor (assembly GCF_901765095.1). Lineage (NCBI taxonomy): Eukaryota > Metazoa > Chordata > Amphibia > Gymnophiona > Siphonopidae > Microcaecilia > Microcaecilia unicolor. Next base: position 60,724,566 of record NC_044043.1, read on the forward strand.
CTTTAAAAAATATGTTCCTCTGTTCTATTGTTTCAGCTGTTTTTCCTTTTCTTTTGCATCTTTGCTTTCCTAACTGCTTTTCTGGCTTCTCTTACCTTTGCCAAATAGTATTGTCTGTCTTTTTATTTCTGCCATCTTTTATAATTTATGAATGTGAACCCTTTTTCTTTACCCTTTCAACTACTGCTTTAAAAATCATAGTGGCCTTTTTTCATATTATCTTTACTTTCCAAGCAAAAAAAAACCTATTGCCCATTATACCTTTGTTTTGCCCACTACTCCCATCCAGCTAATGGTTCCTTGATATACTCCCCCCATCTTAAGAAGATAATTAAACCCAACAGTCATGATCACCCCAACACACCCGTCCCAGAAAAACTCTGTGAAAAATATGTATATAAATGGTCATCATGCTTTTAAATAACAAAGTTTGTTTTTTGAAAGTATTCTGTTCATTTATATATTTAAATGCCCATACAGATAAACAAGGAAGGTGCCTCACACACTTTACTAACAGGAGTTAGTGCCCTACCCTTCCTCTTTTGAGGACTTTAAGCTAAAATTGTTGACAGGACTGGCTTAACCATTAGGCCAAACTAAGCAGTCACCTAGGGCAGCAGCTTCTTTTTTTTTTGGGGGGGGGGGGGGAGCAGCAAAGGGTAGCTTAGCTCAAAGCAAAATTATAGTTTCTGATAGCCGCATAAAAAAGAATCATCAGTGTTCAGTTTTACCCATAGGACGGTGGGCAGTTCTCACATAGCCTGTTACCAGGGTGTATAATAAAGTTTATGATTTTAAAAGTATGCTATCCATTTGTACATGATTTTTTTGTAGATGGTTGTGTTGGGATGAGTTTAATTATCAGAATTGTATATACATAATGAATGCAAACTCTGGTAAATAGGCTATGTTAGATTTGCCCACCCTTTCTATGAATAAAGTTGCACTCAGATTCTTTGAGTTTGTGTCTATCAGAAATTATAATCTTGCTTTGAGTGAAGCTGCTGTTTGCTGCCTCCTCCCCCCAGAAACTGCTGCCTTAGGTGACCACCTAGTTTGCCTTTTGGTTAAATCGGCCCTGTCAACAATTTTAGCTTAAAGCCCTCTAAATAGGAAGGGTAGGACACAAAGCTCAGTTCCATCGTTCTTGGTGCAGTGTGAGATGCACCTTTCTTCATTTGTATGTTGAATATTTGGGGAAGAAGCTTTGCTGCTTTGGTGAGACTGTGAGAACGTGGGGAGAGCAATTTGTGTAGGATTCAGTTAGTTTTATCATACCCCTTACCTGTACTCATGATCTCCATATATGTATGTACATTAATGCTAAGGTGAAAGAGAAGTGACAGCTCATGCAGCGCTAGCAAGCTTGCAGGTGCTGGGAGAAACCGTGGCAGTCCTGTGTTTCACACACTGGCCTTTGTAGTCCGACTCTTGTCTTTTGCTTCTTACATGTGTTTGTCTGCTGGTCTCTTCTGACAGGGAGCTTTTGCAGCTTTGTAGGGAAATGCATGTGTCATTTGATAAAGAGCAGATACAGAAATATACATCCAAAACTGAAGTAGCAATTTTCAACTTGAGACTAAATTCTCCCAAGCCTGGTTGCAAAATCTTTTCCTTATTTGGTGGCTGTTAGTGCAGTCAGAGGCCGCCCAGGTGCTGAACTAGTCCTATGAATCTTGATGCTTTTTCTAATGATGTTCTTGTCTGTGCCCAGGAAGCACCTGGCAAAAGGTTCACAGTAATCATCAAAATGTGCCTCAGCTGAATCGTCTATAGAAAACTCCAAATCTAGGAACGTCTGTTTAGTGTCTTTCAGCACCCACTGTTTGTGGAGCCCTGATGCAGCTATGCACAAAAAGCGCATCCACAGCCCAGTGAAGCTGTTGTAATGAGTGGCTGAGAAATATGTGCAGGGGAAAAGGGAAGTACCATCCTTTTTTCACTTGGTGAGAGTGAGGCCCAGAAGAAACTCCCTAATTTGCCCAGGGAGTGAGGCCTCTGTGTCCTTCAGAGCATAGGTGTAGCCCTTCTGTAGCTTTTGGTTGTCAGCAGGAATAGATACAAATGCAGACATCTGGATTGCACTGGGATAAATATGCAGGTTCTTCAGCAGCTTGAAAGGGGGGAAAGGGGAATGGGACTTGATATACTGCCTTTCTGTGGTTTTTGCAACTATGTTCAAAGCGGTTTACATAAGTATATACAGGTATTTATTTGTTCCTGGGGTAATGAAGGATTAAGTGACTTGCCCAGAGTCACAAGGAGCTGCAGTGGGAATCAAACCCAGTGCCCCAGGATCAAAGTCCGCTGCACTAACCTCTAGGCTATTCCTCCAAAGGTGAAGTAGCAGGCAGCCTTGGTCTTGCATGGGACCAAATGCTGAATATTGAGGGCAATTTCAGTGAGAAGCCCTCTCATGGGTGCTGACAAAGACTGTAACTGCAAAACACCCACAGTTAGTGCCACTTCTCCCTCAATAGGCCCTTTTAATTAAAACGCCAGTAGATCTTTCTGAACCTGTCTTGAATGTCACCCAAGCTACTCATCTGCTCCTAATAGGATGATTTCAACACAGGATTTGTTTGTAGGAAACTGGCATGTCCTGAATTTCTCTTGGGATGTGCATCAGTTCTTTTGATTTGCATCTAACAGATATGGGTGGGGTAGTAGTTGCTGTGTTTGCTGTCCTCATTACTTGCCTGCATGTGGGCCCAGCTGCCAGCAGAGGGTACTGTGTGCCTGTGTAGCCCACCACCCTGACTGATTCTCCAGCTGTTGTGCTTTGTGCCCATGGCTGTGTGTGTGGAACTTGGGGCATGCTCATAAAATATTCAACCCAAAGCTCACCAGTGCCCTTTTGCCCTGCATTTTCTGGATACCTGGAACTTCTCATTCAAGTTTGAAGTGGGATAGCAATTTAATTCTCTTCCTTTTTAGTCTGAGTTCCATAGAACAGAGAATTATGAGATCATATTGAATGTGTGTCATGTAGTTTGTTTTTATGTGTATGTTTCTCATAACTATGGAATGGTTAGACTGAGCTGCACCAACTTTCCACAGAGGTAGGTCCTTCAGTGAACATCAGACAGTTTCAATTTTCAAAGTTTCAGGGCAATTTGATGCTTTTCTGATCAGAAATTATGCTCTTTGGGTATCATGTTTTATAATGTTTAAATAGATGAAACTTGGTCTACCGAAATTATATGTGCAGGTAAATGCTTGGTATGAGGGGTGGACATCAGACTTTTCCACTTTTCAAGGTTACTGAATCATCGGGGGCAGAATGCTGAGGAAGCAAAGTTGGCATCTTTCAAAAAAGAAATGCATGGCTGGTTGACCTCGGACTGTCTAGAATGTCATATATTTTACTTGTTTTTCACATGCAGCTGAACAAACGATTCCAGCTCAGTTTCCTACATGCCCATGGGAAGCTCTTCACCAGGATTGGGTAAGTCTATGGGCACTGCCTTTAAATATTACTACTACTATTTAGCATTTCTATAGCGCTACAAGGCATACGCAGCGCTGCACAAACATAGAAGAAAGACAGTCCCTGCTCAAAGAGCTTACAATCTAATAGACAAAAAATAAATAAAGTAAGCAAATCAAATCAATTAATGTGGACGGGAAGGAAGAGAGGAGGGTAGGTGTGTCAGAGAGGCAACAAGTTTAACAACTCAGACCTTTTCTGCACCTGCCTCGGTCCCTGTGCTAGACTCCTTTTCATGTTACTGCTGGCTGGAAGAGCAGGTGTTGCACTGAGCGAATAGGTTAAGCATAGACCCGGAAGAGATTTCATCAGATATGGAATGTTTATTTTTGATCCAAGCAGGACAAAGTGATGCCTGTTTCACTTTAAGAGGTTATGAGGATATATTGCTGTATCCTGGTTACTTTTATAACAGTATACAAACTTCACTTTACTGATATATATATATATAAAAAAATAACATTTTGGATGGACACTTCTGAGCTATAAAAAAGAATGAAAAACTCCAATTATGTTAAAAAGGAAAGGGCCCAGACGTAGCCATCTTATATGTGCTGATTGTTGGCAGATGGAGTAATAAAGCATCAGGGGAAGGTAGCTGTATGCTTAGGTAGAGAAAGAAAAGAAAGATAAGATTGCCCTTATGTAGGTCACTAGCAGGACCCCACCTTGAATACTGTGTTCAGTTGTGGAGGCCATACCTTCATATAGATATTGAGAGGATGGAAAAAGTTTAAAGAAGGGCCAATCAGGTGACACAGGGCCTGCAGTGCAAACCCAACAGAAGCTTAAGGAACACAAAATGTACTTGCTGGAGGAGAGGATAAAAATGTTCTTGTCTTATAGTGTTCAACAAAGTACAAGGGGGTGATATTTTCCATAGAAAAAAACTCAAAGACAATAGGACCTATAATATGAAGTTGGAAGGAGGGAGGCTGTTTACAGAGGGGGTGACAAGTTGCTACAATCACCAGCAAAGATAGCAGTAACCAGGACGTAAGCATTTTAGGAAGAGGTACAGAGAAAAATGTTAAATGCAGGGGTCAAGGTAAAGCAGATCAATGAAATGAGTGGGTTAATTGTTAAGTTTCAATATAGAAACTTACATGCACATCTATCCAGAATAGTGGAAGTCAAAAATGGGCGATCACAATGCTAACTTGCACAGAATGATGATAAAGCTGGATGTGGGTACCAGGGAGAGGTGGTAAGTCTGCCAGTAGGGTGTGGCATTAAGACCTTGGAATACTCTTGGTATAATAGGAAAGGGATGTCAGATCACTCAGCAGGGCAGCAGATTATGTTTTTAGCTAAGGACATAAAACAGTCAATTGGGAGATATTCTAATAAGCATAACTGGGCAGATAGAGTGGACCAGATGATCTGCAGGGAGTGAGTGTTGTGCTTCAGGGGTGGTGCACTATCTGAGGAAAATCCGCAGAAAGATGAGTGCTGAGATTAGACATTACAATGCAGATGTTTTCATACATTAACAAGGTGCAGAGACTGGAAGAAGTGTTTTTATTTGAGCCATGGTTCAGCTTGTAGCTCATTATTGGAATAATTTTCAAGCAAGCGTAAAGCTCTTTTGCATCACTTAGAAGAGGGAACCAAGAGACACTTGTGGGTTCCCAGAAGTTGTCTACTAATCCGTCTTATATCCGTTGCCTGCCACAAGAGATTAATTCCTTTAGTAACAGATCAAGCCAAATGAGGGTGGAGTAATGAGGACTAGCCTTATATAGGCCCCTTGGGCAGGCCAGAATGTGGCTATCTAGAGGGAGGGTGGACAATCACAGCTCCACATTCAGCCAAAGGAGAAACATGGAACAATTTAATTTGAGTGTAATAAATTTTAGTTGGTTCATTTGTGTAGTGTAAAGAACTCATTTAGTATCTGATAAAGAGAAGAAACAGCATCAATGAGCACCCACCTTTTCCCTTTCTTACTAGCTGTCCTATTCTACTCCCATAAGCAGCCCCTCCTTATCTCATTTGAGGTCCCAGCCCTGTTGATCACTACTTATCTTCCCACCAGCTACCCTCCTCATCAGTTTCAACCCTATCCATATGTCTTCCTGCTGATCCCCCCTTCCTTTCTCATAAGCCCAAGTCTTGTCTTCTGTATCTGTCCTAGTTCTGCAGATCTCTTTCCTTCTTGTGAGCAATGCCAGCCTCTTTCCTTCTTGGTCCGTGTGCAACCCTGCAGACAACCCCACCCTCATCTCTGGTACAAACCTCCATATCTCTTTACTCTTTAGAAGCAATGCCATCCATCTCTGTTCAAGGTCTATACATTCCTTCTTTCCTCCTAACACTACTACCCTTACTGCTGAACCCTGTAAGCCTCTTCTTCCTTCCCCATTAGGAGTTTCATATCATTCAAGCCTGCACCTTTTTGCCTGCCTGGGAAGGAAGGTGAGGAAAGAGTAACATAGTAAATGAGTGCAGAAAAAGACCATTTGGCTTGTCCAGTGTTATTGTCCACATTGTAACATCCTAGCAAAAAAAAAAAAAAGGTTTTCTTTTTTAGTCCCGAGTCTTGAAGCCTCATATTGTTACCTCTCATTTTCCAGGTCTGTCCCATATTCGCCATTGGCCGCCTTTCTGGCTGCAATGTTGACCTGCTTATCTGTGGCCTGTAATGGTAGGAGATCAGGAATAGTACTTTACTTTCCATAGTCTACTCCATGCATTTTACAGCTCTAAAGGACTTTATAAAGAGAATGGGGGCAGCCACCTGGGGGTACAGTTTTTGCTATGCTTAGTCCTTAAGACTTACTCTGTGGTGGAGAAGAAGTTGGAAAGATCAGGCAGAAAATGGGGGTCTTTAAGTGGGATTCATACATGTTGGCTGTTTTCTCCAGGATGGAAACATTTCCCGATGTGGCAGAGAAGGCTCTGAGAGAATTTCAAGCACTGCTGCAGTTCAGCCCATCACCTATTGGAAGCACCCGTATTCTGCAGCTCATGGCTATCAACATGTTTACCATTCACAACTCCCAGCTAAAAGGTATTGTATGTGTTTCTTGTGGAGACAAGACAAGTCTGAACCTGGGACCTGTGTACTGTTATAAGCATGCAGAGAACTCCAGTTATCTTTTATGAAGTTGTCCTATGCATAAATGATGGAAAAAGAATTTAAGAGCGCAGTTCATTAAAAAGAATGAAGTCAAAAGGGTGAGGTATGGACATATTGAATTACTGTGAGGAGGAGAAATATAAGATTTAGAAAGTTCTGATCCTACAATATTGAAGACTTACCTCCCCAGCATATGTTTGGCTTATTTCAGTTGAGAAAAAGAACGCAACTTTGCACCTTTCTTTTTGTCTCTGCCAACCTGTCTTTTTCTCTTTCTCTTCTCTCATTCAGGGCTCGATGCAGAAAGCCTTGCAGTAGAGCTGGCTCAGTGCAAGGCTCTACTGTGAAATTAGCTACCTAAAAACTACACAGCATGCTATAAGCAAGAGCATGCAAACTAATGTCATGTTAAAATTGTGGCAGTTCATTGCAAAATGTCACCTTTCCTGTTGGTGCCTGAGCAGCAATTGGTTCAGGCACTGACAGGGTGACATTTTAAAAGAAAAAAGTTGCTGGCGTTTGGCCCCGATCTCCCACCCACCTCATTAAAAATAAGAATTTCCCTCGTGTCTAGTGCTCGCCCCTCCCCAGCAACATGACTGGACCCCTCCCTCCCCCCGGCTTAATATTGCTCTGCTGTCTAGTGGCACCCCTCCCTCCTCTCTTTTCTCTGCCTGACCTGAATTCAAAATTAAGTTCCCCTTCCCCTGACTGTAAGAAACCACTCCCTGTATCTTGTGGCACTTCCCACCCTCCCCAACCCCTTTTGCAAGCTCCCTGGATTCTCGTACTTGAAGAGGCAGGAACAATACCTGAAGGGAATGGACAACATGAGAAATGATCTACTAAAATTAGAAGAATGGTTGAATGTTTGATGGTTGAATGTTTGACTGTTACAATTTAATTCAAAGAAGTGCAAAGTGATGCACCTGGGGTGTGAAATAAAAAAAAAAAACAACAACAACAGTATGTACTAGTGGACGAGAGACTGACATGCATGGATCAGGAGAGAGACCGTGGGGTGATAGTGTCCGAGGATCTCAAGATGGCAAAACAATGTGACAAGATGGTGGCTGTTGCCTGAAAAAACGATGGGCTGCAAAGAGAGTGGCATAACCAGCAGAAGAAAGGAGATATTGATGCCCTATACAAGTCAATGAGGCCCCACTTGGAGTATTGTCTAGTTTTAGAGGCTGTATTTCTTCAAGGTGGTTCAGAGGAAGGTGACAAAAATGATACAGAGTTTGTGCCAAAAACTATATGAGAAGAGACTGGAGGACTTGAATATATATACGCTGGAGAAAAGGAGACAGAGGGGGGTGATATGATACAGACATTTAAGTACTTGAAAGATATTAATATACAGACAAACCTTTCCAGAAACATAGGTTGCAGGGAGGTAGACTTAGGAGTAATGTCAGAAAATAAATTTTCACAGAGATGGTACTGGATGCTGGAACACCCTTCCAAGAGAGGAGGTAGAGTCAAAAATGGTGATCAAATTAAAAAATGTGAGGGTTAGACACAGGAGATGCCTAAATAGAAAGAGGATGGAAACACAAAATGGCGGTTAAGGTGTTATGTTGGACAAGAGTAGTGGGAACTAAGGCCAAAGCCGGACAGACTTCTACAGTCTGTGTCCAGCAAATGGCAAAAGTCTGGTGAAGATTCAGCAACTGACACAACAGCAGCAGTGATCCAGGGAAAGAATAGTGGGCAAGACTTCATCCAAACATGATATATATTAGAAACAAGACCTGGCTTGGCCAAGTTTCGGACAAACCTTCATCAGGGGTCACACAGGTTTCCAAACCAAATCAGTGAGGCTTAAAGCAGGTGCTTTGATTCCTGCATGAACAGTTCTTCAGTACAAGTGCCAAAAAACAGCTTCAGTCTGAAACTTGGCCAGATTGGGTCTTGTTTCCAATATAATCTTATTTGGATGAACTCTTGCCCACTGTTCTTTCCCTGGATTGCTGCTGCTGCTGTTGTGTTGTTTGCTTCTATTCTGCAGTGGACTGTCTCCTGTTTGTTTTTGAAAATTCAGAAACTCCAATGTTGTAGATCACTTTATTGTCACGTACTGCAAGTGAGGGTGCTGTGCAGCTCATGGGGTAGGGATATACATCTTGACTGATAGGTTGAATACTGTCTGCAATACTTGGGGATGGTATATGGTAATAACCAAGACTCCATCATGTTTGGCTGCTTATATGTAGCTGGTATGGTTGAGACTTGCCAACCAGTGTTTAAGGATGGGTGGCTGTGGCGGGTGCAGCTCTGGCCACTTTGTTGGGCAGAGTGGATGGATCTTGTGGGTCTTTATCTTCCATCATTTACTGTGTTACCAGACACCAGGAAAATAGATTCTTTTTTTAAAATATTGTTGGGATGGGTGTGGGAGGGAACAAGGTGGGCGGGAGGGTGCTGATGCTGGAGGGACATTTATTTTAAACTGTGGTGGTGCAGAGAGGAGAAAAATGGGGCTGATGCTGACCGTAGGGGCTCTGCGCCAGCCTCAGATCTGGTGGTAGGTTTCAGGCATTGACAGTCTTGCATTGGTGCAGGATAGATGATAGGCTCTTTAGCATGCATTTTAATATGCTGTGTTCTGATGTCTACTGTGGGAGTTACCTTCAGTGCAGAAACCTTTTTTTGCATACAGCGGCCACTAATGATCAGGTGGTCTGCTCAATAATTGCAGGCTGCAGTAGCTATCTGCATCTGTCTCCTAGAGTCTTAGATGTAGAACTGTTCTGAAGTAAGGTCTTTGAGCAATCCTGTGCTCTATCATGACTTTCTTTGTAGTGAGCTGTTCTGGAATTCAGCTTGCTTAGACTAGGAGGGCTACGGCCCACTAGATAACCAGAGCCTTACAAAGGAATACAACCAAGAACCTCTGGGGCAAGGAGCAAGATTTACCCCCCAGGCTATATGGCTCAGCTGTGAGGCGGTTTGTAGAGGTAAGAACTAGAGGGTGGAGGAATTGATTCCTGGGCAGAGGAAGCTCCTGTTTCCCCGAAAAAGACTTATTAATTCTCTGAAGCCTTCTTGCTCTTGCTTTGGGGTGGCATAAAGGAGAGACTGAAATGTCTTGGGGAAAAATGACAGAATTAATTTTTTTTGCTCACTCATTTATAGTGGAGATTAGGAAATTTTTGTTTCACGTTGTTCCCCGTATCATTTATGGAAATGTTTGTTTTCTTCAGGATTTTTCAGGCATTTTTTTCATTGATGGGAGCAATGTCATCAGAGCATGGACTCTTCCTAAAGGGGGCTCCCTCTTTCTCGATAACGCGTGCATATGCAATGGTTTATGCTTACGCGCACTATCGGGAAAGAGAATGTGCTCTTTCTGAAAGAGTGTGTCCTCTTTTGAAAGAGTGAGCATTATTGATGACAAAAGATAAAACACCAAGGGGTCCTTTTACTAACATGCACTAATAGATTTAGCGCACGCTAACGAATTAGTGTGCGTTAAGTATCATGCAGCCCATAGGTATACAGTGAGCTGTGTGGCACTTAGCACGTGCTAATTGTTAGAGTGCAGTAAATCCGTTAGCGCACCTTAGTAAAAGGACCTCAAAATTTCCAGTTTTTGTTTTTGCTTTCTGCTCATTTTCATTTGATGACATGAAACAACTTGGAAGATGTTGTTGATATTTCCCATGACGTTTCAAACGAATGCCCAGTGGAAATACATCCCTAGTGAAACTATTTTGGACAAATAAGAATTTGAAGAATAACAGCAATGAAGAACTACAAAAATCAAAACAAACAAAAAACCTGTTGCAACGTAAAGTTCCATTAAACTGCCTCTACATTCCATGTACTGATACTGCCAGTCATAGTATAGTGACACAGTGTATTTGTCATTTGCCAGAAAACTGTGAAGGGATCTTATACTGCTGCAGTCTGTCATGGGACATGTTGGAGGGAACTCAATAACCAAAAAACTTGAGCATTAAGCACTTTTCTGTAAAGGGAGCATGGCCTTTATAGAATAGCATTCGGTACAGATCTTGCACATAACTTAAAAGCAGATGTAAATGCCAGTGCCTAACTTAAGCGTGTTTCGGGCAAATTCTATAAATCTTCACACAACTTTTTGGTGCACTCCTAACATGTCCCTTTCCACTCCCCCTTTTCAGATTTTCACAGTTGAAGTTAGGCGCTGTGCTTTATAGAATTGCATGCAGCGAGATGCATGTGCAAATTTTTAAGACTGCCAATTAACATTAGTAATTGGTTGTTAACACCCATTCTTGATGTTTTGGAGCTCATTAGTCAAATTATTTATGCACTCAACTCTGGTACACAAGGTTGGATGCAGAAATTTAGATGCGATATGTAGAATCCGAGGGATTGCGCATGTGTGTATGAAGTATTCACTGTCACCATCTGTGGTGGGGCAGAGTACATGTGTGGTTATATGGAATTGAAAACACCAAGATAGAGAATACGCTGTATAGCACAGATGGAAATGGGTAGCACATATCTAGCAAATGAAAAAAGAAAAAAAGACTTGAGCTACAGCCCATACTAAGACAACACGCCCCTACAAGATAAGTGGACTTTTTGATAAACTTTAAGAACTTCAGAGAGCACTACAGCTAGACATAGAAGTCCAGGAATGGAGGAATACATGAAGGTAAAGACTGTAATGGAATGAGAAGGTTCATGATCCACTAAAATTAATTAATTAATTTATTTGTTACATTTGTATCCCACATTTTCCCACCTATTTGCAGGCTCAATGTGGCTTACATAGTACCGTAAGGCGTTTGCCAAGACCGGTAGAGAAACAAATACAAGGTGATATTGTGGTCGAATAAGGTCCATTTGTTTCAGGCACAATAAGGTCAATAGAGGGAAGGTTAAATAGTGTCCAATATGATCGTTGGGTTTGCTGTGTTGCAGAGTGTTGGCATCTATGTTGGGTCAATAGGGTATGCCTTTTTGAACAGGTAGGTCTTTAGTGATTTCCTGAATTTTAGATGGCTGTAGATTGTTTTCACTCCTTTACCGAATGGTAGGGAGGTAAGGATATATAGTGCTATGATTGTGTGCGTTGGTGCTGTTATAAGAGTAATTTATTAGCTCAACAATATGCACCCAGTACTGAGCAGTATCACATATATATAAAAAAAAGATGTATTATAATTTGTAGTATAAAGGCAATTAGGTTTCTATATTTCTTAAGTTTATCAAGTGGGAAACCGGAAGTGTTATTGATTCCCCAGAGTATAACAATAAGTTAAAATTTTAATGCCAAGAAGTGCAGAGTGATGCACTTGGGGTGCAGAAGTTCAAGGGAGATATACCAGATAGGAGGAGAGAGATTGATAAACACAGCTCTGGATACGGCCCTTGGAGTGATGGTGGCTGAGGATGTCAAGGTGATGATACAATGCAACAAGGTGGTGGCTTTGGCTCGAAGGATGCTAGGCTGCATAGAGAGGGGTATAACTAGCAGAAGAAAGGAGGTGTTGATTCCAAGTCATTGGTGAGGCCCCATTTGGAGTATTGTGTTCAGTTTTGGAGGCTGTATCTTGCTAAGGACTTAGATTTGAAGTGGTTCAGAGAAAAGCAACCAAAATGGTATGGGGTTTGCATTGCAAGATGTATAAGGAGAGACTTGAGGACCTGAACCTGTACACCCTGGAGGAAAGGAAAGATAGTGGTGATATGATACAGATGTTCAAATATTTGAAAGGTATTAATTTGCAAACAAATCTTTTCCAGAGATGAGAAGGTAGTATAACTAGAGGACGTGAATTGAGGTTGAAGGAGGGCTGACTCAGGAATAATGTCAGGAAGTACTTTTTCACAGAGAGGGTGGTAGATACATGGAATGCCCTCCTGCATGAGGTGGTGGGGATGAAAATGTTACCAGAATTCAAAAATGTGTGGGATAAACACAAAGGAATCCTGTATAGAAAGCATAGAACCAAACAAGCTTAGTGGTGATCAGATGGCAACACCAGTAATTGGGAAGCGAAATCAGTACTGGGCAGGCTTCTGCAGTGTGTGCCCTGATCATGGCTGGACAGATTCAGCTTCCGTAACTGGTGAACAAGGCCAGTGTCGGGCAGATTTCTACGGTCTGTGCCCTGAAAATGGCAAGGACAAATCAAGATCAAGTATATGTATCATATCTTATACTATGATTTTATCTTGGTGGGCAGATTGAATGGAGCATACGGGTCTTTTTCTTCTGTCACCTACTATGTTACTATGTTCTGCACTCATTTGCAGATTTAGACCCCACCTAATCTTTCACATAGTAACATAGTAGGTGACAGCAGATGAAGACCTGAATGGTCCATCTAGTCTGCCCAATAGCCACATTCTTTCTCGTGCTCCCTCCTCCCACACTCTACCTCGCATGATTGCATAAGCTTGAAATTTGTAGATTTGTTGGGGTCCCTTTAGCATTTATTTTGTAGTGAATACTTCAGAGGTAGAGGACGCTTATTGTGGTGCATTGAGGAGTGAAAGTGCTTCCTTCTTGATAGGGTGTTTGGGGAAGGGGTATTTGAAGGGAGCTATAAAGGAGAATGCAAGTGGTTGCTTTAGATAATAAAGGAAAACACCAGACCAAAGTTAAACAAAAATGTATATTCTGTGCTACTTTAAATTAATTTGCTATACAATTAATTGCTATACAATTTGTTTGCTATACAATTTGCTATTAATTTGCTATCAACGGTTTGGTTTGATATAACAGCTAAAGTGGAGAGCGGCCACTCAAAACTCAAAGTCCTGGATTTCAAGCGTGCTGACTTTAGTAAAATGGGGGAATACCTGAGGAAGGAGATGATGGGCTGGGAGGAAGTACGAGAAGTGGAAGGACAGTGGTCCAGGCTGAAAGAAGCTATAAATAGGGCCACAAACCTTTATGTAAGGAAAGTAAATAAAAGCAAGAGAAAAAGGAAACCGATATGGTTCTCCAAGCAAGTAGTTGAGAAAATAAAGGCTAAAGAGTTGGCATTCCAGAAATGCAGAAAAACTCAAGAAAAGGAACACATGGAGGAATACCGGATGAAACTGAAAGAAGCCAAGAGAGAGATACGACTAGCAAAAGCGGAAGAACAAATGGCTAGAAATGTAAGGAGGGGTGATAAAAATTTCTTCAGGTATATTAGTGAAAGGAGAATGACTAAATAGGGAATTGTGAGACTAAAAGATACTGCGAACCGCTATGTGGAAAATGATGAAGAAAAAGCAAATTTGCTAAATAGATACTTTTGTTCTGTTTTCACAGAAGAAAATCCTGGAGAAGGACCGCGATGGACTGGAAATAGTACAAATGTGAATGAAGTGGATAGAGCACCGTTCACGGAAGAAAGTGTGTATCAACAACTTGAAAAGCTAAAGGTGGACAAAGCCATGGGACCGGACGGGATCCACCCCAGGATATTGAGGGAGCTCAGAGAGGTTTTGGCGGGTCCTCTTAAAGATTTGTTTAATATATCCTTGCAGACAGGAAAGGTTCCGAGGGATTGGAGAACGGCGGAGGTGGTCCCTCTTCACAAAAGTGGTGATAGGGAAGAAGCTGGAAACTACAGGCCGGTAAGCCTCACTTCGGTTATTGGAAAAGTAATGGAAGCGATGCTGAAGGAAAGGATAGTGAATTTCCTGGAAGCCAATAATTTGCAAGATCCGAGACAACATACAGTGGTGGAAATAAGTATTTGATCCCTTGCTGATTTTGTAAGTTTGCCCACTGACAAAGACATGAGCAGCCCATAATTGAAGGGTAGGTTATTGGTAACAGTGAGAGAGAGCACATCACAAATTAAATCCGGAAAATCACATTGTGGAAAGTATATGAATTTATTTGCATTCTGCAGAGGGAAATAAGTATTTGATCCCCCACCAACCAGTAAGAGATCTGGCCCCTACAGACCAGGTAGATGCTCCAAATCAACTCGTTACCTGCATGACAGACAGCTGTCGGCAATGGTCACCTGTATGAAAGACACCTGTCCACAGACTCAGTGAATCAGTCAGACTCTAACCTCTACAAAATGGCCAAGAGCAAGGAGCTGTCTAAGGATGTCAGGGACAAGATCATACACCTGCACAAGGCTGGAATGGGCTACAAAACCATCAGTAAGACGCTGGGCGAGAAGGAGACAACTGTTGGTGCCATAGTAAGAAAATGGAAGAAGTACAAAATGACTGTCAATCGACAAAGATCTGGGGCTCCACGCAAAATCTCACCTCGTGGGGTATCCTTGATCATGAGGAAGGTTAGAAATCAGCCTACAACTACAAGGGGGGAACTTGTCAATGATCTCAAGGCAGCTGGGACCACTGTCACCACGAAAACCATTGGTAACACATTACGACATAACGGATTGCAATCCTGCAGTGCCCGCAAGGTCCCCCTGCTCCGGAAGGCACATGTGACGGCCCGTCTGAAGTTTGCCAGTGAACACCTGGATGATGCCGAGAGTGATTGGGAGAAGGTGCTGTGGTCAGATGAGACAAAAATTGAGCTCTTTGGCATGAACTCAACTCGCCGTGTTTGGAGGAAGAGAAATGCTGCCTATGACCCAAAGAACACCGTCCCCACTGTCAAGCATGGAGGTGGAAATGTTATGTTTTGGGGGTGTTTCTCTGCTAAGGGCACAGGACTACTTCACCGCATCAATGGGAGAATGGATGGGGCCATGTACCGTACAATTCTGAGTGACAACCTCCTTCCCTCCGCCAGGGCCTTAAAAATGGGTCGTGGCTGGGTCTTCCAGCACGACAATGACCCAAAACATACAGCCAAGGCAACAAAGGAGTGGCTCAGGAAGAAGCACATTAGGGTCATGGAGTGGCCTAGCCAGTCACCAGACCTTAATCCCATTGAAAACTTATGGAGGGAGCTGAAGCTGCGAGTTGCCAAGCGACAGCCCAGAACTCTTAATGATTTAGAGATGATCTGCAAAGAGGAGTGGACCAAAATTCCTCCTGACATGTGTGCAAACCTCATCATCAACTACAGAAGACGTCTGACCGCTGTGCTTGCCAACAAGGGTTTTGCCACCAAGTATTAGGTCTTGTTTGCCAGAGGGATTAAATACTTATTTCCCTCTGCAGAATGCAAATAAATTCATATACTTTCCACAATGTGATTTTCCGGATTTAATTTGTGATGTGCTATCTCTCACTGTTACCAATAACCTACCCTTCAATTATGGGCTGCTCATGTCTTTGTCAGTGGGCAAACTTACAAAATCAGCAAGGGATCAAATACTTATTTCCACCACTGTAGTTTTACGAAAGGGAAATCGTGCCAAACGAATCTCATTGAGTTCTTTGATTGAGTGAAAGGAGAATTGAATCAGGGACGAGCTATGGACGTAATCTACTTAGATTTCAGCAAAGCTTTTGACACGGTTCCCCACAGGAGGCTCTTAAATAAACTGGATGGGCTGAAGATAGGACCTGAAGTGGTGAACTGGATTAGGAACTGGTTGACGGACAGACGCCAGAGGGTGGTGGTGAATGGAATTCGCTCGGAGGAGGGAAAGGTGAGTAGTGGAGTGCCTCAGGGATCGGTGCTGGGGCCGATTCTGTTCAATATATTTGTGAGTGACATTGCCGAAGGGTTAGAAGGTAAAGTTTGCCTATTTGCGGATGATACTAAGATCTGTAACAGAGTGGAAACCCGAGAGGGAGTGGAAAACATAAAAAAGGATCTGAGGAAGCTAGAAGAATGGTCTAAGGTTTGGCAATTAAAATTCAATGCGAAGAAATGCAAAGTGATGCACTTAGGGAATAGAAATCCATGGGAGACGTATGTGTTAGGCGGGGAGAGTCTGATAGGTACAGGCGGAGAGAGGGATCTTGTGGTGATAGTATCTGAGGATTTGAAGGCGACGAAACAGTGTGACAAGGCGGTGGCCGTAGCTAGAAGGTTGTTAGGCTGTATAGAGAGAGGTGTGACCAGCAGAAGAAAGGGGGTGTTTATGCCCCTGTATAAGTCGTTGGTGAGGCCCCACCTGGAGTATTGTGTTCAGTTTTGGAGGCCGTATCTTGTTAAGGATGTAAAAAGAATTGAAGCGGTGCAAAGAAAAGCTACGAGAATGGTATGGGATTTGCGTTACAAGACATATGAGGAGAGACTTGCTGAACTAAACATGTATACTCTGGAGGAAAGGAGAAACAGGGGTGATATGATACAGACGTTCAAATATTTGAAAGGTATTAATCCGCAAACGAACCTTTTCCGGAGATGGGAAGATGGTAGAACGAGAGGACATGAAATGAGATTGAAGGGGGGCAGACTCAAGAAAAATGTCAGGAAGTATTTTTTCACGGAGAGAGTAGTGGATGCTTGGAATGCCCTCCCGCGGGAGGTGGTGGAAATGAAAACGGTAACGGAATTCAAACATGCGTGGGATAAGCATAACGGAATCCTGTGCAGAAGGAATGGATCCTCAGGAGCTTAGTCAAGATCGGGAGGCGGGGCTGGTGATTGGGAGGCGGGGATAGTGCTGGGCAGACTTATACCGTCTGTGCCAGAGCCGGTGGTGGGAAGCTGGACTGGTGGTTGGGAGGCGGGGGTAGTGCTCGGCAGACTTATACCGTCTGTGCCAGAGCCGGTGGTTGGGAGGCGGGAATAGTGCTGGGCAGACTTATACGGTCTGTGCCCTGAAGAGCACAGGTACAAATCAAAGTAGGGTATACACAAAAAGTAGCAAATATGAGTTATCTTGTTGGGCAGACTGGATGGACCGTGCAGGTTTTTTCTGCCGTCATCTACTATGTTACTATGTAAGTGTGACTCACTATAACACAAAAGTATTGTATTACTTTTTTTTCTCCAAGAGATTTTATTAATTTTCCATATAGCATGGTTAACAATACAAAAGTTAAACAGAAATGATACAAAAATTATGCAGAGGAAAGGATATCGTAGTATGATGATAATGTCCATATCAGACTACTAATATCTAGCATCTAATATTGTATTACCGTGATAGGAGTATTGTGGCTGCATGTTGGGTGTGGAATTTTTGTAGTAGCCGCTCACACACAATGCCTTAGACATTCAGAAGTATTATAGTAGCACTTACATTGTTATAATGTTCTAAAGTAATGTTCAAAGAAGGTCTTATACTGTACGCACAAATGATTCCTATAGTTCTCTCCAGAACTATGAATCCTTAAGCATTAAGGATGTAAACGTGAAACAAAATGGCAGAAATCTCACCTAGATGAAGATATACTCAACTGTAAGAAACACTCGGAAGTGTACCATGAGGCCTTTGCAAAAGCCAAAAAACCCTCAATATTTCTTTCAACACATTGAACAGGCTTCAAATTCATCCAAGCAACTATTCAAAATAGTAAATAGTCTACTGCAAATACCACAACAAAACTGGCCTTCTCAGTCACAACAAACCAGCAGTGATTTTACCCCGTATTTTGTCAATGAAATTAAAGGTCTTTGTCAGGACCTACAGACAGTTCCATTGAGCCTCCCCCAGCTAATGAGAAGAACACTCCCTTTCCACCCCCCCCCCCCCCACCCTGCACAGCCATCTGGACTCATTCAACTAGGTCAAAGTAGAGGCTTTCAAATCTTGAGAGGCTTACGACTTACATCCTGTCATCTTGACCCCTGTCCAGCAAAGATAGTACTGCTAGTAAGCAAAGGCCTCATTGAAAGGGCCACAAATACTAACTTCTTTCTTTTGGATGGGCATCTGCCAACAACACTAAAAGGGGTTGTAGTGTGCCCCTTACTGAAAAAGAGCTTCCTAAATCAGGAGAAGCTTGAAAACTACTAACCAGTTTCTAAAACCCCTTTCCTGGGGTTCCATTCAGTTCAATGACTGGAAAATGAAAGTAACAGGTTAGACCCATTGTCAGTCTAGTTTCAGACGTGTGTATAGAACAGAAAGTTATTTTGTCCTTTCTTGATGATCGCCACAGAAACTATGACTAGACATCTGCCATAATATTAGTGTTGCTGGATTTCTCAGCAACCTTCAACACTGTGGATCATAATCCCCTGGATTCTATATATGGCTACTAAAGTTATTCGCGTAAATTTGGCAGTGCAACCAAATTATGCACACAACTTAATTGTTTAAGAAGCCAATCAGTGCCGATAATTAGTCAAAAACAAGCAATTATTGGCATTAATTAAAATCCAATATTTTCACAATTGTAGACATCTCTTCGGAGAGGAGCATTACAAGTCCGTTCTGCTTTTTAATATATATTTCATATATATCTTTTTGAAGAGAGGAGACCTGAGAGGATTGTGTCTCGTTATTTCCCTTGGAGTACACATTCCATGTTACATCTTCCGAGGTTACAAAGACCCCTGAGACAGGCCATTGGGCCGAAACACGGCCGTGTCGGGTCATTTTTATGTACATTGTTATTTTTTAACTTTTTATTTTTTAAGTGAATAAATATATAATTGTTGGTATCCTCATCCACTCTCCTCACTTTTTGTTTTATATCCCATTAATTAAAATTTACATGTGCAGCTTTCTAAGTGTATTCTGTAAAGTGGTGCGTGTAAGTTTTAATGCATGGATGGATCTCAAAAGGGGGCGTGGCCATGGGAGGGACATAGGCAGGTCATGGATGGTTCTAGAAATTATATGCACTGTTATGGAATACGCCCATCCACGCCAAGTTAGGTGTGGGCATTTACACCAGGTTTTAGTTGGCTTTTAGTTGGCATAAATGGTCATGCCTAAATTTAATCACAGGCCCGGGTGCCACGTGCATTCTATAAGCCATTAGGCATGGTTTATAGAGTAGCTCTAAGTGCGTTTTATTCTGCACCAACTTTTTCGATGCCATATATAGAATTTTGTCCAGTATACTTAGAAGTCTGTCAGAAACAGGTATTAGTGTACAGTATTTACATGGTTCAAATCCTATCTATCAGACTGACAAAAATCAGTTCTGTTCAGTAACAGCATATTACTTTGGGCAGTGAACTACAGGGTACCACAGGGATCCATACTGTCACCTATTTTATTTAGTATCTACCTCAAGCCTTTAACTGAGCTGCTTTGGTGATGGACACAAATTGTATATCTATCCCAATGATGTGCAGCTACTCATAGCCATTGAACCAGATCTACCCATAGCTTTGAATAAACAGCAAATCAGGAATGGGGAAAAAACAACAAACTGTGCCTGAACTCAAGAAAACATAGGGCCTCATTCTTGGTGCAGCAGTTGAAGCCCAGTCAATTCCTATGGGCTTTCTCTCATTTGCTGTGGCTTTGTAAAAGAAGCCCATAGACTCTGTTGGTTCCTAAAGCAAGTGGATAGGTACTTGACTTCAAAATACCATTTGGGAAGTATGAACTACCTCAAAAGTCTTGGGATAATTTGGTCTCACATATTCAAACAACCTTTAAAAACGGTTCTTATCATCTACGGCAACTATAAAATCTCTCTCCATATACTGAAAAGACAAGTCATACCACAGTGGTCCATGCTATAATAATGTTAAAAAAATGCCCACTCTTAATATTTATATATACAGCACTCTAATGATTCCCCAATCAGTCTCTGACTAATAATACTGTATATTATTTCTCATGCATAATCATTCTTATATTAGTAGACCTCAGAGGTATTGTTGATGTTAAGCTTTCACTTTGATGTTATTAAACATATAGAGATCAAACTTGTATGCCTCTTGTCATTGGTCAGATATCAATAACTTTTTTTTAAAACTTTTAACTTTTTAAATGGAAAAGAAAAATCCGTTGTACTTAGCTTTGTATCAACTAAAGCTTCAAGTCTTTAAGACTTCTGCCACTCGTCAACTAGGGCTCCACACCCAATTCTTTGTGACTTCTGCCAGTCATCGTCTAGGGCCCTAGATGATGACTGGTAGAAGTCACAAAGACTTGGGTGTGGAGCCCTAGTTGACGAGTGGCAGAAGTCTTAAAGACTTGAAGCTTTAGTTGATACAAAGCTAAGTACAACGGATTTTTCTTTTCCATTTAAAAAGTTAAAAGTTAAAAAAAAAGTTATTGATATCTGACCAATGACGAGAGGCATACAAGTTTGATCTCTAGATGTTTAATATCAAAGTGAAAGCTTAACATCAACAATACCTCTGAGGTCTACTAATATAAGAATGATTATGCATGAGAAATAATATACAGTATTATTAGCCATGCTATAATAATGTCATAACTGGACTACTGTAATGCTCTCTATATTGGTCAAACCAAAAAGAGTTTGCAGCAGCTCTATCTCATTCAAAATTCTGTAATATGACTGATTTTATTTATTGGGATTTTAGTTCTTTGGTGGGAAGTGGTGTGACCACATCCTAGCATTCCTGCAAAAACTACACTGGTTACCAAACTTACGGGGCCACATTTAAAACTCTGTCTTTGATTTTCAAGGTCCTCAGACGAACTGGGCCAGAGTACCTAAAGAATAAGCTCACTTGCTTACTACACACCTTTGAGGGCCTTATCAAGGAGCATCAGTATTTTTATTTATGTTTGTATTTATTTATTTACAACAAAGCTTATAACCCAATAAATCGTGATGGGTCAAGGTGGAGTACAATCATTTACAATAAAAACATATTGATGCACACAGAAGAAAGAAATGGAAATTAACAAAAAGCTAACAAAAATAAGCACTTTTAATAAATAAGCCTTTAAAAACCTACAAAAATCAGCATCATTATCTGTGATACGTAATGCAACTGGTAGCATGTTCCACAGGAGAGGCGTATAACAATAAAAAGTTTGTGCATAGGTTAACAGAAGTCTGCCATCAATCATAGGAGCCAAAGTATATATAGACTGGAAACAGATACACAATGGCTGACTCGTTATGTGCAGACATGATTTAAACAAGAACATAAAAACTTTGTATTATAGTCTCACCAAAAGAAATTGCGTGATGTGATACCCGACAGCAATCTTTCTCAGGAATAGCACTACACTTTGGAACTCACTCCCAGAGAGGTTACGCTGAACTCAAGTCTGCCTCTATTTCAGGAAGCAGGTGAATGCCTGGTTCTCTTCCCAAGTCTTTGGTACATGTGGCGATGGACTACCCACTCACTCTGCACCAGGACCAGCCTGGCGCACACCTTGTAACTTAGACCAGTTTCTTTTTTTTTTTTTTTTTTTATTTTATTTATCAATTTTGAATAACATTCAAGTATATACTTGTATAGAAAAGTTTGTTCAGTTTCATTATACAATATATAGACTCAAAATCTTACATATTTAATAAGAAAATATTTTCCCCAAACAAATCTCAAGTCCACGATTGGAGATTCATGATGTTACATATATGGATATTTATTTCAGGCAACTAAACAAGGATTTGCTGAGTCTGATTCCCTTAAACGGTTCCATTTATATTTACACTGAACTATTCTCACCCCTCCCAATGAGCTCCTTAGGAGTTAAAAAAAAGCAGTGAGTTGTGGTAGATTAAAAAAAAACATACTTATTAGCTTGGTATTTAACAACGCACTTGCAAGGATATCTTAGAAAAAATGTCGCGCCTATATGAAGAACTCTAGATTTCATCATAAGGAATTGCCTACGCTTCTAGGTATCTTTAGTAATGTCTGAAAAAACACTTATTTTCAGTCCAAGGAAACTTTTTTCCCTATTCTGAAAGAATAGTCTCATTAACCAGTTTTTATCTGGCATTAATGACACAGTTGCAAGTAAAGTTGATGGTGTCACCGTCTCGCTGACGCCTCTAAGATCTCTGAGACATCAAGTTCTTGATTTTGACTCTCTCTATTTTTTGTTGGCAAATAGTATATTTGTGAAAACGGGGGAATTGCTTCCTCGGCTACTCCCAGTATTTCTCTTATATATTTTCTTAGCATATCCCTTGGAGACGTCGTAAATTGTTGAGGAAAATTCAAAAAACGCAAATTATTATTTCTTACAGCATTTCCCAGGGATTCAGTTTTTCTTCTAAGGAATATCAAGTCTCTAGTCATAGATTCCTGAAGTCATTGTGTCTTTTTAGCTTCATTTTCATATTCCTTATTTTTATTTACTATTGTGTCCACTTTAAGTTCAATATCTTTTGTCTTTTGGTCTAAGATTGATAAATCTTGAGTCAATTTTTTAATCTGTGGTGACATTACTTTTCTCAGTTCTACAATCAATGATCATAAACTGTCCAGTGTTACTTCACTTGGCTTTTCAAGTAATATAGGAAAAGAAGTCGTTGTTACCTCTATATTAGTAGCGGCAAGTCATTGTTCCTCCCTCATGGCTGGAGTCTCTTTCGATGTTTCAAGAGTAGGTAAAACTACTCTTTCAGTCTAGTTATTTAGATTTGCCTCGGTCCGGATTTCACCGGTTAGTTGCACTGCCAAACACTCTGCCCCCATATCACTTCTGGATTCCGGGATCGAGGATGCCATCCAAGGGGTACTACTACCAGATGGGGGAGGAGTTCTTGTGTCGGGGCTGAGCGAAAGCTCCAGCCCAGAGAGCGCTATGGGGTCTCCATTCACCCCAGAGCGGACCAGCAGGCCGCTCTCCGGCATCTCTGGAACCGCGTTCCTCCGAAGAAAAGTCTGCAAACTTGGCTGGTTAGAGGAAAGGCTTTGCCTTTGAGGAGCTGTGGAGGAGGGCCAGCCCCTTCTCTTCGGCATCGCTAATAGTAGAAGCGGAGGTTCAGAGGAGCAGCAGGTACGTCTGACAAACAGCGCCCAGTTTCTCATGTCTTACTTAACTGTACATATAATTTGCCTTCTTATCTTAATAAGTATTTACTACCCATCTTGTCGTGTCTATATAGCTCAACTGCACTTACTTCCTCATCCACCTATTGAGATGTTTCATCGTATTGTATGAACAGCGTTAGCATCATATCTGTTATTTGAATGTTTTAATGTGTGCATATTATTTTCATTCTATCATACAGTATCTGTTATATGAATGTTCTTCCATGTTCTCTATTATGATATAATTCATTTCCTGTGACATTTATCATATTTCTGTTATATGATTATTTTACAGTGCTGTTAAATGTTTATATTTCTGATACTGTGTCATGTTAGTTGTATTACTAAGATTCATTTACTTTATTGAATGTATTTTAATGTGTTAAAAGTACAACCAGTTATATTTGCCATATTGTTTTGAGGGGGGGGGTTCAACATATAATTTTTAATTTTTTGCCACCTAATTCCCTGGGGCAACATAATTAAAATAAATTGGAGGAAGTTTTTTTTTCATCCAGCATGCAAGTATGCGGTGGAAATTTGTTGCTAGAAGATGTGGTCAAGGCAGTTAGCTAGATTTTAAAAATCTTAGACAATTTCCTGAGAAACAAGTCAATAGACCATTATTAGCAATGTAGTCATGGGAAAGCCACTGATTATCCCTGAGTGTGAGCAATAAGGAATAGATTTGCTGCTTGGGATCCTGCTGGGTTCTTGTGAACTGGATTGGCCACTGTTGGAGACAAGATGCACTGCTTGATTGATCTTTGGTCTGACTCAATATGGTTCATCTTATGTTCTTATGCCTGTGCTATATGGTGGTGCACTGTGTGAGAAGCTTGTGCTGCTATTGCATGTGGGGGGCACAGTGTGTGTGTATACAAGGGTGTGTTTATCTGTCTAGCCTTTCTTCATAAGGGAACCATTCCACCTATTTTTAACATTTTGCTGCTCTTTTCTAGTTTTACTATATCGTTTCTGAAGTGACACAGCACTCAGGTGCGGTCCATCATAGATCTGTACAAAGGTATTATGAATTCTCTGCTTTGCTTTTCATTCCTTTCTGAATAATTTCTAACTCTGTTTGCCTTTTGGCTGCCTCATCATTGACGTAAAGATTTCATTGTATTGTATTCAGTGAATCTAAAGAATAGATATGTTGCTACATTGAGCTGGGTTTTATATTTGGGGGGGGGGGGGGAGAAGAGTAGAGATTTTTATTTTGTTATATTTACTATGTATGATTAGTGTTGTTTGTAATTATGTTTAAATTTATTTTAATTTGCTATGATGCTGTTGCCATGCAGCAGAAAAGTCAGATCAATAGCTCTAAGATTATTTTCATGAATTGTGACTTTTAATATGAAACACAGCATTGTGTACATATCTTTAGGATTGTTTTTCTCTATGTGCATCACTTTGTATTGTTCGTATTAAATTGCATTTGCCATTTACATGCTCAGTTCCCCAATCTGGCAAGGTCTGGAAGAGTATCCTAATTATTAGAGCAGCAGGCTGAGAACCAGTGATACTACTGCTTGAGATGTTGCACAAGTCACTTAACTCTCCATTGTGGGTACAAACTTAGATTGTAACCTTTGAAGACAAGAAAATACCTATTGTACCTGAATATAACTCTCTCGAGCTACTACTGAAAAGGCATGAGCTAATGAAGAATTTGGTTATACGTGCCAGTTTTCTTTCTTTGAGTCCTCTAGATCTGTCAAGAACCAATGGGTTATGTCCAACAACCAGCAGATAGATACAGAGCACAACGTCTTGTGAACCTTGCCCTCTAAAGGGCCCTGTGTAGTAGCGGCTTGCCAGTATTTCTGTAACAAAGCAATATAGAAAAAAATACCCCAGACACCTTCCTGAAAGAGGAGAGGGCACTAGAGGGCCAGCAGCAAGATGACTGCCTAAGGGAAAACACTGCAGAGGATCACTACAAAGAATCACATCCTCTTTGTTTCTTGGACACAACCCATGATAATTTTAGGAAGGTCTGCCTTGAAAAATGGGCAGCATTAAAACTCAACGACAAAAGCACAGTGGGCCTCAAGAATAGTTATAGAAATGAAGTTTAATTGGAGACCCAGTGCGGGCTGTGTTGCGATGTTATGCCTGTGTCAGGAGTCGTAGTTGTCAGTAATTCAACATAAATTGATTCCTCAATTCATTCGGTGCAAATGGAAATGTTCATACATTACAGTAATAAAAGCTGTAAAAATAAAATCAACACATCCAAATGTACTGTAAAGACACTGTGTGTTCGAGTTAAAAACATCGTATCCACCAGAATAATAATATAATACTGTGAATCCCAGAGGATGAGGAAGGAACAGACCCTGTAATTTGATAGAGCACTTGCTCCCAGAACTCTTGGAAATCACGGGTGCAATCTTTTGAAATGGAACGGGCACACAAATACCCATCCCGTGGAAAGCAGACTGCGGAGTACAACAAGGATCACCGCTATCTCCGATCCTCTTCAACCTAATGATGACCCCACTAGCCAAGTCCTTATCCAACCAAGGCCTTAACCGTTTCATCTATGCAGTCGATGTCACAATATTCATTCCGTACAAATCTAAACTGACAGAAATCACCAACGAAATCAAGAGCAGCTTGAACATCATGGACTCTTGGGCAAATGCATTTCAACTAAAACTAAACAAAGAAAAAACACACTGTCTCATCCTCTCATCCCTACACAGCGCGGATAACCCCACAATTATCAACACCCCAGATTACACCCTCCCAATCTCAGACAGCCTGAAAATCCTCGGCGTTACAATGGACCGCAACTTAACACTAGAGAGCCAAGTGACATCCACAACAAAGAAAATGTTCCACTCAATGTGGAAACTCAAACGCGTGAAACAGTTCTTCCTGAGGGGAATATTTCGCAACCTGATGCAATCAATGGTACTAAGCCATATAGACTACTGCAATGGAATTTATGCGGGATGCAAAGAACAAACCTTAAAGAAACTTCAGACCGCTCAAAACACGGCAGCTAGGCTTATCTTTGGAAAAACACGATTTGAAAGTGCAAAACCCCTTTGCAAAAAACTACACTGGCTCCCAATCAAAGAATGCATTGCTTTCAAAATCTGTACTCTGGTTCACAAAATTATCTGCGGTGAAGCTCCGGGATACATGACAGACTTGATCGACCTACCAACTAGAAACACATCCGAATCAACACGAACATACCTAAATCTGCACTACCCAAGCTGCAAAGGACTCAAATACAAATCAACTTATGCATCCAGTTTTTCCTACATAAGCACACAACTGTGAAACGCATTACCAAAAGCCTTGAAAACTATGAATGACCACCTAGACTTCCGGAAAACACTTAAAACTAACCTGTTAAAAAAGGCATACCCTACCGATCCAACATAAATGCCTGATCTCTGCAACACAACAAAACTAAAGAACGTAATGGACATAACACAACTCTTCCGTTGTACGATTCCCTAGTGTGGCTGTGCCACATGAACTTTATCTTACCACAACATCAATTTGTATTTGTTTAGACCGGAGTCTGTAACGCCTCTCCGGTACTATTTAAGCCACATTGAGCTTACAAATAGGTGAGAAAATGTGGGATATAAATGTAACAAATAAATAAATTCCATCATCTATCTGGAGCCAAGTTCCCCAGGCCAATGGACATCCAAATAACTTTGCTATCAACAAGTCACCAAATTATTCAGGCAGCAATAATAAAGGTTTCCTTTCGATTAAAACAAAAATACAGTGTCACATTGGAAAAGGTTCTTAGCCTTGCCAGATTACCTGAAGAAAGTGGGTGCCTGGTTGAGGCTTTTCTACCCTGCTCACATGCATGTGATTCTCCACAATGTGAAACACAATTTTGAAGATCAAGACTCCTTAACTTTATTGTTCAAATAACTGGTGGTCTGATGGAGACTAGATACAGGCTCTCAATCTGATCTCCGACAGCTTAGTCACCGAATATGGAGGATAGATAAAATATATGGTTCTGTCATGACTGCTGTGATCAAACCAAGGCATGTTTCTGATATTGGATGTTAACCATGACACACATATATGTTTCTAGCTTAATCTGACTTCATTGGGCATAATACCTAATAGCTTGGGTGAAAGCCTAATTATATTGTTATGTGTGACGTGGAGTCTTGGGAAATTGAGATGTGCTCTTTCTGCACATAACAGCTTCTTCTCTCCTCTGCCACTTTGACTATGGCTTCTTAAAGATGGCTGATCTGGTTCAGGAGCTGAAGAGTTGCATGCTATTTTCACTTTTTGAATTTAAAGCATGATGTCACAAATTGGCTCGTTTTTCTTTTTTTTTTAAGATGGTCATAAGAACACAAGAATACCCATATTGGGTCAGACCAGTGGTCCATCTAGCCCAGTATCCTACTTCCAACAGTGGCCAGTCCAGGCCACAAGAACCTGGCAGAAACCCAACTAGTAGCAACATTCCATGCTACAAATCCCAGGGCAAGCAGTGGCTTCTCCCATGTCTGTCTCAATAACAGACTATGGACTTTTCCTCCAGGAACTTGTCCAAACCATTGTCAAACCCAGATACACTAATCGCTGTTACCACATCCTCCAGGAATGAGTTCCAGAGCTTAACTATTCTTTGAATATTTCCCCCTATTTGTTTTTAAAAAAATGTTTCCATCTAATGTCTTTGAGCGTCTTGTACTTTTTGAAAGAGTGAAAAATTGATTCACTTTTACTTTAATCCTTCTCACTCAGGATTATGTAGAACTCAAATCATATCCCTCCTCAGCTGTCTCTCTTTTCCAAGCTGAAGAGCCTTAACCTCTTTAGCCTTTCCTCATATGAGAGGAATTCCATCCCCTTTATCATTTTGGTTGTTTTCTTTGAACCTTTTTTAATTCCACTATATCTTTTTTGAGATATTGCCACCATTTAAGTGCACATCGGCTAAGCGCATGCTCTGTTTAACTGCTTGCCGTACTTCGGTCCCATTTTTGGTACCATCAATTTCTATGGGGACAAACTTCGGTTTAGCGCACCACTGATAAGTGCAAGATTCACTTAAATGCATGGTTTAAGACCGCTCCTCTGCAGGAAAGACTCCGTATAAGCGCATGCACAGAATATGGAAGCCGATTGGCGCGTGACAACCAACGAGATTTCAAATGTACTACTACTACTACTTATCACTTCTATAGCGCTACAATTCATACACAGCGCTGTACACCATACACGAAAAAACAGTCCCTGCTCAAAGAGCTCACAATCTAAATTTACCGCCCCTTTAACTGCCACAGGCAGAATAAGCGAAAGAATGTTGTTAGAGTTTACACTGGGGTCGTCGTTGCGCAGCTGTAAGACTTTAACACTGGCTGAATGAATAGAAGTTCTTAAAAGAATTAGAAAACAAACAAAGTCAAGCATCTATTGCTAAAGAATATGGTGTCAATCCCAGTCAAATTTCACGTGTCTTGAAGCAGAAAGACCAGCTTCTGGAAGACTGGCAAAACAATACAAATCCACAACGGAAATTAAAACGGGCAGGAAAAGCTGAGGAGGTAGAAGATGCTCTTCGGCAGTTTTCTCGAGTCAGGAGCAGACAGTTTCTTGTCAGTGGTCCACTAGCTAACCAGCTAGCTGAAAGTCTTGGACTAACTGAATTCAAAGCCACTGTTGGATGGTTGGAAAGATGGAAGGAGAGGAACAACATAAAATTCAAGAAACAGCATGGTGAGAAACAAGATGCTGATGACTTTGGTGCTGAAAATTGGGTTGTTTCAGTTCTTCCTACTATCTTGAACAAGTTTGCACCTCGTGACATTTTCAATGGTGACGAAAACAGTCTCTACTGGTGAGCGATTCCTGATGCAACACTTGCATTCAAACATGCCGAAACTACTGGAGGTAAAACGTCAAAGGACCGACTGACAATCCACCTTTGCTGCAATATGGATGGGAGTGAGAAGTTGGAACCCTTCGTCATTGGAAAGAGCAAACAGCCCCGTTGCTTCAAGAAAGTTAAGCGACTTCCTGTGTCATACGAGGCTAACGCAAATTCATGGATGACTGGGGAAATTTGGAAGCAGTGGCTAAAGAAGTTAGAAACTAGAATACGGGCACAAAAGCGTCAGATTTTGTTGCTTTGTGATAATTGTGCTGCACACAGTGATGATGTCAGGCTATCTAACGTCAAGGTGGTCTTCCTGTCAGCAAACACTACCTCTCTGATCCAACCTATGGATCAGGGCATAATAGCCAATTTCAAACAACATTATCGGGCTCTTGTGCTACATCGTCTGATGAGCGTTATGGATGACCAGACTGGCAAGGATAAATGAGCTGTTGAACTGGCTTGTAATCTATCACTGTTTCATTCCCTACATATGCAGAAAGAAGCCTGGAATCATGTTACACAGGCAACCATTGTGAACTGCTACAAGCGGGCAAGCTTTGTTAAGGATGTGGAGAGGGACGAAACAGATGCAGCTGTTGCAAACGTGTCAGATGAACAGGTTATTGGCATCCCAACCGGTATTACTGAAGAGGAGTTTCATCACTACGTAGCTGTTGATTACGATCTACAAACAGCTGACGACAGAACGCAGACAACGGCTGATGACAAAACAGATGATGAAATGAGCAGCAAGGCACATGCTGACGAAATTCAACAACCTCCTCCTCTCACTTTTGCAAGAGCGCTGGAGAGTCTCAACACCGTGCGGGCCTATCTGGAGGCCACTGGATGTCAGTGCTATGACAGTTTTTACCGGCTGGCAGACATAGTCTATGGAACTCACAGACCCAATAGTGTACAGAGGACTATAACTGATTAGTTCAAGTAAGCCTAACATCAGTTAACAGAGACTGTATACTGTATGTATAATAATAAACAGAACTGTACATATATTTATCAGATGTCAAGCTTCTTTGGGTCACAGCGGTTAAGTGCATGCTCCGGTTAACTGCATGCATTTCTTTGGTCCCAGACCCTTGCACTTAAGCGGATTGCACTGTGTGTGTGTGTGTATATATATATATATATATATATATATATATATATATATATATATATAATATATAGTGTAACCAGGTACCTCTCTTGTGCAGCCAAGGATAGAACAATCTCCTCCAGCCACAGGCTCCCGGTACAATGAAGAAATAGATGTCCACCAGTAACTTCAATCTTAAGGACTTTTATTCCATGCAGGTTTCTAGTACACAGTTCCAACAGCAGCATAAGCACATACCAGGATTCAATACAGGCTTACAGGCTCCAGTCTGGGCTCTTTATCCAGTGCCCAATAAACAGTAATTCAATTCCCAAGACAAACAGTTCTTTCAGTTCATCATCACAGTTCAGTCACCAAGCAGCAGTTCTACCTTCTATCCTCTTTACCTTCAGGAGAGTTCAATAGTTTAGGGACTCCCTCTACCCAAGGGTTTTCCCCTGCATCAGCTTCACAGTAAATTCAATACTTTTGGGACTTCCTCTCACCCAAGGAATTTCCGCCTGCTTCAGTACTTTAGGGACCTCCCTGCCCAAGGGTTTTCAGCCTGTAACTGCCAGTACTTTAGGGACCTCCTTGCCCAAGGGTTTTCAGCCTGCAACTGCTTCTCTCCTTCTGCTTCTCTCTCCTGAACTGAACTGATCTCCTGGGACTCCTTCCCACCTGCATAATCAATCCCTGGCTTCTGCCTTCACCACCAATCATTCTCTACTCATTAGCTTCTCTACACACCCATACGAGCTGAGTTGAGCATTAGCCTAATGAGGAGCTCCTGCACACAGGGTTTCCTAGCTCTCTTTCCCCCATACCAGCTGAGTTGAGCATTAGCCTAATGAGGAGCTCCTGCACACAGGGTTTCCTATCTTTCTTTCCCGCTAGGGGCAGCCAATCTACACATCCTGTCAGCTTATTCCCTTGTCTTCCCCTATTGCAGCTAGAAGTCCAGTCCGGGTTCCTACTACTACTACTTAACATTTCTAGAGCACTACTAGGGTTACGCAGCGCTGTACAAAATAAACAAAAGGACAGTCCCTGCTCAAAGGAGCTTACAATCTAAAGAACGAAATGTCAAGTTGGGCAGTCTAGATTTCTTGGGTAGAGGTTAGGTGCCGAAGGCGACCTTGAAGAGGTGAGCTTTAAGCAGAGATTTGAAGATGGGCAGGGAGGGGGCCTGGCGTATGGGCTCGGAGAGTTTGTTCCATGCGTGGGGTGAGGTGAGGCAGAAAGGGCAGAGCCTGGAGTTGGCGGTGGTGGAGAAGGGTACTGAAAGGAGGGATTTGTCTTGAGAGTGGAGGTTACGGGTAGGAACGTAAGGGGAGATGAGGGTTGAGAGGTAAGGAGGGGCTGCAGATCGAGTACATTTGTAGGTTAGTAGCAGAAGCTTGAATTGAATGCGGTAACTGATCGGAAGCCAATGAAGTGACTTGAGGAGAGGGGTGATATGAGTGTATCGGTTCAGGCGGAAGATAAGACGTGCAGCAGAGTTCTGAACGGACTGAAGGGGGGATAGGTGGCTAAGTGGGAGACCAGTGAGGAGTAGGTTGCAGTAGTCAAGGCGAGAGGTAACAAGAGAGTGGATGAGAGTTCGGGTGGTGTGCTCAGAG
This sequence comes from Microcaecilia unicolor, assembly GCF_901765095.1. NCBI lineage: Eukaryota > Metazoa > Chordata > Amphibia > Gymnophiona > Siphonopidae > Microcaecilia > Microcaecilia unicolor. The sequence goes on from NC_044043.1 coordinate 60,756,481, forward strand.
AGGAAAGGGCGGATTTTGCTAATGTTATAGAGGAAGAAGCGACAGGTCTTGGCTATCTGCTGGATATGTGCAGAGAAGGAGGGAGGAGTCGAAGATGACACCGAGGTTGCGGGCAGAAGAGACGGGGACGATGAGGGTGTTATCAACCGAAATAGAGAGTGGAGGTAGAGGAGAAGTGGGTTTAGGTGGGAAGACAAGAAGTTCGGTCTTAGCCATGTTCAGTTTCAGGTGGCGGTTGGACATCCAGGCAGCAATGTCGGATAAGCAGGCCGATACTTTGGCCTGGGTGTCTGCAGTGATGTTAGGTGTGGAGAGAAAGCTGGGTGTCGTCAGCATAGAGATGATACTGGAAGCCATGAGACGAGATCAGGGAGCCCAGGGAAGAGGTGTAGATAGAGAAAAGAAGGGGTCCAAGGACAGAACCCTGAGGGACTCCAACAGAGAGTGGGATAGGGGTGGAGGAAGAACCATGAGAGTGTACTCTGAAGGTACGATGGGAGAGATAAGAGGAGAACCAGGAGAGGACAGAGCCCTGGAACCCAAAAGAGGACAGTGTGTCAAGAAGTAAGTTGTGATTGACAGTGTCAAAAGCGGCGGATAGGTCGAGGAGAATGAAGATGGAGTAATGACCTTTGGATTTAGCAAGGAACAGGTCATTACAGACTTTGGATAGTGCCGTTTCTGTCGAGTGAAGTGGCTCCCTGCCTGCAATGCCTTCTGGGACTTGTACAGACTGAAACTGCCTTAACCCAACTATCCTGGATGTGACTTTATCACAATATATACACATATATACATATCTTTGATCTTGATCTAAAGTTCTATTTACTAGTACTTTAGATCCAGAACAAAAAATGTAAAGCCTAATATAAGTAGGAGTTGGAGTCAGAAAGTCGAAAAATAGAGGAGTTGGAGTTGAAGGTTTGGTGTACCGACTCCACAGCGCTGCTCGCTATACAAAAATTAGAGATACACTCCCTTACCTTTATAGTTTTTCTACTCTTTGTTCAAAATCTGCTTTGGCTCATGTTTATCTGAGGGCCAATTTAACTCGGGAGCTGAAGACTTACACACTACTTTTACTGAAAGAGCCTAATACATGGTGACTCAGGCTTATTTTTCAAACCAGAAATGACTTTTCCAACTATACCTAAGGAGCGGAAAAAACCTGTACTCTTTGATGAGTGTCAAACGAAGATTTGGTGTTATCTTAGTGCATTTGTTTGACATGCCTAACATTACAATAATTTTATAATGAGTAATCCGACAAGGCTGTAGAACTTGCCATTCACTACTTTCAGCTATCAAAGTGAATGTTATGCCTTGGACGGTTGAAGTCTGTTTTCAAATACAGGGCAACTGGTATAATATAGTAACATAGTAGGTGACGGCAGAAAAAGACCTGCACGGTCCATCCAGTCTGCCCAACAAGACAACATATGTGTAAACCTTACCTTGATTTGTACCTGCCTTATTCAGGGCACCGACTGTACAAGTCTGCGCAGCAGTGCTTCCCGCCTCCCAATTATCCTATTGTATAACTACACTAATACTCCAGGGGTTATTTCTAAAGGGACACATCACTTTTTTTTACATATTCCTCTTTGAGCATGTCTCTTTCGTTGTCAGGCTCCTAGTCCACAGTTATGGTTAAGATTTTTCAACAGCTGCTTGTTACAGCATATTAGCTTTTTTTAATTTTTTTGCTGTGTGCAACTAATAGTCTGTTATAGTAAATGTGAGCTGGTATTGATTAGGCTGATATGATGGGCATTACCTCTAGTACTGCATTCCTATGAAAACAAAAATCATGTAAAGGAGTATTTTCGAAAGAATGTCCAAGTCATAATTGGAATGTCCATCTCATAATGTCCAAAAAAAAAAAATCATCCATCTGACAACCATTTTTGAACAGAAAACATGTTGGGATTTCCTGTTCGAAAATACCTGAATGTCCAAAATGAACAGCCATTTTGCAACATAAAGCATTCAAATTATAAATGTCTGGCAGCATTTGTACAAAAATGGCCACACAGACATCCCTGCAGAGCAGAGGGGCAGCCTAGTGGTTAGTGCAGTAGATTTTAACAAACGGCATTCAGGTACGAATCCCACCTTAACTCCTTTATTAAATATTGTGACCCCTTCAGGCATAGACAGAAACCTACTTTACTTAACTGTACACCACTACAGTAGCCTTCAAGCCTGCAGGTCTCTCCTGTATGTAGGTAAAATAGGTATTTTGTTTTGTTGTGGGGGGCTCACAATTTGTACTAAAAAAAACTAGTTATAGTGTGATTTGGACCTGGGTTCTCTTGTTTATAGTCCACTGCACTGACCACTAGGCTACGCTTTTCCTGGGAGCTGCCTGCTGCACTTTTGGATATGCCTATAACACCTGAGGCTGTCATGGAGCCTGGTATCCCCTTTCAGTTTCACTTCTTGAGGTGAGGGGTCAGCATCAACTAGGGGATTAAGGAGGGGTCATGCCTTAATCCCTCCAGTGGTCAGCTGGTCAGTCAGAGCATCTTTTGGTTACGTCGACATGATTGAAACAGGTGTAAATACAAAGTCCTTCTCTCTTTTTTTTTTTTTTTTTTTTATATTTGTACCCCGCGCTTTCCCACTCATGGCAGGCTCAATGCGGCAGGCAATGGAGGGTTAAGTGACTTGCCCAAAGTCACAAGGAGCTGCCTGTGCCGGGAATCGAACTCAGTTCCTCAGTTCCCCAGGACCAAAGTCCACCACCCTAACCACTAGGCCACTCCTCCACAGAAAGATGTCCTAATTTTGGGCCTGCCCTACTCCTGCCTAAAAACATGCTTCCAATACTCTCCCTTGCTATTTGGATCAACTATTTTTGCTTTTCGAAAATTGACATTTGGTCATTTTCTTGGCTGATTTGAGACATCCATATGTTTTGAAAATGAGCCCCATAGTATCTCTCTGCACTGCTCTCCTAGTTCTAACTGCTTTTCAGTAAATTGCTCTAAAGTGGAAATTTGTCACTTAATATAAAGCATAGGAGCAACACTATAAAAAAAGAAAACAAATTGGGTTCTGCCTTGGCAAAGATAATCCAGACATCTTGAGCTGTCAAGCTAGAGTTTGTCTGTTGGAAACTAACAAATAAATTTATTTTCTGGCACAATATCTAAAGTAAAAATAAAATCCCGGATGAGAATTTCATCAATAAGATCACCTCAGGTTCAAATTCTGGGCCAATTTTACCAGTATAAAAACAATGTACATATGTTGGAACGCCAGGCCCCACAAGAACACATACTACAATTCCTTCAGGAGTTAAACCATCCATCCTTAACACAAATAACACACTTAGGTAAGTCCAACACAGAATGAGAAATTCAGGCAGCAATTAAAGCAATCCCCACAAAGATCATCTCTGCCCCTCATGGGTTCTCATCAGAATTCTCCAGAGTATTCTCTATTATTCTGACACTGAAGCTTAGTAAGTTATACTATGAGCTTCTTACTTGTAAAGAAACCTCTAATTGTTTTTTAGAGGTGCAAGTTATAGTGCTGGAAAAACTGGGGAAGATCCTGCAGCTGTCCAAAACTGGGGACCCATTTTATTAATAAATGTGGATTGTAAAATCTGTGCCAAAGTCAGTGTCAAGTACTTTGTTTAGACAGCTTGCTATCCATTGGGACCAAAATATGGTTGAGTAACTAAGGGGGCAGTTACTTTTTCACATGGGTGTTGGATAACTTTGTTCCTTATATAAATGATGTAATAATGTAAAAACTATGTTATGGGTTTACTCAGGTATATTTTGTTTAAAGATCACAAAGAATTCAGTGTGACATGTATGCAATAGGGAAATTGGGCAGGTTGGGGAGAAAAACTTGTTGATATCGCCATACATCTAAAAATAATACTCAGAAACTGGAAGGATAATTCTTGTATGCATTAACCAGTGGTGGAACCAAGCATGTTTGATTCATAAATATGAGAAAGCACCAGCAGAAAGGGGGGGGGGGGAAGAATCTGAAGCAAATCAAAAACATTTGGGCCCCTCTAGAAACTTGTGCGTGTTCTCAGGCTGCATACCTGCAAACAAGTAATATGCAGCACCGTTAACTGTTGGATTTGTTCTTTTATTGTTTTGTTTTGAAAATATTTGAACTAAAAAAAAATTTCCCTCTGGAAGAGAAAAATCCAGTCTATCCAACCAGAAAAGAACCACAGACTTGACAAAGCCAAGGTCCAGTCTGCAACCGTCCCTGTTCTGGAACAAAGAATGAACAGCAGATAGACTGCGCCAGGGTGGGGCTCTGGACTCTTCTGGAAGACCCAAGGAAAGAAAATTAGCAAGTATGACTGCATTTTTCCTTCCTTATAGTCTCTCAGACCGTCCAGAACGAGTGAGATGTAACAAAGCACCGCTTAAAATTTTGAAGTGGCTTCTCCTTTCTTAGGATCCCCAAATATGATTAACAGTCTCCGAAAACCTTACTAACAGATGAGGACCCTATGAATATCTGGAAAGTGGAGGAGATGAAACTCCTTTCCTTGAAGGAAGTCAAGCCCATCACTTAACCCTTCATTGTCCTAGGTACAAAATAAGTACCTGTGTATAATATATAAAGCACTTTGCATGTAGTTGCAACAACCACAGAAAGACAGTATTATCAAGTCCCATTACCTTTCCGGGTTTCTAAAACAAGAAAATAGATAATTAAGTACAGCACCTTCTTTTGGAGGCATGTTGGGTTAGAGTCCTGCTTCGGAACAAAAAAGGAGGAAAAAAAAACACGTAAACGTAAGCAATAAAAGAAAAGAATGAGGTGGATCCAAAGAGGATAAAAAATATATAAAAGTCTTTATTATAAACGTCATAAAAATGTTTTTATGACTTTTATAATAAAGACTTTTATATATATATTTTTATCCTCTTTGAGTCCACCTCACTCTTTTCTTTTGTTAGTGTCATCCTTATGAGAATAATGAACCTCGCTCTAAGTAAGGGTATATGGAATATGATCTCAATCTCAGATTTAGTGCTAATGCTTTCTGTAGTATTTGCACAGTTCCAAAATGATCTTCCTTCTGGAGTTCATAAGGTGTATAGGCAACCCATCAAGGTGTGCTTGAAAATTTCCTTTAATCAAGCCTGTGGCATCCAGTACATTGGAGAATATTTCTTTATTTTTCTGCCATTTTCTTGGTCTCTGACCTCCTTTATTGATACTTGATGATGATTTCTCTCTCCACATAATTTATAGAATAATCACTGGGTTTTGACACTTCTATTATCTTGTACATTTTCTCCTTTACCACTATAACCGGTTTTCTTGCATGCAGCTTTTTATCGATTGGAATGGGAATGTCCCAAGTGATCATAATCTCTTCATACTCCATAATTCTGTTTGACTTGTTATCCCAGTGCTTTTTAGTACAGCATTGTTATAATGTTTACAAAATTTCCAGTGGATGAGACATGCCCCTTTATTGTGCCCTTCTGTATAAAAATGTTCTGCCATCGAAGCTTTGCAACCAGCTATAAAGTTTTGATGGTACTTCTCTTACTTATAGGAAGGACAGTGACCTTTTAACAGGAATTAGCTGTATTGTCTTCAGTGTTCAGGGTAACTGGCATCATTAGATCTAATATATGTTCCTTGTGGTTATCCTGAAAACCAATCTGGGTGGAGATATTCAAGGACTGTCTTGACAAACACTGGTACAGAGCCTCTAAGAAGGATAAGACCTGGAGTGGTCAACAGGATGGGAGGTCCAGGCAGAAAAGAGCAAGCAAAATAACATATTTTCTAGGGGCCATATCCAGTAAGGCTGATACCAGACCCAGGAAATAATTTAAAAGTAGAACCTTAAACTATATCTCAGGGATGTCTTAGGAGGGTGTTTCTTTCTGGAGTGAAGGCCCAGAATGGACATCCAGATCCTTCATATGCATATTTCTGAGGAATAGGGGCTTGGAGTTATGAAACACATAAAGCTTGATATGGTGTATAATGCAGAGTCACACCTGTGGCACACTAACCCCCAGCAGTGCTGCTTCTGATCTCAGGGCCTTCTTGGCCTTCTTGCACCAGCAGTGCTACATCTGATCTTGAAGTCCTGCCTGTGGCATACTCATCCTCCTCAGTGCTGTCTCTGACATTGAGAGTGCCCTGCTTGTGTTGCATCACCCCAGAGGTGTTGTCTCTAATCTTGAGACCCTGTTTGTGGAGCTTTCTCTCCCTGCAGTGCTGCTTCTGATCCCAAGGTCAGGCTTTCTTTCCCAGTGGATGTGAACACATTATCTCTTTGAGGAAATGGTATTAGTATTGGAAGGGATGCTTTATGAAAGTACTCCACTTCTACTTTGTTGCTGTACGCATATGGCTTGTGGTCTCCTTGGCTCCATCCCTTGTGCCCAGAATACACTGAAAAATCTACCCCACAGAAGATGTAGAAATCAGCAACTGTGAATAATGCACAATTGTTAAAACCCATCTCCAGTAGCTTATACTGGGGATGATGCCCTACCCCTTTCCATTGTTATGATAAGAAAAATCTGGCACTTTCACCTTCTCCCCCAGCTATGGAGACATGACATCCCTCTGTGCAGAAGTAAAAATATCTTCTCCTCTCCCTCATCGCTGAAGAAAACCTGTCTTTGCTGTCAGTGGTATTGGGTAGAATCTCCCAAGACTCTGCAAACAGTTGGCCTGAACTTTGGACAAAAAAGGAAAAAAAAAGCTTCTTCCCCAGATGTGCTGTATCTTTAAAAGAGAGGCAAGAGAGAAGGTGGAAGTAATGCTTTAAGGAACATCTGTAGCAGCAGAGCCAGACGTGCTGCAGCTGGGGTGGTGCGAGGCCCTGGCAGGCGGCTGCGCTGCTGTCTGCTGGGGTTTACTCCTGTCTGCATTGAAACATGGCTTATGGTTGGGAGGGGGAGGTGGCATACAGCCAGTTCTAGTTAGCTGGCCCTTTCCCTCCTCCTCTCCCCAGTTTTAAGTCACATTTTGGGGCCAGACATGGAATTAATCTTCCATCCTACTCTGGGCACTTCACATTGCTGGCAGCAGAAGGCAGGATGTGGGATCTCTCTCCCTCTCTCACTCTGCGCCTTGGCTGACTTTTTTACCTCTCGAAGAATTTGGAAGGCCGTGAGATCCCCCTGCCCCCCTCCCCTCCCTGCTTAGCACTGATCACCCTGCTGTGGCTTCACCCTAATACATTTCAGATGTTGGCGCAGTTGACATCAGTATCAAACTATTTTACATGTGATCTGGTGTATTTCCTGAGGAAATCTGCAAGATATTTATTAAGAACTAATAAAATAAAGCTAGCTGAGATTTTAATTCGTTTTTAGTTCCCTCAGTCCTCTGTTTCCCCTCTTATCAGTACGGGTTCGATACCTCTTGGTGCCTCTTATCTGTCGTTTTCATTTCTTTTCTTTCTTTTCCTTGTTCTCATTTCTTGTTGCTGTTTCTGTCAACTCTTCTCCCAGCCTCACCTTGCTCCCCAGTCGTTGTCTCCTTTTGGAATGAGAAAAAAAATAATATTCTAATTTTCTTGACTTGATTTTTGAGATGTATAATTAGATGTAGACAGATCTTGGAGCTGGATGAGGCTATTCCCAATTCCCTTTCTGCTCTGTTAGTCCGTTTATTCAGAAGTTCTGGTTATGAACCTGAGAAACCACCTCATATCTTAAGTAATTACTGGCTCTATCCGTTAATCAGCATAACCCCCTCTAACTGATGGACAGTTCATTCTATGGGCACAGAATATATCACAGAGACCTCGGTCTTTCTAAGAAAACTCTGTGGTCTCTATGATGTATTCTGTATCCATTAAATGTCCCTTCACTCTTCTCCTGTGTTTATTAAATGGACAGTGATGATTTTGTCCCATGGGATATATGGCATCTAGGTTCCTTTGTCAGTGACTATTAGGATTTTTCATTTTATAACTTAATGTGCTGTATATTTGTGGCAGGGTCCCTGGCAAATTTTCAGCTCTTTCTTTCATTTGCTGACAGGTTCTGTTGCAGGAAGGTTTTGAGGGTTTGGGGTGTGTTACTTTGCCTCACCTCTGTATAAAGTTAAGGAAGGTCCCAGAGCAGAGCTCAGTGTTTCACAGCAGACAGTAAGAGGTGGATTCCAAACCCTTTACTCATAGTTACTGTCTGAAGGGGAGGCAGGACACCACGGTCATTGCCTGCTTATTCACAAGTCTCGGAACAAATTCACCTTGGCTATAAGTATGCCAGTTCTCAGCTTGTATAACATGGAAAAATTATAATATGACAAGGAAATCACCAACTGTTCATAATTTTAAAAAAAATGCAAAGCTGAAAAAAATCAAAATCAGTAATACATTATGCTGATTTATATCAGAAACACTTCCGAACCTTTTATAGGACATATCATTTTAACCTCCAATATTTATTATCAGCATTCATCTGCAACTTTTTGTTCTCTCAAAACAAATTTTATATCTGAAAAACTTCTGAACCTTTTACAGGACATTTTATAATTTTAACTTGCAATATTTATTATCAGCACTCATCTGCAACTTTTAGTGTTCTCTCAAAACAAATATTTTCTTGAATTTTTTCATTTCATTATTCAGTTATTTGTCTTCAAAGCCCATGCTTTTATTTCAAAGCTAATACTCCTTATCGATTCATTAGGAAACCTCTGTATAGCCTGTTATCTCTTTCTATACTTGCCTCTTAATCTTCAGCAGAGGAGAACTACTGAACACACAGCGAAAAATCATTATAAACTTTAGCTTGTGGTAGACCCTCTTTTCTTTATGAATTAAATTGAATTAAAGGGTACCGTCATCCTTCCTTGAGTCTTCAGAACTGCTTATGGTGTCTATGAGAGGATATTTGTTGCACACAGAACTAGACGAGTGTAAAGAAGTCTTAGGGCAAACTGAACCAAAGAGAGTACCATGGACCTCTGGCCGTGGGAGGGGCATGGTACTGCAGGCCACAGAGAACACTGCAACAACACAGCCACAGTGACATGATGTGAGTCCCAGCAATCCTGCCCTTGCAGTTTAGGCTCTGCACGTTCTACTTTCTTGAATGATCCCATGTCCAGCATTTTAATACTGAATTGAGTGACTGACAAGAAGCAGCAATTACATTTGTAAAGACAGCTTCTTTTGTGACAACCAGCATCCTTCCCTGATCAAGTCAGTGGTAAGAAGTAACGTAGTAAATGACAGCAGATAAAGACCTGTACGGTCCATCCAGTCTGCCCAACAAGATAAACTCATTTTACATGGTATGCAATACTTTATATGTATACCTGAGTTTGATTTTTCCTTGCCATTCTCGGGAAACAAACTGTAGAAGTCTGCCCAGCACTTTTCTTGTACTAAAAGTTCTGAAGCTAACGTCGAAGCCCATTAAAATTTACACTGAAGCCCATCTATATGTATTCAGTCAGATCTTTAACAGTGGGAGACCCCAAGTTCTCAGTATCAGACTGGCTCTCAGGATTGGGAGGATGTAGCAAAGTTCTATGGAACATTCAGTGGAACCCCAGAGTTCTCAGAAATAAGAGTGCACTGAGAATGGAGTGGGATGGCAGGGCAGTAGCAGCTACTTCTGCCTACTGTTCTATACCTATTGTTTGTTGGGGAAGAAGTGGGGGGGGGCGGAGGGGGGGGGACAGGGGATGGCAGTGGAAGAAAGACCAGGCTTGTTTCCAGGAACTCTGCTCTCCCTCTCAGCTTGATAAACATTTAAAAATAAAAGCTACAGCTTTGCAGTTGGCAGGGCTGCCTCATTCTTGTGTCTGTCTGTTTATTTTGCTTCCCCTTCAGTTCATGTTCATCCCTGGACATGTGTATTACAGCCTGCGGTTTATTATCCTCTGAAGAGCCCTGTGCCTGAGACTGGACTAACGCACTGCTTGGCAGAGCGGATGTGAAGAGGGTGTGTGTGTGTGTGCGTATCTGTAGCATTAGCCCAACAAGGAGAAGATGGACTTCTTGTCCTCTGCTGCCTAACACTTAAAGATTTTAATTTGGCTTAATGATGGGACCTCAGAGCTTGCAGTTTGCAAAACTGTTTTCTCTACTAACAGGCTGACACTTCGTCTTGCCTGTCAAATGCTCTCATTTGCCTGCTTTCTCAACTCCATCCCCAAATCCCTTCTGATTTTCTGGATATTTTGGCCCTAGGCTAGGTTTGCTGAGGCACAAGTACATAATACTTTTTTTCTGTGGAAGCCAGAGCATCTTCCAGAATTCAGCAATTCCAAACAGCTCTGCTAATGTATCTCATTCAACCCATACAGAACCTCCTGCTGTTCTAGTATTAAGAACACTTCCCTACCTCCTTCAGCTCTGCCAGTACATCTGTTTCCCACCCCCTACGGCTCTGCCAGTATACCTCAGTTCTACTTCAGCTATTCCAGTATTGAGACTCACATATATTGGTCTTCTAGTACGCCTCATCCTTCCGTTCAGTACCTGTTGGAATTCCAATACTGACATACACAGCTATGCAAATGTACTTCTGTACTGCAACAACCCTTTCTGTTGCAGTATTAATACCCCCATCACAAGTGCAACATTGTAAATGCTGCCTCCTCTCTTTCCTCTTGCAGATTCATTCCTCCTCTGTCTCCATTTGTCTTACCTGGCCCCTGTATCATCCTGTTTTTACTTACCTATTGCCTTTGGTAATCTAAATCTAGCTATAAAGTTTGTTCTGGTTATTTATTTTATTTTTATTTTTTGTTACATTTGTACCCCGCGCTTTCCCACTCATGGCAGGCTCAATGCAGCTTACACGGGGCAATGGAGGGTTAAGTGACTTGCCCAGAGTCACAAGGAGCTGCCTATGCCTGAAGTGGGAATCAAACTCAGTCCCTCAGTTCCCCAGGACCAAAGTCCACCACCCTAACCACTAGGCCACTCCTGTTGGTCAGTCTGTGCTTTGCTGATTTAAAGGCTGGGGTTTAAAAGAGGTAGGGTAGGTTTATTGATAGAATTTAAAAAAGCAAACTTTATTAGCTAGTCTCCCTACCTTGTTCCCCATAGTTTCTAAAACTTGAACCACAGCATACAGCATTAACAGATAGCCTCTAGAAGGCACAGCAGGGCCTAGTTCAGTCTTTATTCCCACCCACCCTCCCCAACTCCCACCCAGCCCTAGCACATCTCTTCATTTATAGTCTTAACTAATAGTCAATTATTCTAATTAGGATAACAAGATGGGAGATTTTATTAGCATTTTAATTACATTTAATTACTTTCTGAGAAAGAAACAATAAATCACACAATATACCATATAATCTTAAGGTTCTTTATATTAATTTAATATCCCTATTACCTTAAGAAGTTTAAACAACACAATAATATTAAGATGGAAACAGTAGTCCAGCAAAAAGGGGGTTGCCGATCATTAGTTGGCTCAGGGTGCCAGAGTCCCTTGAGCCAATCCTGTTTATATATCCAGAACTGTTCTCTTCAGTTACTAACAATATAATCTATGATAAAACACCTTAAATCTTCAAAAACATCCATATTTGCACAGTATTTAACTAAAGGTGCTTCTAATTTTCATTTCATTTTATTGGATTTATATCCCCCAATTCCAAATATCAAATCAATTCTATGTGGCTTTGACAATTTAAAAAGATCACAGATACATTTTCAAAATGTGTTTTTTTAAAAACAGGAAGTCGTGACATGTAGAAACAAGACATGGGCCACAATCAAATCACATCTATCAAAAGAAATGCCTTAAATTAAAAAAAATGTTTTCAATTTTTTACAAAACTTCTCATATAGGGATTTGCAACGAATATCTTTATGTAAAGCTTTCCACCATTTAGTTGCATTATACTGAAAACCCACCGCAAACATTAACTTATAAACCACCCCTTTGCATCTTTGAAAACAGAGCAAGAAGTATTCCCTTACCCCCTTAGTTGCATTGCATAATAGCAGTTCTACTAGGGATAGCATGTAACTAGGAGCCATACCATAAAGTAAAATAAACACACAGATTTTAAAGGTTACTCTAGCTCTGACAGCCAATGTAAAAGTTGCATTAGAGGGGTAACATGATCACATCGTGACGATCCGCAAATTAATCATGCAGCAATGTTTTGCGCTGTTTGCAACTTTATAAAAATAATGTCCTTAAATCCCATATAAACAGCATTACAATAGTGTATCTGAGACAGGACAAAACTCTTGTTGTTACTTCAATGTTCACCCTTTCTAGTAAGAAACTGTCTTGAGGTCTGACCCACGTATAATTTTGATTAGGGGCACTGAAGGCAAAAACAGCATATTCCGCAGCACATGATGTAAAATATTGAAAATACAGTATTTTTAATTATCTTAGATTTAAATATGTTAGTGTTAATGTAATCACATGTTTGACAACTCCCACGTGCAAAATGTCCCATATTTCAGAGCTTCCTATTCTTGTCAGCAGTACCGGAGATCCTACCCCTAATTTACGGGAATGTATCAAGATACTAACTTAAGGGGGGGGGGGGGTGATTTGGGATATTTGTTTAATGAATATCATTTTTTAAATAATAATTTTCCAATTATCTCTGTTTTATACAGTATCTGCCTCCCAAGATTTATAAAATTTGAGTGAAACCACCACGAATCCAGCAAAGGTTATTTATTAGAACTTTTATCAATTTATGTGGATTGTTTTTTACATTCTCTAGTGAAAAAGACTCAATCTTATATACCTGTAAGAATCATTGTCTCCAAGTGATATTCATACTCTTGGATTCATGCCCTATCTGAAAGGTGAAACTTCTGAGCAGTGACTTCCCTTCTGATTTGTTGCAGGGTTTGCTGAGATTTTCTTTGTCATGATTGCTGGCCTGCAGCAGAAAAGAGACAAATCTCATTTGTCAATGACTTTTACAACTGTCTTATGTATTACCCAATCCCTCAGGGGCATCTGGAGTTAGAATATGGGGTGAATACGTGAAGGAAGCTTTGTGCTGTCTCCAATATCAAAGCTTGTCTGCAGCACAGTCTGCTATCTTTTATAGCTGACTAAAAGACTTGCAAAGGTGTGCGGCTAACAGGTCTGAAACATCTGCTTGAAGTTTGCTGCAAAGCGTGTGCCACTTGTGGGATACAAATGCAATAAAATAAATAAATAGAGAAACATGTTCGGGCTGTGTTTCTCTCTTGCACGCTAACATTGTGCAAGGGTGATGCACTAGGAAAATGCTACCATTCGTCAACTTTTCAGATTTAAAACAGGTACATTTGGGTAGGTAAACAAAGGAAGTGAACCAAATGAGAGCCTTGATTGGACAATAGCAGTCTGTCTTGCTGGCCCAGATTGGGGACAGAGTGGCATTAATCTGTGGTGCTGGTTGTGGAGTGCTGCTGAGTAAAGTTGTGCTAGCTGCAGGACTGCACAGGTCTGTTATAGAAAGGATTATGCTGGATGCAGAGCAGTGCTGTTCTATGGCACTGAGAGGGATTTTTTTTTTCTAGGTGTGGGTTATACACTCTGGAGTGCTATATAGGAATTGCTATTCTGGGTCAGAATAAAGGTCTGTCAAGCCCAGTTTCTAACAGTGGCCAGTCCTGGTTATCACAGTACCTGGCAGGATCCCCAAATATAGATAGATTTTCTGCTCTTTACCCGCAGGGATAAGAAGTGTCTTTCCCCAAGCCTACCTTGTTCATAGTTTATATATTTTTCTTCTACATATGTGTCCAAAGATTTTTTTTTTAAAAATCCATCTGCGCCATCGACTTTTACCACATCCTCTGGTAATAAATTTCAGAGCTTAATTGTGGGTTGAGTGAAAAAATATTTTCTCCTGTTTGTTTTAAAAGTGTTCATGGCGTGTTCCCTAGTCTTTGTGTTCTTTGAAAGACAAAACAACCAATTTGTATTTACCTGTTTATTCCACTCGTGATTTTATAGACCTCTATCACAGTACTTCTCATCCTTCTCCTTTAAGCATACCTAGCCAGTCAAGTTTTCAAGATTATGACAATGAATATGCATGAGATAAATTTGTATTTGTTGTAGGCCTTTTGTGTGCAGATATCCCTTAGGCATATTCATTGTGTTAACCCTGGAAACCCAACTAGCTAGGTGTGCCTCCAGGAAGATGGTTGCACTCTCTCTTATTCTCCCCTCAGTCTTCTGTTTTCCAAGCTGAAGAGCCCTAACTTCTTTAACCTTTCCTCTTAGGGGAGTTTTCCCATCTTATTTATTATTTTGCTCACCCTTTTCTGTATCTTTTCTAATTCTGCTATACCTTTAGTGAGATGTAGCAATCAGAATTGCACACAATACTCAAGGTATGGTTGAACCACAGAGTTGCTGTTCTAAAATGTTGGACTGGGTCATACTATTGACTGTTTACAGACTACCACTGGTATGGGGAGTTTTGGGTGGGAAGCAGTGCTGAGATCCACTGGCTTCAGAGCAATATTGGTGTGTGGCACTGGTTGAGGTTGTGTTGGAGAGCAGTGTTGGGTTGTTCTGAATACCAACTGGCCCTGGGCTGGGTTATGCTAGGCAACGGCAATGACATATCTATGTTGTAGGACTGGATCCTGCTAATTGGCTCTGTTTGTAAAATAAGGAGCAGTGCTGGAATGGATTGTGATGGATATGGAGCAGCGCTGATCTATGGTGCTGGCTCAAATTGTGCTAGGTGTAGAGTCATAGTGGACTGTGGCACTGAGTGAGTTTATGCTGATTGAAGATTAGCCTTAGTTTGTGACACTAGGTCAGGTACTGGATGTGAGGGGTACTGGTCTGTGGTGTGGGGCTGACTGTGGGGTGACGTAGTGCTGGATTGTACTGAGTGTCCATTAGCACTGGTGTGTATATGTGTATGTGGCAATGAGCAGAATTGTACTGGGTATAGGGCAGCACTGGTTTATAGCACTTAGCCAAGATTTGCTGAGTGTAAGATGACAGTGGTTTATAGTAAGACTGTGCTGTACTGGGTGTGAGACAGGGTTGGTCAGTGTCGCTGGACCAGATTTTGTTGGGTACATTACTGGGCTGGGTTGTATTGTCTGCAGAGTGCTGCTGGTCTGAGTGGTTTCAGGTAGAAGGTGATGCTTGCATTTGCTAGTTGCAGAGCAGTACTGGTGTATGGCACTGGGCAAGGTTGTGCTGGGTGCAGGGATGCGCTGGTTTGTGGTGCTGTTCCAGGTTGTTCTGGGCCGTATTTTGTTTTATATAGAGTGGCACTGGTCCATGATGCTGGGTCAGGAGGTGCCAGTTGAGGGGTTGTTGCTGCATCAAATAGTGCTGGGTGTGGAGTTGTGCTGATCTTTGACACTGGGTCATATTATACGAGCTGAAGGACAGCGCTGGCCTTTGGCGTTGGGCCACCTGGTTTTGGCTGCAGAATGTGTCCTTGTGTGGAGATGGACTGAATTGTACTGAGTATGCATTGGCTTTGTGAAACTGGGCCAGCTTGTGCTGGTTGTGGGCTCTACTATTGGCATAAAGTTTCAGTTTATTTGAAAACGTGATATACTGCCATTTGGAAAGTCCAGCATAGCAGTTTACAATATTTTGTTGGCTGTGGGGCAGTATAGGACTGATTGTGTGTGATGCTAGCTTGTAGCACTAGGCCTGGTAGTCCTGGATATGGGGCAGCACTGGACGGGGTTGTTTTGGTCTGTTGTGTTAATGGCTATTTTCTCTCTGTACCTGAATCAGAGGCTGAACTAAATGGACCAGAGACAGAGATTGACTGTAACAGGGGTGTCCTCAGCGGACCGGCGCCATGGAGAAAGGGCCATTGTTCCCCGATGAACAGTGTACAGCCCATTCTGGGGCTGGTGTGGAATGAGGATTCCCTGCTTCACGGCGGGCGCCACCCCCTACTACACCTCGGGGGAGGGGGGTGAATGGCGGCGGCCCTGCTGGTTCCCTTGGCAGGCCTGTATAGTTCCATTGACATGCACATATTAGTTGGCTCGGGTACTAGTTATGTTTGAGTGCAACTGTTATATGTTAATAAAGCTGGGTCTAATCTTTTCCCAATAAGAAGCTACATGTCTTTGTTCTTTAAAGTCACATTTTCTCTGGAGTGAGAGAAACTGAATGGGCATGAGTTCATGGCTGGGAAAGGGAATGTCACAGCTGCCTATGTTATGGCTACTTTCTCTCTGTAAGAATTAGTTAGTGGTTCCTGTGCATTTGTTGAGTGGTTTTTTGCGTAGTTTGGAAATATGTAATTAAGTTTTTATAATTTTCCCAGTGAATCTTCCAGCCGTTTTATGATGTCATAAGGGATTCTGAATTCTGCAGCTGCTTCCTCCTTACATCAGAGGCTGTGGAGAGATTAGTGTAGGCACACCAGAGCTGGAAAGAAATAAGTGCTGAATGACTTACAGAGGGAATGAGAGACCCTCAGCATCAGCTGTCCGAGGTTGTTCTGAGACTTCTCCAGTCTCTGCCTTATACGAGTGTGAAAAGAATAGCACAGTTCCTGAGGTGTGAAGGAGGGAGGAATGAAATCATGCCTTTGGGAGATGAGAGGGATATTACAGTCCCAAAGGAGGGAGATTACTGTTGTAAGGGTTTAAAGGGAGCATGGACACAGTCTCTAGGGTGGAGCTAGGCAAGAATAAATTTCATTCAGGCCAGAAACTTGCGTTGTTTAGTGATTTCTTTAGTCCTTTTCTTGTGTGTTGCTTTTTGGCTTTTCTTCCACATCATGCAATTTTTCTGTTCATGTGTTGGTGTGCTGGGCTGTGAGAAAATCCATTAATGATCCAGCATGAAATAACATCTTTAATTGTGTAAGTCTATATGGGGAAGACAGGGTCTCTGAGTGTAGGTTATCTGTGACTGTATCTGAATGTGATGTTCTTTATGATTGTGTTTGAGCTGGTCAATCAGTCTATGCCAAGCTGCAGACTGAAAATCCTTCTTGCCTGACACTGTGTCCCCAAGTGATAGCGGCACTTGGATGGCCATTGCTTTGCTTTACTTTCCGCCTGGTGGGGGTGAAGAGATGCCTGAGAAGTGGTAGGTGCTTAAATCTGTCCATTCTGGCTGTACAGCAGCGCACAGGTATATCCCTCAGTGTCAGCCTCTTCCCAGTCCCGCAGCATCTTTGGTATTCTGATTCACATGCCAGTGGGAGCGGTATCCACTGATGCTTTCAGTGTGGCATGTACTGAATCAAACATAACTGCTTACAAGTAGATGTTAGATATGTTCTGAGACCTCATGTGTGAGGGTGGGGAGGAGAGGTAGCAGGCAGGATCCTTATCTTTTTCCCATGTGTGTGTTGGAAAGGGGGGGGGGAGCAGGAGGGCCTCCTGCTCTTTCTTCTTGAGAACCAGAACTTGCAGGTTACCTTCCCTGGATGGGGCAGGCAGGATCCTGCCCTTTCCTCAGGTGAGTGGGAATAGGGAGGGGATAAGAGTGGACAGTCTCCCTTGCCCTTTGTCCAGGTAGGTGAGTAGGGATACAATGAATGGGCCTCCTGGCTGGACTTCTGAACATCTCACTGTCGCAGTTCATCCATTCGATGCTCTCCTTACCTTTCCTTGTATTGGAGCTCTTACTGCCTGGTCTGTTGCTGTCTTTGCACCCTTGCTGGCAGGAGCCCAATTATCACTTTCCTGAAGATTTTCTGTTTCAGCACTGTCTGACAGTTACACTAACAAGTGCTGTGTTCTGTTCTCAACAAGTGGACCTTCCCTACTGGAAGACATATAGCATTAATTAGAAATATATAACATCCGTCCTGGGCCAGCCTTCTCACGCCACTCTGCTTCCGAGGCTGAGACAGCTTGGAAGACAGTTGGTTTATATTTTCCATGAGTGAAATATTCTCTCAGAAACCAAAAACTGTGTTTGAATTATATATGAAATTACAAAAGGATTTATTTAGTCACCCCTCAGCCCCTAACCAGGTAGATTTATGATCTTAAGTAAAGATCCCCCTAGGGAGATATCACTAAAAAAACAATTAAGTAGCATCTTGAGGAGCTGAATGCTTAAATGAAGTTAGGAAGTACTTCAAATAGAAGTACACTGGAGGACAGCAGACGCCAAAATGAGCTCTGAATGTTTATAGCTTTGTCAGTATGTGTAGCTATTTTTTAAAAACAAAAATACCAGTAACTGCAAAATAGCAACTTGTGCAGCCAATTTCTTTATTTTTGCTATCACTTAAGTATGAGTTCTCATTGCAGCGATAGCCCTGGGTTAAGGGTCATGTACCAGGGCCCCTTTTGAGATCTTGCAGTCATGAGCTCTTATTCCAGTCACCAGGTAGCATCTTTAAGTAGTGACACTGACTTCCACCCCATCCTGGAGCTATGAATTCTGCTTTTACACCATCTTCACTTGATCTGGGTAGTGAAGACCTGACTCAGGAGTGAACCTGAGGACCTTCCACATAGCAATCCCACAGCATTTGCCACCTGAGCAAAAGTATGGGTGATTATCACTGTTTTTTCTGGCTTCTGATATTCCATTCCTGTATTTATTAGCTTGACTTAAGCATTGACCTGGTCTTCAGAGTGCTACTTAATTGTGTTTAATGTCATCCCCAGAGCTGTTCTGTGTTTCAAGAGAGCACAGGAGGTTGGAAGAGAAGGGAATGGCAGTGAAATGAGTCAAAGCTTTTGATGAGTAGAAGTTTGCTTGTTACAATGACGTGAAAAGGTTTTTACCGCCTTCCTTATTTTCTCTATTATTGCATATATGTCACACTAAATGGTTTCAGATATTTAAACAAAATGTCTTATTAGACAAAAGAAGCCTGTGTAAACACAGGACACAATTATTATTTCATTTATTTATTTAATGAACAACGGGGCTGTTTTACTAAGCAGCTCGCTTAACATTGGAAAAATGGCCTAACACAGGACACGCTAAAGCATTTTGCATTAGTTTTGCCATTTCCGCTTGCTAAACGTGCTGTTTTCTTTTCTTTTAGGGGTGTGTCAAGAGCAGATACTGAGTGTAGAAGCACTATTCAGCCAGCCTACTGACATTAGCATGCTAACTGAATAACACTGACTTAATGTGGGAGCCCTTAGCACCTTCTAAATAGGCTACAGTACATTTTTTTTTATTGGCAATGCACTAATACTAACAATGCACAGCCATTTTGTTAACAAATGGGAAAATGCCTGTTTTACAGGCCGTACTAGAAATGAGCTTAGTGCGTGGGAAAGTCCCATGTTAGGACATACTAAGCACAGCTTAGTATAAGGGCCCCCAAAGTTATCCAACACCCATATCACCTATATTAACAAATAAGTGCCCCTAAACTTAATAACTGGTTACACACCTATAGTAGCAACAATTGCAATGAAACACTTTTTATAATTTGATATCAGTTTTCACATTGCTGTTGAGGAATCTTAGCCCATTCTTCTTTGCAGAACTGTTTTAATTCAGGTTCTGCAATAGCATCTCTGTTGAGTTCAAAAGTCAAGACTTTAACTAGGTCAATCCAAAACTTTAATTTTGTTTCTCCTCAGTCATTCAGATATAGACTTGCATTTATTTTTTGGATCATTGTCTTGCTGGATAACCTATTTACGCTTCAACTTTGGCTCATGGACAGATGACTGGACATTCTCCTTGTCCTGAGGCAGCAAAGCATCCCCACATCATCACACACCACCACCATGTTTGACTGTTGGTATGATGTTCTTACGGGTGCAACTTCTCAAAATGGGTTAGTTTTGATCATTCCATGACAGGAATGAAACTCATTCCTAAGCCGGTGCATGTGGATTTTCTTACTGTGCTGTGTTTGCTTTAGCCAGACATAATGGAACCTGTATTGTCCAAAACATTCCACTTTTGGCTTGTCTCTCCATAGAACATTATCCCAAAAGGCTTGGGGATCATCCAGGAGTGTCTGCAAATGTGAGATAAGCATTGATATTACTCTTGGAGAGCAGCAGTTTCCTCTCTGCTATTCTCCCATGAATCCCATTTTTTTACCCAGTCTCTTTCTTATTGTGGAGTTATGAAGATTGATCTTAGCTAAGGCTAGAGTGGCCTGCAGTTCTTTGGATGTTCTTCTGGGATGTTTTGTGACCTCCTGGCTGAACTCTCGCTGCACCCTCGGAGTAATTTTGGCAGGCCAATCACTTTTGGGCAGATTTACCAATGTTCCACGTTGTCTCCATTTGGAGATAGTAGCTCTCACTGTGGTTCAGTGGAGTCCCAGAACTTTGGAAATGGCTTTGTAAGCCTTTCCACACTGATATATTTTGACAGCTATTTTTCTCATCTCTTCTGGTATTTTCTTTGATCGTGGCATAGCGTTCTTGTAAAACCTTTGTGGTGAATACTTCACTCTTTTGGTAAGGTTCAGTATATAGTGTAGATTCAGCGCTGGCTGCAGTGAAGCCTGGCTGTGTTCAGTAAGCTGAACCTAATTATCAATTAAATTTGGTCAATTGGTTGACTTAACTATGGGGAAGTTACTTTTTCACATGAGTGCTGGATAACATTGACAGGTTTCTTTTGTCTAATATTACATTTTCTTTAAAGATCAGAAAACATTCGGTGTGACATATATGCAATAATAGGGGAAATCAGGAGGGGGATAAAACCTTTTTCACATCTTTGTATGTCTGAACTGTTCATTGTCTCTTGCATGGACAATGTCTCCAAACAGGCTATTTTTTTTGACACCATGACAGTAATGAGCCTGACTTCTAAGCCCCAGGGTATGTGGAGTCTCTCAAAATTACTTCGCTGTAGTACTTCCATTGTGCCAAAGAGAACTTTCTTCTGGAGTTCATAAGATGTAACGTGGATAGGCAGTTTATCAAGGTAAGCTTGGAAGTTCTTTTTGATCAAGCCTGTGGGTCCCAAAATGATGGGTAACACGCCTTTGTACTTCCAGGCCAGATTGTTATCCCCCAAATGCATTGTGTGTAACCACATTTGGGGTCATGATATTCAGTTTGGAATGCGCTGCCATGTAGCCTTTGTCTGCCTTTATTTTCTGTGTTCCTGTGTGATGTGTGACATTATTCAAAGTAGATGACAGTGACTGCAGAAAAAGGCCAATAGGCTCATCCATTCTACACAGTTATTCCTGTCCCAGTTGCCAGGAGTAGAGCCTAATTGCTTGTAGGATATTATTCCTCATCTAAGGCAGTGCTTGTCATCTTTCTCATTCTCCGGTCTATCAGTGCTGTATTCTAGCATGAGGTCACCTCTCCTTCGTGACCATCTTGATGCTCTGTACTGGTAGATTGGTGTGTAGAATGCTTGTTAATAAGCTACATTACTGTCTAGTACTACATTCTATTTTGAGATGCCAGGCATCCAGGCTTTGCCCCAGAGCTTCATATACCTCTGCTGGAAGTGACTGCAGTAATGGTATGTTACATGTAAATAGGCCTAGGACACTATCAGGCTTATTTTCAAAAGAGAAGGGCGCCCATCTTTCAACACAAATCGGGAGATGGGTGTCTTTCTCCCAGGGTCACCCAGTGGCGTAGCCAGACTGCCAATTTTGGATGGGCCTGAACTCAAAGTGGGTGGGCACAAATTTTTCTCTCTACCCCCCTCCCCCAGCAAAATTTAGTCACGCTAATCAGATGCATTTGTCACACAGGGTAAAGTGCTGCTTTTCGGTGCATCAGATTTCAGAAAATTTATTTAATAGCCTAACACCCTTTTCAGTGAGCTTTCAGAGGCCAAAACCTCCTGCCTCAGGTCAGTATAATGCTGTTACGGTATCCTCCATGACCTAAGGAAGGAAGTATTGGTCTCTGAAACTTCATTAACACAGGTACCATATTACTTTATCCTAAATTAAAAATAAAATTATTTTCTTTACCTTTCTTGTATGGCCATTTACTTTTTCTCATTGTGTCGCTCCCAGCCTCTAGATTCTGCTTTCCTTCGTATTCGCTTAACTCTTCTGCCAGGTTTTCCTGGCCATTTGTCATTTTTCTCTCCTTTTTCTTTGCTTTCTTCAATATTTTTCTGCCTCTCTCTCTCTCTCTGTCCTGATTTAATTCATTCTTACTATCCATTCTTTAATTTCCTTCATCTACTTATGGCTTTTCATCTTTTTCTCACCCTTGTTCTCCCCATGCCCCTTCCTCTTATTCTCCAGTCTTTCACTACTCCCCTTTTCCATCCAGCAGCTCTCCTCTTTCTCTCCCCATCCTTCCAGTCTCCCCTCTCTCTCCCCATCCTTCCAGTAGTCTCCCCTCTTTCTTTCTGCATCCTTCCATCCAGTGTAACCTCTTTCTCTCTACCCTTCCATCCAGTGTCTTCCCTCTTTCTCTCCCCATCCTTCCATCCATCTACCCTCTCTCCTGATCCTTCCATCTAATGTCTCTCTCTCTCCCTCTTTCTAACCAGTGTCTCTGTATCTCTGTACCCTTTTCTGTTCAGTGTCCCTTCGCTCTCCACATCCTTCCAGTCTCTCCCCTTTCTCTCTGCATCCTTTCATCCATCTCCCCTCTTTCTCTCCCCATTCATCCGTTTTCCCTCTTTCTCTCCCCATCCTTCCATGTTTTCCCTCTTTCTCTGCCATCCTTCCATCTGTTTTCCCTCTTTTCTCCCCATCCTTCCATGTTTTCCCTCTTTCTCCCCATCCTTCCATGTTTTCCCTCTTTCTCCCCATCCTTCCATGTTTTCCCTCATTCTCTACCATCCTTCCATCTGATTTCCCTCTTTTCTCCCCATCCTTCCATCTGTTTTCCCTTTCTCCCCATCCTTCCATGTTTTCCCTCTTTCTCCCCATCCTTCCATGTTTTCCCTCTTTCTCCCCATCCATCCATGTTTTCCCTCATTCTCTGCCATCCTTCCATCTGTTTTCCCTCTTTTCTCCCCATCCTTCCATCTGTTTTTCCTCTTTGTCCCCATCCTTCCATCTGTTTTCCCTCTTTCTCCCCATCCATCCATGTTTTCCTTCATTCTCTGCCATCCTTCCATGTTTTCCCTCATTCTCTGCCATCCTTCCATCTGTTTTCCCTCTTTTCTCCCCATCCATCTGTTTTCCCTCATTCTCTGCCATCCTTCCATCTGTTTTCCCTCTTTTCTCCCCATCCTTCCATGTTTTCCCTCATTCTCTGCCATCCTTCCATCTGTTTTCCCTCTTTTCTCCCCATCCATCTGTTTTCCCTCATTCTCTGCCATCCTTCCATCTGTTTTCCCTCTTTTCTCCCCATCCTTCCATCTGTTTTCCCTCATTCTCTGCCATCCTTCCGTTTTCCCTCTTTTCTCCCCATCCTTCCATCTGTTTTCCCTCTTTTCTCCCCATCCTTCCATCTGTTTTCCCTCTTTCTCCCTATCCTTCCATGTTTTCCCTCTCTCTGCCACCCCTTCCATCTGTTTTCCCTCTTTTCTCCCCATCCTTCCATCTGTTTTCCCTCTTTCTCCCCATCCTTCCATGTTTTCCCTCTTTTCCTCGAGGCCCGCCCTGCATGCCAGCGCCAGCCCCAGCTCCCATTGCCGGCCACTGCTGCTTTTCCTGTTGAGCAGCAGGGCCGGCGCTACAAAAAGAAGAAGCGCTAACGCTAAGGACAAAAAATGTTTAAAAAAAAAAAGCGCGGCACCGGCAGGCACTGTCTAGGCATCCTTGAGGCATTGGCTGCTGGCTCGCAGGCTCCTCCCATCTCTTACGTTACTGCCCCTGCATCGCTCCAGGGGCAGTGACGTAGGAGACGGGAGGAGCCAGCAGCCAATGCCTCAAGGCTGCCTAGACAGTGCCTGCCGGTGCCGCGCTTTTTTTTTTTAAACATTTTTTGTCCTTAGCGTTAGTGCTTCTTCTTTTTGTAGCGCCGGCCCTGCTGCTCAACAGGAAAAGCAGCAGTGGCCGGCAATGGGAGCTGGGGCTGGCGCTAGGCGGGCCTGGGCTGAAATTGGGTGGGCCTGGGCCCAGCCAGGCCCACCCATAGCTACGCCCCTGGGGTCACCCAAATCGGCATAATCGAAAGCCGATTTTGGGCGTCCTCAACTGCTTTCCGTCGTGGGGATGACCAAAGTTCACGGGGGCGTATTGGAAGCATAGCGAGAGCGAGACTGGGGCGTGCTTAACACATGGGCGTCCTCGGCCGATAATGGAAAAAAGAAGGGTGTCCCTGATGAACAGTTGGCCGACTTTACTTGGTCCTTTTTTTTTTAACGACCAAGCCACAAATATGTGCCCTAAATGACCAGATGACCACTGGAGAGAATCGGGGATGACCTCCCCCTACTCCCCCAGTGGTCACTAACCCCCTCCCACCCTAAAAAATATTTTTTCCAGCCTCTATGTGAGCCTCAAATATCATACCCATCTCCATGACAGCTGTATGCAGGTCCCTGGAGCAGTTTTAGTGGGTACTGCAGTGCACTTCAGGCAGACGGACCCAGGCCCATCCCCCCACCTGTTAAACTTGTGGTGGTAAATGTGAGCCCTCCAAAACCCACCACAAACCCACTGTACCCACATGTAGGTGCCCCCCCTTCATCCCTATGGGCTATGGTAGTGGTGTACAATTGTGGGGAGTGGGTTTTGGGGGGCTCAGCACACAAGTTAAGGGAGCTATGCACCTGGGAGCTTTTTCTGAAGTCCACTGCAGTGCCCCCTAGAGTGACCTGGCATGTGAGGGGGACCAGTGCACAACGAATGCTGGCTCCTCCCACAACCAAATGGCTTGGATTTGGTCGTTTGTGAGATGGGCGTCCTCGGTTTCCATTATCGCCGAAAATCGGGGACGACCATCTCTAGGGATGACCATCTCTAAGGTCGACCTAAATGTTGAGATTTGGGCGTCCCCGACCATATTATCGAAACGAAAGGTGGCCGCCCATCTTGTTTCGATAATACGAGTTTCCCCGCCCCTTCGCGGGGACGTCCTGCGATGACGTCCTCAGGAAAACTTGGGCGCCCCGTTCGATTATGCCCCTCCACATCATACCTGTCTTGTCAAATTAACATTTGCCTGCCTTTCCTGTTAGTGCATTGTTTGAAATTCTAAGAATTTGATGTTAATAAAATTCAAAAGTTTTAATAATTCAATAGATTAATGTGGTTTAGGGAGAGTAAATGATTGAGTAATAATGACCTCAGGTTGGAATGTCCCATAAGAGGCTCCATAACCTAAATTTGGCCTATCCTATACTGATATAGTACTCTGATACTCTCCTCAGTTGCTAATAGTTTTGAGTGTTAAATAGTTTTGGGGCTTAGTCACATTTCCCATTTATTTAGTTTTTATGATTATCTATTGGATTTGGGTTATTTTACACTCCATTTTTTGATTTCCTGTTAGTGCACTGATTTCCTGTTAGTGTTGAACTGATTTTATTGGAAGGATTGGCATTAACTGGGCAGCTTTTCTTTGTTCTGAATAGTTCTGGTTGTGAGGTGTGCATTTGTTTTCTGCCTGTCTCAGCTGTATCCTTTTCTGGTGACTGGTGGTGCAATATAGTGTGCGGACATGGTTTCTGCTGCATTGGATCTTTTGGTGGCATGGATAGAAACATAGTAAATGACAGCAGATAGAGACCACATGATAGGTCACTTGCAGTAGTTTTCTATTCCTGGTGTATATTTTCCTTTTTTTTCTTTTATTTTATTGGATAATTGTTCCTTTTCCTCTCATAATGTGGGCTTGTTCAATATAGTTGTGAAATATGTGACCGTTTATTATTGGAAGTTATTATCTTTGATTTTCTTTATTATGTTTGCAGATATTGTAAAATTCTAATTTCAGTTAAAAAAAACAAAAAGAACAACCAGCATTGGTCTATCCAGATTGCCTAGAAAGGTGGACAGGTTTGAACCTGCTGCTTCGTGCAGGTTACCCCCATAAGCTGTCTCTCTTGATTTTTTTTTTTCCTTCCATTTGTTGGAATGGTTTATGTTTCCTTCAACTGAATGTGTTATTTCCTCTCTTGTATTAGAAAACTTTAATAAATATAAAATAAAATTTAACTGCCAAGCTTTAGCCTACACTTTAATTTTTGTAGTTTACTTCTCATGCATTCCACTCCCCCCAAGGGGGTCCATTCTATTACTAATCTTCATGTCATCCACAAAAAGACATATTTTTCCTTTTAATCCTTCGGCAGCATCGGTCACAAAACAGAATCGGCCCTAGGATGGATCGCTGAGGCATTCCGCTACTTACCTTTCTTTCTTCTGAGTGAATTCCTTTGCCACAACCCTCAGTAAACCAGTTTCTGATCCAGTTAACCACTTCAAATCCTATCCTCAAGCTGCTCAATTTATTCATGGGCCTCCTTTGAGGAACTGTAGTAAAGGCACTGCTGAAATCTAACTAAATGATATCCAGTGCGTGTCCTCGGTCCAGTTCTTTTGTCACCCATTCAAAGAAATCAGATTCTTTTGGCATGATCTACCTTTGGTTGAAGCTATGTTGCCTTGTATCTTGCATTCCATTGGAGTCTTTTGCACTAGGTTCTTGGGTGCTATATAGTGTGTTAATATACTCTTTCTTACATTTGGTTGTTCAGTGCAATATAAGGAGCTGACATGTTGTAATTTTAGGATTTATATTTTGCTTTACTTGTAATTTTAGGATTTATATTTTGCTTTTTAGTAGACAAATCAAGCAAGGTGGATTGTAGTACAGTTTTTTAAAAATCCATAGATATCATATATTAATGCAACCCCCCCCCCCCCCCCCCCAATATGTTACAATTAAAACACATAAAACAATTTTATTATCAACTTTCTGGCTATGGAATAACAGCCCAGCCCCAAATCCCAATAGCCAAGTTTTTAAAAGATTCCTAAATTTCTGATACTCCAAAGCTCTGTGGGCATAGAGTGCCACAGTTGTAGAGCAGTTGTGGAAGACACCTTATTTCTTTGTTTAGTTGATTGAACCTGGCCTAGTGCAACTGCAGTGAGCAAGGCCTCTGTATTTGAGCTTAAGCAAGACTGAAAGTAAGGTAGCACAACCTCTCTATTCCCCTTAGAGTTAGAAGTCAAGATTAAAATGTTAAATCTAACACTGTTTCACTGTATTACTATGGACAGGGGGAAAATTCTCTCTCAGGACCTTGAAAGGCAGTCTAGAAAGTCCAGCAATACAGTATAGAAATGTAATGTTTGTTCTGTTCTGAACTAAGGCACGTGTTTCCAGTGTCGGGTTTGTGTCTCCTCAGAATGCCTTTCTGAAGACTGCCGATCTGTGATCCAAGAACAGGCTACGGCCCTGGGGCTTTCCATGTTCTCTCTACTGGTGAAAAGATGTACTGAATTCCTGAAGGACCTGGAAAAAGGTAGGGTAGAAAAGTGTGAGGGGGAGCTTAGGAAGGGAAAGCTCAGGGGGTTGGGTGGCATTGAGAGGATTGCATGGAGGTGGGATGCAGCCTCTAAGTGAAGGGAGGGATCAGATGGGGGAACGTGAGAGGTGTGGGGAGGATGCTGGAGAGCATATGTAATCATTGTGTCAATCCATTTCCTTCCCAGATTATCAGGGAATAACAGAGGAGCAGGAGACAGCATATGTGAAAGTGTCCTCCTTCTTGCTGGATCTGAAGGAGCTACTCCCCAGTGTGAAAGTGTGGTCTGACTGGATGCTCGGATACCCAGACACGTGGAACCCTCCTCCCACCTGTCTTCTGCTGCCCAAAGAGTAAGCATCTTGCTCCATCTTTTCTGTCTTTCCTGCACTCTTCCGCCCTCATTCCCTGTCTCTAGGATTCATTCTTTCTCCTCCTTTTTTGCGTTTGCTTTCCTCACTTTGCTTTTCTGTCTCCTCTTTCTCCCTCTGCTTTCTTTCCTCTCCTTCGTATCCATCTTCTTCCTCTATGATTCTTTTTTCCTCTTCTTCTATGTTTCCTTTTCCTCCCTCTCTTTTCCTCTGCATTTTGCTCTGGTTTAGTCTCTTTACTCTTTGTGTTTTATTTCTATGTATGAGCTCTTGGTTACTAAAAGCAACATGACCCTATTCTGCTATAAAGGAGGGCCCATTTTAGCATGCAGGGTTTTGAGTTTTAGTTCTTGTAGCTCCACTTCACAGACTAGTTCCATTTTTCAAATGAGTCTGTAGCCAATTAGGCTTTATATGAGTAGAATGGAAATGACATAAAAACTAGTTGTTAACAAGTCTGCATGAAGCAGAGCTAGATAATGAAACCACAATCACCCTGGCATATAATGTAACAAGTCACAGTTGTGTGCAAAGGTTTTGGCACCTCTGGTCGAATTATATGTTTCATTGAATCCATAAGTGAACAGAAACTCACATAACCTTTACATGATGCAAATTACATAAGAACATAAGAATAGCCATTCTGGATCAGACCAATGGTCCATTTAGCCCAGTATTCTGTTTCCAACAGTGGCCAAAGCAGGTCACAAGTACCTGGCAGAAACCCAAATAGCAACATTCCATGCTACCAATCCCAGGGCAAGCAATGGCTTTCCCATGTCTGTCTCAATAGCAGACTATGGACTTTTCCTCCAGGAACTTGCCCAAACCTTTTTAAAACCCAGATACGCTAATTGTTGTTACCACATCCTCTGGAAATGAGTTCCAGAGCTTAACTATTTGTTGAGTGAAAAAAAAATGCTTCCTCTCCTATTTGTTTTACAAGTATTTTCCATGTAATTTCATTGAGTGTCCCCTAGTCTTTGTACTTTTTGAAAGAGTAAAAAATCGATTCACTTCTGCTTGTTCTACACCACTCAGGATTTTGTAGACCTCAATGATACCTTAATCATATCTTTCTGCAAATTGTAATGCTAACGCCGTTAACGGATATGTGTAAGCCACATTGAGCCTGCAAAAAGGTGGGAAATGTGGGATACAAATGTAACAAATAAATAAATTGCTATTTATTTGATGATTTTAGCATAATAAAAATATGGCAGGTACATATGTTTGGACACCCTTCAGTTTGATTCATTACTCTTTTTAAAATTATTAATAAAGCCCAAAAAGTTTAGTGAGGCTGTAGGACTTTCTATTATTTTTATTTATTTAAAACATTTATATCCTGCCTATAAATTTCATCTACAGTAAGTACATCAGGTGAAAGCAATTCCATTCCAGAACAAAATATTCTGACCCTTCTGACCTTTCAGTTTGTGATTGTTCTCTCTACTTTCAACAATCATGGGCTCCTCTAAGCAGCTGTCTTAGCATTTGAAAATGGAGATAACCCATTCTTACAAAGCAGGGGAAGACTATAAAAAAAATTTGCTAAAGCGCTTCAAGCTATCAGTTTCAATTTTCAGAAACATGGTTAAGAAATGAAAGTTACATGGAGAAGTCAAGTCAAACCCAGTGAGGGCTAGAAAATGACTGAACATCTTTATTTACAACATTTGAGACACAACATGAGTTGTGTTTCAGCCAAAAATGGCCTTCCTCAGGAGTATAAAAACAAAAATGCATATATACATATATAAAATGAATGAATAAAAACATAAATGACTAAATGCAGAGATATCTTGGCACAGTATAAATAAAAGTCAAAATGGAATATGACCATACTAGAACATATTCAACATCAAGTCCGTCAAAATAAAACAGACCTACAATTTTTTCGCAACCAAACAAACAAATTTGTGCAAGTGTAACAACTAGGTGTCTGCATTGCTTACGATACAATTTTTTTTTATTGGAGGAGTAGCCTAGTGGTTAGTGCAGTGGACTTTGATCCTGGGGAACTGAGTTCGATTCTCACTGCAGCTCCTTGTGACTCTGGGCAAGTCACTTAACCCTCCATTGCCCCAGGTACAAAATAAGTACCTGATTATATGTAAACCGCTTTGAATGTAGTTGCAAAATACCACAGAAAGGCGGTATATCAAGTCCCATTTCCCTTTCCCTATTTGAGATTCTACATGGAATGTTGCAGTTGCTACTATTTGAGATTCTGGAATGTTGCTACTGTTTGAGATTCTACATGGAATGTTAATGTTGCTATTCCACTAGCAACATTCCATGTAGAAGCCTGCCCTTGCAGATCAGCAACGCAGCTTCTGTTTCTGTGAGTCTGCACGTACGTGCAGGACGTCAGACTCACAGAACCAGAAGCCTGTACGGCCCGCATTGCTGATCTGCAAGGCAGGCTTCTACATGGACTGTTGCTAGTGGAAGACTAGCCTAGTGGTTAGTGCTTTGATGCTGGGGAACTGGGTTCAATTCCTACTGCAGCTCCTTGTGACTCTGGGCAAGTC
This sequence comes from Microcaecilia unicolor, assembly GCF_901765095.1. Lineage (NCBI taxonomy): Eukaryota > Metazoa > Chordata > Amphibia > Gymnophiona > Siphonopidae > Microcaecilia > Microcaecilia unicolor. The sequence continues at coordinate 60,786,628 of NC_044043.1, forward strand.
ACTTAACCCTCCATTGCCCCGGTACAAAATAAGTACCTGAATATATGTAAACCGCTTTGAATGTAGTTGCAAAAAAACCTCAGAAAGGTGGTATATCAAGTCCCATTTCCCTTTCCCTTTTATCTAACTGAGACCTCTGTTTGGGGTTTCAAGCACACCAATTATTTACGGTAGATGCTTAAAGGCACCCGATTCATCACTGGTCCCTTTAATTTACCCGTGTTTATAGTGAAACCAATTTTTTGGAACATTTTTTTTCTTTTTTCTTTTTGTTAGTTTTCATTTGTTTAAACTTTTAGTATACTATAAATTTACTTAGCTTTTTCAGTGAAAGAGGAGTGTCGGCTTCAGAGGGATGTTGTTCCAACATGAGTCATGTTTCACCACCGAGCGTTTTTTTCAAGGATTCCTCCTGGATATAAAATAAACATTTAATCACCATTCAGTTATATATATATATATATATATATATTTGTCAGTGTATACTGAGGGCAAGGTCACTTTTTGTTAAATAGTTATTCATACCTCTTATTGTTGCTGTGCTAACATGCCGGCCGATCTGTAGAATATGCCAAGATGGCGGCTAAGTGTCCTGCTTCTGATTTAAAGGTCTACTTTTGGATGACGTGGCCCAACGAGGAGGTTTAGGTTCTAATTGAGTAGACATGGATATAGGACCATTCTAGTTCTGCATTTAAACCCCTAGGGATTACTATATTAAGTGTGTAAATCCAGAATTGTTCACAATAGTTAAGTAATCTGTCTGTTTGGCCTCCCTCCCACCCTGTCTGCACTGTGTCAATTATTCGCCATCTTATATCTTGCCAGTTATGGGAATGTTGTTGCCAGTGAATCACTAACAGGGCTTGTAGATTTTCTGTATTGATCCTTGATTTATGCTCGTTTAACCTCAGTTTTATAGGACGTCCACTTCTGCCTACATACATTAAATCACATGGGCAAACTATTGCATAAATGACATTTTTACTGTCACAGTTAACCTGGTCTTTTATTTTGAATTTATGTGGGCTGGATGGAGCCGTCCATTCTCGTCCTGTAAGCGCTTGAGGGCACCATTGACAGTGACCACATATTTCTTGAGAACCGGTCTCTGAAAAATTTTGAAGTAGATAATACCTTGAAGGGGTCAGTAGCTCTCCTATTGTTTTACCCCTTTTATAGGCTATTGTCGGAGGTTCTTCAAAAGCCTGATGCAATTGCATAATATGTCAGTGAGATCTTAAAGATTGAACTACTCGGTTTGTCAAGTGTGTGAATGGAAGTACACGTGTTAGATGATCGTGTTCAATGCGTTGTTGGTCCTGTAATAGTAAAGGTCTTTGGGCGAAGCGAGCTCTGAAGTATGCTTGTTGTAATGATTTTTTTTGGGTAGCCCCGTTCCTTGAATCTAGCTGTCAGGATTTTGGCCTCACGTTTGAAATCATGTAATGTGCTGCAAATTCTTCTGCACAGCAAATATTGGCTGATGAGCAAATTGAATTTTAATTTGTAAGGATGGTAGCTATTGAATCTTAGCAAATTATTTCTTTCTGTGGGCTTGCGATATAAGGCTTATATCGTAAGCCCATAGAAAGGAACAGGGCTACCCCAAAAAATCATTACAACAAGCATACCTCAGAGCTCGCTTCGCCCAAAGACCTTTACTATTACAGTGGTTCCCAAACCTGGTTGTGGAGGCACCCCAGCAAGTCAGGTTTTCAGGATGCCCACAATGAATGTTCATGAGATAGATTTGCCTGCAGTTGAGGCAGTGCATACAGATCTCTCTCACGAATATTCATTGTGGATATCCTGAAAACATGACTGGCTGGGGTGTCTCCAGGATCAGATTTGGGAGCCACTGCCATAGGTTGTCCAGCATTTTCCCAGTAGAGAGACACAAAATAAGAGAATACCTTTGTGCCTCCACAAGAGCAAGCTTTGGGACAGTCTACTCCCCTGGCAGTGCCTGCCAACATTGACTCTCACGTGGCCCAAACCGGCCTCGTGTATTCTCCAAGCACAGGGCGGTGGGATCCCAGAGCACTGCCCATCACCTAACAACATCTGCCACAGTGCACCTCCGAGAGTGGATTCCAAAATCTGTCAAAGGCGTGGGAAAGAGGGGCACCACGGGGGAAAGCAGGAAGTGGTGGAGCAGAGAGGGCAGACCCCTAAGGGAAGGCGGTTGGATTTCTATATGAGAGGAGGGAAGCGTGTGAAGGCAGGTGATGGGCCTTTCGCTCTGCAGTGCAGCACAGCTGGTGGTGAGTGACAACTCAATTTTTTTCAAAAAAGAATCGATTCGCATCACGAATCAGATAGCACTAGTGGGAATATCTCAAGCATGCACTGCATGCAAGGAGATCTAAGAATTTTTCTGAGTTAGAAAAATTCTGCAAGGGATAGAGAAAAAAAAATTCCAAAAGCAAGCATAGAAAGACTCCTAGTTGGCTACAGGAAATGTTTGGATGCTATTATTTTTTGCCAAAGAAGATATTACAGAGTACTGACAAGCAGTCTAAATATTAGTGCCTGCCATATTCTCTTTATTTTCAATCTGTTAAAATCAGCAAAGCAATAGAAATTATGCATTAACATTTACAGAAAGCAATATTTAACATTTTACCATACAAAGGTAGTATTAGCTTTTAGTCACAGTTTGACCAGGGGTGCCTAGGCTTTTGCAGTCAACTGTAACTAAGCAGTATGCAAGATATAAAGGAGTCTGCATTTATGTCGTGTCACAGTTTTGAGCTTCTTTTAGAGGCTAATTTTATTTTACAGCTGTAAGCAGAGCAGGGGTGACATAGAAATTGTACTGAAAGACATCAGGAAAAAAGGCTTGTACTGATGTTGCTGTCATTGTTAAGGTGGTTTATTCTTGACTGAAACATGGTAAATATATGGAAAATATTTTCAACAAGGAAGATGAAAAACCATAAAGGCCAAGAGTGAGTAACTAAGACCAGAAATATGCCAAGTGTAAAATATCGGAGTCTGGGCTTTAGTAAGCACTCACCTCCCCAGGGCAGGAATCCCATCATTATGAAAATATGCAGGCCAGGCACTAAGGACACGCCAGGAAAACAGTCTTCTGACATACATTAGAAGATGAAACCTTGTCTGTACTAAACTGCAGAATCTAGTTCAAATGGATGAATTTAAAGTCCTCTCCTTTTCAGTAAACAGCATCAAACTAGCTGTAACAAATCCTCTCTGGAAGGGCAAACTTGGAAACAACTGCTTGTGTCTTTTCAACTGCCCATGGACAGGAAAGGCAAGCAGTTATAAAATGTGGCTTCCATGTAGATGCCTGAGTTTTATGTACATTTTCTAGATAGTAGAGGAAAAGAAGTAAAATGGGGGTGGCAGTTTGAGGAGGCAAATGAGATATTAATAGGTCAGGATGGTCAGCAAAATGTTTGAGACTGAAGAAGTCAACATTAGGAGCCTGAACAACAGAGAAATGGCTGATACTGAGATTTTTTTCTTTCTTTTTTAAGACTGAGCCTCCCTCAAACTGTGACCTGCATTATCAGTCCATTACAATATAGAGAAGGCTTATTTTACTTTTTTGCACTTATTGCTCAGATATCTGTCTCCTGTAGAAAAAGATGAAGACAGGCTCATATTTAGATTTAAGCAAGGTAGGCAGCTGCCTCCAGTACTAAATCTGCATATGCTCCAGGCCGCTACTGCCCCAAGTGCAGGGTTGCCAGGTGGAAAATTTTTTTCCCACCCAATCCCGCACAAGAAACAGCCCAAAACCCGCCCAAACACAAACCCCGCCCCTGACACCCCCACCCCCGCGTCATCAACCCCGCCCCCGCCGTCACCGGCCCCGCCCCCGCCGTCACCAGCCCCACCTCCCACGTCATCGGCCCCGCCCAAAACGTCACTAACCCCGCCCCCCGCGGCCGGAAAAAAACCCGCCCTGAAGCCCAAAAACCAGCCCAAAAAACTGCAACCCGCCGCGGGCAAAAATTTCCCGCGGCGGGTCGCAGAAAACCGCCCAATTGGGCGGTAAAACCGCCCACCTGGCAACACTGCCCAAGTGCTGCAGTTCCTAAAAGGAAGTTCACTGCAGGGCCTTCCAGGTCAGACCCTTTTGTGCTAATAGTCCCACCCCTTCATGGGTTTCCACGGTAACAAAAATCATTCAGGAGGAGGCATAGAGGGGCATTTTCAAAAGAGTGTCATAGTCAGAATAATGTCCAAAAAAACTGTCCATATCACAGCTATTTTAAACAGAAAATCATCAGGATTTCCTGTTTTGAAAATACATGAGAAGGACATTCTTGCGCTGAAAACATCTAAAATCAAACGTCCAAAATATGAATACCAAAAAAACAGGCACCAAAACATCTGACTGGAATCATTTGTCTAAAGATGGCCTTACATACATCCTGTAGAGCAGAGGGGCAGCCTAGTGGTCAGTGCAGTGGACTTTAAACAATGGGACCCAGGTACATATTCCACCTTAATTCATTTATATGTTATTGTGAGCCCTCCTGGGAACAGCTAACAACCCACTGTCCCTAAAGGTACACCACTGCAATAGCCATTACACTTGCAAGTCCTATATAATAATTCTCACCTCCAATGTTCTGACTTGCTGCCTGGGACCATGGCTCATTCCGAGTTGGTCTGCTAGGCTCCGTAGATCAGGCTGACATCACCGTAGCCATTATGATGTCAACTTCAGATCCCGGGGGGAAAACAAAACATGCCTCACAGAGCTGATCCATGTCCAGAGGAGGGTTGCTGGACATGGGTGGCTGGAGGGGGGCAGGGGAGAGAGGAGGTTTGCTGGACATGGGTGGCTGCAGGGGGGGCAGGGGGTCGCTGGACATGGGTGGCTGGGGGGGGCAGGGGAGAGAGGGGGTCGCTGGACATGGGTGGCAGGAGGGGGGCAGGGGAGAGAGGAGGTTCGCTGGACATGGGTGGCTGCAGTGGGCGCAGGGGAAGAGGAGGGTTGCTGGACATGGGTGGCTGTAGGGGAGCCGAGGAAAACCTTGCTAGCGCCCATTTCATTTGTGTCAGAAACAGGCCTTTTTTACTAGTTGTCTTATAAATTCAGGTGTAGTAGGTATTTCTATGTTCCAGTAGGGCTCAGATATTTGTACAGAAATAAAAGTGTTAATGTAACATAGTAACATAGTAGATGACGGCAGAAAAAGACCTGCACGGTCCATCCAGTCTGCCCAACAAGATGAACTCATATGTGCTACTTTTTGTGTATACCTTGATTTGTACCTGTCCTCTTCAGGGCACAGACCGTATAAGTCTGCCCAGCACTATCCCCGTCTCCCAATCACCGACCCCGTTGTTCAAAGTCCACTGCATTGACCACTAGGCTACCCTTAAACAGTACATTTGGAGTACTATGTTCAATTTTAGAAGCAGTATCTTGCTAAGCATATCAGATGACTTGAGGTGGTTCAGAGGAAGTCGACAAAAATGATATGAGGTTTGTGCCAAAAGACATATGAGAAGAGACTTTGTGACCTGAATATGTATACCCTAGAGCAGTGGTTCTCAGCCAGTGTGTCCCCAAACGTTTGGCATAAACAGCAAGCTTCTACTTTCCTTAATCATCTGTGCCTACAAGCTGGGAAGACCAGAGAGTGTGGCAGTAGAAGAATTTTGTGTTTCTGTTACTAAGGTGACACCAGAATATCAAAGTATATTTGTTTTGTATGATAAGTTGTATACTATAGACTCTAAAATGGATAAACGTTTTTATGATGATCAGTTTTTTTATTGTGATTTTTCCTATTATTCAACCCCATATAGAAAAATTGTATGCAACACATTAGTCCAAGATTTCTAACTGATAAAAGCAAGTGAAGATTGAAACTTCTTTGAAAAAAAATTAACAAGTTTAACTTTAACAATACTTTATAAGTAAATTCTTTAAAGAATATTTTATATTTCTTTTTAACTGTGAAATATTTAAGAGTTTTTGGACCCTGTTTACTAAGCAGCGTTATAGGCTTGTTAACATTTTTAATATGCGTTAACCATGTACGTGCCTACAATATCACTACATGGTTAGTGCGCGCGCTAAGTGTAGGCACAGTAAAAACACTAACGCACCTTAGTAAACAGAGCCCTTTGTTTGTTTGGCTGTGAATTAATTTCTGTTTAAGAATATTTTATATTTCTTTTTAACAATGAAATATTTAAGAGTTTTTGTTTGGCTGTGAATTGTGGTGTTTAATGTGTTACACACATGAACATTGCCTGTTAGTGTGACACAGTAGAAGAAAGATTGAGAACTACTGCCCTGGAGGAAAGGAGAGATAAAGGAGATATGATATGGACATTTAAATACTTAAAAGGAATTAATATGCAAACTAATCTTTTTCAGACAGAGGGAAGTGGTAGAACTAGAAGTCATGAGTTGAGGTTGCAGGGTGGGAGACTTAGGAGCAATGTCAGGAAATACTTTTTCACAGAAAGGATGATGGATGCCTGGAATGCTCTCCTGGAGGTGGTGAAGACAAAATCAGTGATGGAATTCAAGAAGGTGTTGGATAAGTGCAGAGGATCCCTATATAAAAAAGGTTAGAATACAATTAAAACAAAACTTAAATGACCTCATTGCTGGAGCAAGCTTTGGTAGCAGCTCCAGAGGTTGGCAAGTGGGATCAATGCCAAGCAGACTTCTGTGGTCTGGTTCATGTGAATGGCAAAGACAGATCAAGGCTAGAATGGACTTTGACAGCAACTCCTGTAGTTGGGAAGTAGAATGTGCAGAGCAGGCTTATATGGTCTGTGCCCTAAAATTGGCAGGAAGAGATATGATATATGCAGGGCTTTTTTTGTGCCGCTACAGCGTAACGGCACCTTTTTTTCCTTGCCCATTCTTTCCCCTACCTCCCACCTGCCTGCATCACTCTTCCTGGTTCCAGCACCTCTATTTCCTCCTCCTCCCTGGTTCCACCGACTCTCCCCACACCTTCCCGATTCCATCGTCTGTCCCTCTTCCTCCTTCCCCGCAGTCCTTCTGACTTTTTCCCTTTGTTGCCAGTAGTGGCACTGCATCAGTTAAATCAGCCTTCCTTGGGGCTTTGAGCCTTCTATGTGATGCATCCTGCCCTTGCGGAAGTAGGAAGTTACATCAGTATGGGCTGGATGTGTCACAGAAAAAGAAGGGAAAAGGTCAGAAGGACTGCGGGGATGGAGGGAGAGGGACAGACACTGCAACCGGGAAGGGCGGTGGGAGGAAGAGGAGAGTGCTGGAACCGGGAGATGTTGGAAGGAGAGAGGGGAGGGATGCTGGAACCGGGAAAGGGGGATGGGGGATGAAAGGGGAAAGATGCTGGACCTGCCGGATAGAGGGGGAAAAGGTGCTAGATCCAGGGATAGAAAGATGGAGGTGCTGGTCTCCTGGATCTGGGAGGGAGGGGGAGACAGGAAGAGGTGCTGGACAGAGAAGAAAATGGGACACACAGGGACAGTGTTGATCATGAGGAGGGGGGGGGATGCTGACCACAGAGGGAAGGGATAATGGACTCAGGATGGAAATGCAGGTCTAGTTAAGATAGGATGCAGAGGAAAGAGAGGGGAAATGCTGAATGGAAGTGGGGGGGAGAGGGACAGATGTTGGAAGTGGGGAGGAGAGAAAGGGGAAATGCTGGGTGGAAGTGGGGAGGGGAGAGGGATGGAAGAGGGGAGGAGAGATTTGAAAGCTGTAGGGTAGACACAGTCAAAAGAAGGAAATTGAAGATTGGATAGTAAGAAAGAAATGTGGACAGAAGCAGAAAATAAATTGAAGAAAGCTGAAGGAGAAGAGAAAAATGACAAAATGAACAGGAAATCCTGGCAGTAGAGTTAGGAGAAGATGATGAAAGTAGAAACCAGAAACTGGGACCAACACGATTGAAAAAAAAAAATACTTGGTTAGACGATAAAGGAAGAAAATTTTATTTTTAGTTTAAGATAAAGTAGTGTGGTAGCTGTGTTAATTTTTTTGTTTTATTTGTAGTTGTTAATGTAATGTAGTGAATGGAATACGTCAGTTTTTGGAATTTATATCTGCTATCTTTATAGCAGTACAAGGGGAAAATATTTTTGTTTTTCTGGTGTCCTGCATGCCAGAGTCTGGTGTTGGGGGGTTTCAGCTGAATTTATGTCTACATATTTTATTAGTTTATGGTCACTGTTGGGGTTCTTTTGTTAGACCTAGGGACTAGTGTACTATTTTCAATGATGCCTTTTTCTATGCGCCATGGGTGTGGGTACTGTATGGGCGGAGCCATATATAATGGCCCCGCCCTTAAGGTTGATCCTCTGAGTACTGGTAGCTTTTTTCCTAAAAAAAAAAAAAAAAGCACTAGATATACACATACTTAATCTCTCACATTCAAAGCATAGGCTATGATTGCAGGTACTTCCTATCTCTCTGGGGGGAGGGTGGAATCATAAAGTTTATATTAGTGAATAAATGATGCTAGTGGTGGGGGAGGGGAAAATATTCTTATGGTTGAAAGTAGCAGTATTGTGGTATTATGTTCCAAGATTGCATCATATATAACTGCCCCTATGAGGTTGGAAAAGCAAGTTGCCGACTGCCCAGTTTATGATGTCAATGTTCAATCATGAAAAAGTGAAACTTGCACAGAGTGCCAGATACAACTCTGGGCATCTTGCTGGGCAGACTAGATGGACTGTGATAAAGATATCTATTGACAGTTACTGTGTTACTCTATTAGGAATGGCGGTAACACTTGAAGCTGTCATAGAGCATGGTATCCACTGTCACTTTCACTTCTTAGGGGGTAGAAGGAGGGTCAGTATCCACTGGGGGATTAAGGGGGGTGTCATGCCTTCATCCCTTCAGTGGTCAGCTGCTCAATCAGGGCACCTTTTTGTATCCTGGATGTGATTGAAACAGGTCTACATAAAAGTATCCTCCTTTCTTGCCTTGGTCATTTCTTTCCGTTCCATTATCGCCGAAAGACATCCTAATTTTGGTCCCTCCCTAGTTCCACCCAAAACACACCTCCAAACGCCCCCTTGCTATTTGGATGAACTGCAGTGTGAAACGACTAAATTCTGCCTTTCAAAAATAGCAATTTGGACATTTTCAGCAGATGGACCTTTTTTTGGTCATTTTGAGACATCCATCTGTTTCGAAAATGAGTGTCATAGGGTTGCATTAGGTGTTTTGTTGCATTTCCTTCTAGAAGTTACTGCTCCTTCAGAGTGAATGCAGATGTACAGAACAGTAGGGGTGATTATGAGGTAAGGGAGGATGCAGAGAGAGAGAAGGATGTGAATAGGGAAGATCTGGAAGCAAAGAACATTGGGTTCCCCTTGATTGCTTGTGGGAATGCACATTTTAAATTCATTGTAGGATGAAGTAAGTAGAGAGAACATACTCAGGCTGCAATTGCTTCACAGACTAGAGGCAAGAAGTAAAAACAAAACAAAAAACTTCTCACAGTTCACAGTAGTTGTCACCCTGCCTCATTTGCCTTCTTGCTCAAACACTTATTCAGCCTACAGGTTAGAGTAACTGTTCGAGATCCAGGGAAGCCAGGGTTAAAATCTTTCTTTTTCTACTGATGCGTCTTGTAATGTTCCTTCTGCTCAGAGGGCAAGTCACTTTGCCTCTATTGGTTCAGAATACAGGCTTAGTTTGTAAGCCCTATAAGGTAGTCAAATACCTGTGGCACCTCAAATATAACTTGCCTTGAAAAAGATCTATTCAGTCCAGTCTATAGGATATAATTAGGACAAAGGCTACAATCCATCACATATTAAGAAAATTATTTGCCAAGATATCTAGTAAAAGCTCAGCAAGCTGAAAAGCATCTAAAACTGCTTCCAGGAAAGTTCATCAGGTAGCAGAGTGCACACCCTTCCCCATCTCGGCACTCTTTTTCTCCTTTCCTGCATTATAGCTGTCTTGCTGATGTATGTACAACATTGGCAGTACCTTGGCCAAGCACAACATTTTCTTTCATACATCATTTAGTACTCAACCTCTGCACTGCTGTCATGACCTTACAGTTCATGAGCTCCTACAGTATGTTAACACAGGACAGCAAGTCTAGAGCCACTCGACAGTGGAATCTCCTCTGTCACACACAAGAGCTGTCGTGCACCTCCATATCTGTAGTAGTCATGTGATAATACAGGGGCTTCATCTTTATAGTCAATCCTGTCAGGACTTTGGGATATAGTACACAATAGCTGTCAGCTACACATGGATAATAACCATCAGAATTCCCATGGGACTGGAATGTTTTCCAACACTGATCATGCATAAGCCAGAACACATTAATACATCCCTAGCCCTCACAGCTTAGATGTTGAGATGATGGTCTTGGCTTCTCTGAACTTGCTAGGCAGTGTCTCACATTTCTTGTTAGCTCTGAGAAAGCATTCCACCAAAGGGGCATTTGGGTTCAAATGAAAGAGGTTTGCCATCTGGTGTCAGAGTAAAGCTATAGATCCCTTTACTTACCCCCCACAAAAACTGTATGAGTACCTTTTACATCTAAGAGACAAGTCTAAAAACCAAATTGGTAAGGGTACACCTTAGTACAGTTGGAGCTTATTGGGTAGAAGGTAAACCCATCTTGGTAGAGCCTTCAGTTATTTGCTCTATAAAGGATTTGCCTGCTTATGAAACTTCCCATCAAGCCCCACCACCACCACCAGTGGTGTCATGAGATCTCAGTGTTGTTCTTACCCATCTAAAGAAAGCTCCTTTGAGCCACTTGATTCTTGCCATCTGATGTACCATACCTGGAATGTCTTTTTTTGGTGGTGATTACTTCAGCGGTTAGGGTTAGTGAGCTCCAGGCCTAGTAACTGTATAACAGTGTGGTTCTGTGCATCCATGTAATGTTGCTTCCTAACGTTGTGCTGAAATCCCATATTAAATGCCAATAGTCCTCCCAGTCTTTTTTTTTTCTTAAACCTCATTCCCATAAAGGTGAACGTCCACTGCACACTTTGGACTGTAAGAGAACTCAGCCTTTTATCTGAAGTAGACTAAAGCCCATAGAATGTCTACCCATTTTTTTTGTTTCGTTTGACCCAAATAGGATGGGAGCTGCCACTAGCAAATGCACTCTTTCCATTTGGCTAGAAGACAGCATTTCCTTTATTTATTCCCAACCTGGGCTGTCTCTGAAGGATCATGTCAAAGCTCACAGTGTAAAAGCTCTGGCTGTATTAATAGTCTACTTGAGATCTGCCTCCATAGAAGAGATGCGCAGAGCTGCAACATGAACTTCTGTCCATACATTCACATCCCACTATTTCTTAGAACAGGACTCCAATGTGACAGATTTGGCCAGAAGTCCTTCAGAATATATTTAGGGTTTAGAATACAACTCCTATTGCTTCTAAGCCCTTTTTTTCAGTTTCAGCTGCCTTAAAAAAAGAAAAAGAAAAAAGATAATTAATATGGCATGTTGCCACCAAAAAAATATTGGTGTTTGCCTGTTGTGGCACCACTTATTTTGTTTCCCCTTTTTTTCTGTTGAAGGCAGCCTATAGTTAGGGGTTGCTTTAGGTGAGGATTTTATAGTCCTGCTTGCCTTCGGAGAAGCCGTAGTTACTCTCCTATTTTTTTTTTTTTTGTTACGTTTGTACCCCGCACTTTCCCGCTCATGGCAGGCTCAATGCGGCTTACATGGGGCAATGGAGGGTTAAGTGACTTGCCCAGAGTCACAAGGAGCTGCCTGTGCCTGAAGTGGGAATCGAACTCAGTTCCTCAATTCCCCAGGACCAAAGTCCACCACCCTAACCATTAGGCCACTCCTCCAGTATGCTTCAAAGACAGCAGGATTAAACCTCGCAGCTCTCCCATTTCCACAAGGAGTTGAATTCTGCTAGTTAGGAATAGACTGAGGAAGGTCCTGCAACACTGGCAGGTGGAAAAAGGCATCTATGTGCAGTGAGCCTACCTAAACATTTCTATAAAAGTTGTTAGAGTACTTCTCCCCACATTGGGCTCAGTCAGTGACATCACCCATAAGTGAGGATTTAAGTCCTGCTGTCCTCAGAGAACGCACAACTGTTTTTGTCCCCGTTTCAGCCAAAACTGAAACTGCCACCAAAACTGTCAGAAAACCTTTGGCTGAAACCAAAACTACAGCTGAAACTCATCACCTGTTTTGACCAAAGCCCAAACCGAAAACTTAAGTTTGGTTGTGTGAATGTGAACCAGTGAGGGCCTCTGGGGATTGTCCAAGCTTGCAGTCTGCATTCCTCTTCTAAATCTGAAGTATCCAAGTCAGAATATAATTTAAATAATGAAAGACTGTTTTTTTACCTCCAATAAAGTAGCCTCCTTACACATGGACCGCAGTTAATGAAAACTGAAACTAAAAGCCACAGTGCTTTTACAGTGGCTGATTTTGCGCCACAGTTGGAGTAGCAGCTGATGTCATAACTCTACAGAGAAGCTAATTCCTATTATCCCAACTTTAGAAACTCAAATTCTTGCACATTTTGTATCAACAGTATTTATTTGGAGCACTCTGTTTACCATATAAACTATTGTGCAAGATCATAACTGCATTACTTGCAATCACAGTATTAAAAAAGAAAATATAAAGTGTAGCCCCCCACACACACACACACAAACTACCTTATAATCCCTGGTGTTCTAGTGGTGTACTCAGGGTGGGAGCAATGTCCCAGTCACAGCAGACATTTTCAGAGAAGAGCCGGAATGGGCAGGAGTAACTAGGGATCACTCCTGCCCCAACTACACCCCTAGACCATCAGGTATTGTAAGATAGGCCCCAGGGGTGGGGGGGGGGGGGCTACAGGTGGGAGAGGGAGGCACGGGGGAGGGGTTTGTGAGGAGCGACAACTCCTCAAGGGGAGGGGGAGGAAGGGAAATAAATGGGACAAACCTCAAACTGTCAACTTCCACCAAAAACATTTGGTTGTTTTGGCTGAAACCAAAAACATGGCCAAAAATTAAAATAACCCTTTGGCTGTGGCTGAAACTGAAAGAGGGCAGAAAAAAGATTTTGGGCTGGTTTCGATGCCATAACCGGACTGGGGTCACAAGGCAGAGTAGCTTCAGAAGGGTCTTCTGTATGCATATCCTCCAAGACCTCTCATAGTGAAGTCGCTCCTGAAACTCAAGCAACACTGAGAAACCATGATTCTGATTGCACCATACTGGCAACAACAAATATGGTTCCCTCTACTTCTGGAACTAGCTTTGGAAGATCTATAGAGACTGGAATGCTTTCTCTAACCATCATCACTCAAAACAAGGGATCCCTCTTGCAGCCCTGACCTCCAGTACCTGGCCTCACTTCTTGAATGTTGAGAAGTAAGAAATGGACTCCTTGGACTTAGATGGTGCCCTCAGGTTCTGCTTGCTTCCAGGAGAGATTCCACTAGGAGGTCATATGTTTTCAAGTGGAAGAGGTTTGCTGTCTAGTGTGAGAACAAGGCCCTAGATACTTTCTCCTGTCCTACACAAAAACCACTTGAATAACTTGTATACTTAACTGAGTCTGGTCTCAAGACTAAGTCTGTAAAGGCTAACCTCAGAGCAGATGGAGCTTATCACCATAAGTACATAAGTAATGCCACACTGAGAAAGACCAAGGGTCCATCAAGCCCAGCATCCTATCTACGACAGCAGCCAATCCAGGCCAAGGGCACCTGGCAAGCTTCCCAAACGTACAAACATTCTATACATGTTATTCCTGGAATTGTGGATTTTTCCCAAGTCCATTTAGTAGCGGTTTATGGACTTGTCCTTTAGGAAACCGTCTAACCCCTTTTTAAACTCTGCCCAGCTAACCGCCTTCACCACATTCTCTGTCAACGAATTCCAGAGTTTAATTACGCGTTGGGTGAAGAAACATTTTCTCTGATTTGTTTTAAATTTACTACACTGTAGTTTCATCGCATGCCCCCTAGTCGTAGTATTTTTGGAAAGCGTGAACAGACGCTTCACATCCACCTGTTCCATTCCACTCATTATTTTTTATACCTCTATCATGTCTCCCCTCAGCCATCTCTTCTCTAAGCTGAAAAGCCCTAGCCTCCTTAGTCTTTCTTCATAGGGAAGTCGACCCATCCCCGCTATCATTTTAGTCGCCCTTCGCTGCACCTTTTCCAATTCCACTATATCTTTCTTGAGATGCGGCGACCAGAATTGAACACAATACTCAAGGTGTGGTCGCACCATGGAGCGATATAACGACATTATAATATCCTCACACCTGTTTTCCATACCTTTCCTAATAATACCCAACATTCTATTCACTTTCCGAGCTGCAGCAGCACACTGAGCAGAAGGTTTCAGTGTATTATCGACGACGACACCCAGATCCCTTTCTTGGTCCGTAACTCTTAACGTGGAACCTTGCATGACGTAGCTATAAGTCGGGTTCTTTTTTCTCACATGCATCACCTTGCACTTGCTCACATTAAACGTCATCTGCCATCTAGCCGCCCAGTCTCCCAGTCTCGTAAGGTCCTTCTGTAATTTTTCACAATCCTGTCGCGAGTTAACGACTTTGAATAACTTTGTGTCATCAGCAAATTTAATTACCTCGCTAGTTACTCCCATCTCTAAATCATTTATAAATATATTAAAAGGCAGCGGTCCTAGCACAGACCCCTGAGGAACCCCACTAACTACCCTTCTCTATTGTGAATACTGCCCATTTAACCCCCACTCTGTTTCCTATCCTTCAACCAGTTTTTAATCCACAATAGGACTTTTCCTCCTATCCCATGTAGAGGGTAAGCCCATTTCTACTCAGCCTTTAGTTGATGAGGGACTTTCTTTTACTAAAACCTCCCATCAGGCCTCCCACAGTGTCATGGGATCTCAAAATTGTTGTTACCCAGCTGATAAAAGCTCCTTTTGAGCCATTTGATATCTGTCACCTGAAATACCTGACCTGAAGGTCTTATTTTTGGTGACAGTCACTTCAATATACAGGGTCAGTGAGCTCCAGGCCTTAGTAGCTGTTCCACCTTATTCAAAGTTGTACCAACAGCAAAGTGTTTTTGTGTACACATCCTAAGTTCCTTCCTAAGGTAGTGTCTGAGTTCCATCTTAACCATTCAGTTATTGTGCCAACATTTTTCCCCAAACCACACGCCCATCAAGGTGAAAGCGCAAGGCACCCACTGGACTGCAAGAGAAGCTTGGTCTTTGTGGGGCAGACAAGCCCATAGACAGTCTACCCAGCTTGTTGTTTCTTTGGACTCCAACAGGATGGGGGCCGCCATCTGTAAATGCACTCTTTTGAATTGGCTTGCTGACTGCATTTATTTCACTTATGCCCAGGCTAGGCTGCTCTGGAGGGTCATATCACAGCTTATAATGTCAGAGCCACGGCTGCATCAGTAGCCCACTTGAGACCAGCCTCCACTGCGGAATCTGCAGAGCTGCAACATGGTCTTCAGTCCATACATTCACCTATCACTACTGCCTAGAGCAGGATCCTGATTCAACAGCTGCTGTGGTCAGACAGTCATTCAGAATCTATTTGAGGTCTAGAATCCCAACTCTGCCCTCCTAGGCCCGTTTGCTTTCTGTTTCAGGCTGTCAGAAAATTACTGTTTATTGATGTACAGGCCTTGCCTGTTGCAATCCTCAGTTTTATCCCCCTTTTGTTTAAGACAACCTGGCAGCTAGGGATTCCCAGCAGTAATAATATCCTCTCATTCTGCTTGTCTTTGAAAAAATCAAAGTTACTCACCTGTACCAGGTGTTCTCTGAGGACAGGAGGATGCATATTCTTACTGCCCCGCCCACCTCCCCTTGCAGTTGAATTCCATCAGCTATTGTATTAGACTAAGCTGGCACTGTGCAGCAACAGCAAGCAGGAGGACATGTGCATACACAATGGAATGCTCCCAAATGCTTCTAGAAAGAATGCTGGGGAGCACTTACTATGCCAGGCTTTATTGGATGATCTCACCCAGCGGTAATAATGTTCATCCTATTGTCCATGGAGAGCACCTGCTACAGGTGAGTGATCTTGCTTAATACTTCCTGCATGATAACCTATGGGGGGAGGAGGATCGTGGGCATGGCCTTACAACTGCATTCAGAATGAAGTGATGGAGACTTGGGATATAGCAATAGAGGCTCCATTACTAGGGGGATGCAAGTTTTTTCAACATAATTAGAAGGCCATATGTGTGTAAGCTGCATGACATTTAGCCCATTAAAGCATGATTTATATGCATGAAAACCTGTGAATCTTTTCTGAAATTTTGTTTCATATCCCCCAAATAGCTCTGCAATGCTTCAAAATCATATGTGTAACTAATTAGGTAAAACTTTTTTTTTGCTAAAAATTTAAATAGACTGCATGACCCTGACTATACAGATAGTATCAGGCCATTTAGACATATTTTTGGCTTGATACTATCCATATGGTGGATACAAATCTACAGGTAGCAGTTAATACATTCCCCAGCTAAGAGTGAGCATGTAACTCTGTTTGAATGTCGGTCTCATTGTTTTACATTTTAGTAGCCCATCTAATCTCTTAGCATTTTACAGTCTGTTTTACCATCCTATCAGTGGATGGTAATATATCCCTACTGTTATTTATGTAAAAATTCTTATATCTAGCACTATCTCGAAATCTAGGTGGCTATTAAAAAACATACATAACTAATATCAACCATAAAACAAGACATCACAAAATCAATACATACATTCTCTGTTTCGTGCTTACGGTTTCTCTCCATAGAGATTCCAAGGCGTAGCTTTTTTCCTTGCTGTGCTTTTGTTCTACTTGATGCTGTGCCATCCTTTACCAATAGGGGGCTAGTCTGTAACTGTGTGCCACAATGTAAACACCTTGATGCATGCGCTGAGCCCTAATTTTATAATGGCATCTTGCCACCAAGATGCTGTTAAGAGTACTAGCGTGTTGGCATCAGCTTGCCTATATTTTGGAACATCTGCTTATGCCATGTCAACTAGCTACTCACATAACTTACATCCTATATAATAATTTGCAACTCCAATGTTCTACGTCTGGATAGCTGGGTTCGTAACATCTATTCCCATTGGTCCGCCCTTGCGTCAAAGCGTAATGACGTCAGAGGGCGGAGCAATGAGAGGGAAGGGAACGCTGGAGGCGAGCTGACGTCAGGAGGGATGTTATGAACGGAACGGAAGCCAGCGCCAGTCAGCCAGAGAACGTTCAGGTACAAATCGAGGCAAGGGGAGAATCGTGGGACATCGAGCGGAGGGAGGGAGGACAGAAGGGAGGGCAGGGCAGAGGAGAATTGATGGACATGGATGGGATAGGAGGACAGTAGAGGAGAGAATCGCGGGACACGGATGGGAGGGCAGGGAAGAGGAGAATCGCTGGACATGGAGTTGAGGGGAGGGAAGAATCACTGGACATGGAGGGGAAGACGGGAGAGAGAAAAACAAAGCTTACAGGACAGCTTACCTAGGGCCCGTTTCATTGTTGAGGAAACGGGCATGGTTCCACTAGTTGTTCTATAAGTTACACGTGTAAGTTGGAGACATGCCCCTCCCATGCTCCACCCACATGTACACTCCCTTGCAGTTACACACAAAAGTACACGCATACTCCATTACAGAATAGCACTTTATATGTATACGTGCCAGTTTTCTTGGCACTTACACACCCTGTTGTAGAATTGCCCTGATAGTGCTATAGTAGTTGGAGTTCCTTTCTATTTTATTATGATTGGTTTTTATTGTTAACTGCTCTGATTTTATGAAGGACGGTATATTAAATCACCAATAAACTAAACTAAACCATCAGTTTAGTCTGCCATGTCATTTTGAACCCTAGTGTTATTGTCCCTTTGGTTATCTTCTCTTTCCCAGATCTCTGAGATGCTTATTGATGTCAGTTTGTGAAGGATCTAGCCAGGTAATTAAAGTGCTAAATGGCGTTCTGGAAGGCAGAATTGCCTAAGATGTTTCTCTTTGAAAATCAGCTACAAGATGCCTGGCGCATAAGCAGGACAGTAAAAACTGCCTCCATTGTCTATATCTTCATTGCCATTTTTGTGATCTTATTTTTCAAACATCTGATGTTTGCATATGGACACATGTACTTTGTTTTAATTCCCATTTCACAACCCACTTATTAGCAGTTGATTCAGATAATCTGAAACCTTCACATTTATCTGCTCTTCATTTAAATCCACCCAAACTACTTCACATTTTTTCCACATTTTCTCTTTTAGAGTATTCTTAATTTCCATGTTTTTAACAGTACCCTTTGAAGATGCCTTATATTAAACCATGCGTTCTTAAGCATAGTTCACAAGTGACTTTCAGATTTCTCCCAAGGTCTAGTGTATACTGCTCTTTCTTATTTTTAACTGTTAGTACCAGAAGCCAGAATCGGTTTTGGTTAAGCCGGAGTCCATTCTGTGAGGAAAAAGCTCTGCATTCCCCAGTTGCTAATGAATCTGAAGCTCTTGTCTCTTCTGGCTCTGCCTCTCCTCTGCTTTTGCACCTAACATTCCTCTGGTTCTGGCCATGTCCCATTATTTTGTTAGTAGGATTATGTTTGCACAGAATGAGAGTTCACGTTGAACATGGAGCTTGCAGAGGTATTGAAATGGAAGACAGCAGAAAGAAATGTAAAATTGCAGCTTTTTCGAACACAATCTCACTCTTTAACAGTATGTGCATGAGATTAATTTGCTATAGTGCCTACTGCTGGTAGAGGCTAGGACAGCACAAGCTATCTCCCTACAGCTCCCACTGCTCAAAGTAGGACTTTTGGGCGCCACAGTATTGGCACAGCCCTTTGGGCACCTATACACATTGGTACTGGACTTTTGGGCACCCAAGTGGGAGGTGTCTAAAAGTCCTCACCCCAATCCCCGGCACTTAACATGGTCTGAGCTGGGGGGGGGGGGGCTGTCTGGGCCGGCAGAGTCACAGTGCTTTGGGTGGGGCGGTCCTCGGAGCATAAGAAGGCACCTGTATGAGAGAGGGGAACAGTGAGAGAGAGGGGAACAGGCAATGTCTTCTCTCACAGGCACCACCAGGGATAGCTATGATCTCCCTTAAGCTCCAGGACCACCCTGCCCAGTCCACAGCACTATGTCACTTCCAGCCCAGATGGGCCCCAGCTCAGATCACAGACAGTGCAGGGGAGGGAAAAGACTTTTAGATGCTGCCTGTTTGGGTGACCAAAAGTCGGTTCCAATATGGCAGCACCCAAACAGCAATGCCGAACAGTCCCCTTACTGGTAGGAGAATCTGGGACTGCAAAAGCTGTCAGCTCTCATATAGCCTGCACCATTGCCTATAGCACCTCCTGTTGAGAGAGCCTGGGTCTGCAAGAGCTGTGAGTGCTCCTATAGCCAATGCTGCCAAACCATTCCCTACAGTGCTTCCTGCTGGAAGAGGCTGGGATTGCAAGATCTATTATCTCTCCCAGTAGCCAGTGATTCTGCTTCTTCCATAACAGTGCTACCTGCTAGAGACTGCAGGAGGTGAGAACTTCCTACAGTCAATACAGTTAAAACATTCTCTGCATTGCCTCCTGCTGGGAAAAGCTGAATTTACAGGCCATGTAACTACAATGGAAATAATGTTTCTCCACCTTGTGTGCGGTTGTTAATAGATCAGAGTGATCACTGGCATCCTCTGGTATTAGTGGGAAAAAGATCTGTTTATCAAAACTTGTACTTTTCTAAAATAAAATGTTCTGCTTTCATATTTGGATGTAGTTCCTTTTCCTTTGTATAGCATTTACAGCATCTTCACATAAGATTGTATTAGAGAAAGGATTAAAAGTGAAGTTCTAAAAAAATGTGAAAGAAAATACAAGGCATGCCAACAGAATGACCTGTCTTGTCCTGGGGCCTCAGTCACAGTGTGTTCTCAGACTCCTTCATCTGCACTTCTCAGTAACCAGAAGAGCCCAGGGAGTTTGAGAACCTTCAAACTCAGCACAGCTGTGGCAGTTGGTTTATTGCTTTCAGCTGGTACTTGAACCCGGGTCCCGAGCTTTGGATGGGTTCCCAGGTTTAATCCCTGGAGCTTTCTCTGCAGCTGTATGACACCGTGCTGACCCCAAATGAGGATAGGAAAATAGAAGTTGTGCCAAGCCAGAGTCTCTTTTTCATTTAGAGTCTGGCTGTCTGCCCGTGACCAGGGTTACATAATGGGAAACATAGCTGGGCTGTGCAGCGCCAGGGCTTCACCAGGCTGCCCAGGGCCCCAGCCTGTGCTGCTATACATCTGCCTTTATGCAGTCTTGCCACATTTATCACTGTCCCATTGAGAGTAAAAAGAAAAAGGTTCCTTCTTTCTTTCTTTCTTCCTCTTTCTAGCTGTGAATTATGCTGAGGGTAGGTATGGGCTTTGGATATTGTGAGGAATAGGGTTAGGTGTAGAGGGCTATGTGGGCTACAGGCAGGGATGGTGTATTCTGAGGATGTGTGGTGGTTCAGGGCAGGGATGGGTCATGTGAGGAAGTGTGGGGTGGGAACGGAATAGAGTAGTGTGACAGTGTGTATGGGACTAGGGCATTGTGGGGACATGGGATTAGGGATGCAGATGGGATATTGACAGGCCATGTGGGGATTAAGGTGGAGCTGTGTGAGGGCATATAGGGGGTAGAGGCAGAAATGGAGCAGTGTGGGAACTAGAGGTGGGTATAGAGCATTCTCCAAAGCAAGCAGGCTAATATTCTCACGTGGGTAACGTGGGCCGCTGTTGCTCGGTCCGGAGCTTGTATCAAGCTTTTGCAGAGCTTTTTGGAGCACAATTCATTCTCCACTGCGCATGCGTGAATGCGGGACCAACAGTCTTTTTTTTCCACAGTGAGGAGAAGATGTGTTTTTCCTTCTCTCCACACAGCGAACAGTTTGGTGGAGGAGTAGCCTAGTGGTTAGTGCAGCAGCCTTTGATCCTGGGGAGCTGGGTTTGATTCCCACTTCAGCTCTGTGTGACTCTGAGCAAGTCACTTAACCCTCCATTGCCCCAGGTACGAATAAGTAACTGTATATACTCTGTAAACCGATTTGGATGTAGTTGCAAAAACCACAGAAAGGCGGTATATCAAGTCCCATTTCCCTTTCCCTCCCTCCCCCCCCCTTCCCCCCCCCCCCCCCCCCCCTTAACAGAGCTTCTTTTTAAATTTTCTTTAGTTCTGTGCCTCGTTCGGGTTCAGTTTCTTTCTGTTCGATTTTCTTTTTATTTCCTTTATTTACCACACTTAGTAGGCCGCACTTAGGCCTGATCCCCGGTTGGGTCTTTCCCTTATTTTTTTCTCTGGTGCTTTGTCCTTTTTGAGGCACCATCGAGTTTTTCCCAGTTGCTACAGTGCTATTCTGGTGCACTCTGACTTTTTCTGACACGGCTACTCTTCCTTCCTCTTTTCCATGTTTGGGTCTGAACATACCCCTTCTAACTGTGTTGTGTCTTCAGATCCCAGCCAGAACCCAGTTAGCCAGAAAGGCTCAAAGGGAGTTCTTTTTTGGAGCCAAGTCCGAAGCCTCGACCTTGGCATGAGTTGCATCAGGTGTATTTGCACCTGACTCAACGCCGGCACCAACGGGGAGATGTGAAAATTCGGCATTATCCTCGTTGGTACCGAAGATCGTGGAAACCCGGTATTGGAAGAAGTATTGGCGTCAATCTCCCTTGATGCACTGTGCCAGGTGTTGAAGCTGGAAGAACATCCACATGTGCTGCTGCGTGAGTCTCTGAGCATAAGGATCAGATACCTTGCGCCCTGAGCTGCTGGCTGCTTTCTACGGAGTGCATCGGTGTCGAGGGTGCTTGCACCTGCTATTCTTCTTTACTCAGCCCGCATGGCCCTCAGCCTGCGGTGAGGCTCTGCTGCTTCAGCAGCTTCCCTCGATACCGACGTTCCAGCTTTTCCTGATGTAGCCCCTCTGTGGGCACATTTGGGCCTCGCTCCCTAAGCTCCTGGCTGGCTTTTTTCAGAGAGCATTGGAGCCGAGGGTGCTTACGCCTGCCATGCCTTTCCAATCGGCCCTGCATGGCCCTCAGCCTGCGGTGAGGGCTCCAATGCCGGTGTTGCATGTGTCACTGGCATCTACTGCAGCCTGTGTCGGTCAATGTTGGTGCAGGCAGTTTCGTCAGAGTTGAGGCTGGCGCGCACTCCTCAACACCCCTCTTGAGGTCATGGTTCCTCACGGTCAAGGCAAACTCGGTCTCAGCCCTCCCATGAGGAGTTCCTGGCTGATGCCGAGGAGGGGCACATAGGAATCAGATGAAGATCCCTGGTGCTTCTCGGAGGAGGAGTCATATGGAATACCATCTGACCCCTTCCCCCTCCACAGAATGGGAGGATGTCTCCATTGGTGAGCTTTTCCTTCCCTTCTTTTGTTGAGGACATGGCAAACGCCATTCCCAGTTCCTTTATTTGTTTATTTGTTACATTTATATCCCACATTTTCCCACCTATTTGTAAGCTCAATGTGGCTTACATAGTACCGGAGAGGCATTACGGACTCCGGTGTAAACAAATACAAAGTGATGTTGTGGTAACATAAAGTTCATGTGGCACAGCCACACTAGGGAATCGTACAACGGAAGAGTTGTGTTATGTCCATTGGCTGGGATAGAAGTAAAGCTAACACATTAAGGAAGTATGAAGGAAAGGGACATGGTTTGGGAGTGGAGGAGTAGCCTAGTGGTTAGTGCAGTGGACTTTGATCCTGGGAAACTGAGTTCAATTCCCACTGCAGCTCCTTGTGACTCCAGGTAAGTCACTTAACCCTCCATTGCCCCTGGTACAAAATAAGTACCTGAATATATGTAAACCACTTTGAATGTAGTTGCAAAAACCCCAGAAAGGCGGTATATCAAGTCCCATTTCCTTTTCCCTTTATGGAAGGTATGCGGTAGTAAGTATTGAGTTAGGGTCTTATGAGGGTGTTTGGGAATATTAGGAGGATTAGGGCATTTTGTGGTATTGGAGTTTGAGAGTGGGGTTAGGGTATTGTGGGCAAAAATGTGGGAAGAGTCTGAGGGTGGAATAATGGAGTCTTTTATGGTGATCAGGACAGGTTAAAGTATTGGAGATGGACTAAGGATGTTGTGGAAGAGTTAATATGGTTGAGGAGGATTAAGATGGGGGATGTGGGATTATTTTGTTATAAGATGTAAGGGTGAGGTTAAGGTACTGTGGAGATGTATATAGGGTCAGGGACCAGGTTTAGACATTGCGGGGGTTAGGGACAAGTCCCGCAGTGCCTGTGTGTAACCCCTGCATATATGGGTGAACATACATGAATATTATATTCTTATATGGGACAGGGTTAATGGTTTTGTGTATTAACCCTGTGTTTGCATGCACATAGACCCTTTTTCTAGCATTCTCTTTGTTACAGTGTTTCTTGTATCTTTTAGGCTTTCAGAGTTTGCAAAGGGTTGAATCCTGCTGGTATGATTGTTCCAGCATGTCTTTTCATCATAATCCTATCTTGCGTTCTCTCTCCTCTGCTTGATTTGTCTATTGCCTGTAGATAATGTCCCAAGGTCTGTTGGTGCTGCTGCAGCCAGCCTTCCTCACCACGGGAGCAGAGGACCCTGACCGTGTGCTCTGCCTAGAGACATAGTACACATGTTCTTTCTGTGTGTTCTTTTTGCAGCTGCAAGGTTTAATGTTCATGTTTAAACAGGCTGGTATTACACAGGAAATACACCTCCACAGGCCCCACAGGCTGGGGACATGGGGTCATTGTATTCCATATGA
Source organism: Microcaecilia unicolor (assembly GCF_901765095.1). Classification (NCBI taxonomy): domain Eukaryota; kingdom Metazoa; phylum Chordata; class Amphibia; order Gymnophiona; family Siphonopidae; genus Microcaecilia; species Microcaecilia unicolor. Next base: position 60,810,348 of record NC_044043.1, read on the forward strand.
CCCCCCCCCCCCCCCACCCTTAAAGGGGAGGTAGGATATGTGAAACTGCTGCTGTGGGACTCTACAACTTTTCTCACTGCATCTCCTGTGTTCAGAGGCCTGTTTCTGTTCACATCTACTATTGCATCTATTAGGGTAGTGGTACAAGCTACACATGTCTGGACACACTGTTAACCCATCTCCACTGCCTGTCAATCTGCCAGGTACAATCTTTCTAATCCATTCAAGGCCGTGGGCAGAGAGAGCGTTTTACCTATGTTAGAAAACAGGTTAAAGCAGAAAAGTGATATCCCAGTGGTTTCATATATCTAGATACTGGAATTAACTCATAACCAGTACTCTGGTTTATATATACTTCATATTATTTGAATTCTTTGATGAAGGGACAAAAGTAAGGGATGGAGGAACAGTGGGTACAGTCTCTCTGGACTGAAGTACCAAGAAATGCAACTGAAGACCAAGAAAATGTAGCAGAAATATACAGAAATATTCCCATCATAGGTGCTACAGGCTTGATTAAAAGGAATGTTCAAGCACACTTTGATAGGTTGACTATACATGTTACATGTTATGAACTTCAGAAGGTTGCGCACTTTGGCATGATGCAAATACTACAGCAAGTATTAGCAGTAAATTTGAGAAACAGATCATACTAGCATGGGATTGAGGTTCATTGCTATCATAGTACTTGCACACCTTTCCCATTTGTAGACATTTTCCCCCAAGAAATACTACTTAAGTAACCAGATAAGGAAGATTAAGGACATGGTTAAGTACCAGAATGGTGATAATGAAGTCTAGTCTAGTGAAGGTAACCAGATTAGTAGTGCACTAGGGGCTTTTTAGGACAGACCTTTCCAATATCCTTACTAGTGACATTGTAGAAGGACTTGAGGGAAATAGCTAGTTTGTTTATTTATTTTCAGCACTTGATATACTACAAGTGATCCCTGAGGTGACTATGCAGTTTACAATTTCTGTTACAGGTACTTTGCACTGTCCCTAATGGGCTCACAATCTAAGTTATGTATTGCTACCACTAGCACAAAAACCTGTATCACTAGGAGAAATTATAAAAATGAAAGTTTACTTGAAAAGATTGGAATGATGGATACAGCTTTGGTAGTTTGCTTCAATGCTAAAAAAAAAAAATCCCTCATAAATTTATCTAAGGTAGGGCTGCCAAGAGGGGAGGAAGGGGGAGGGGCAAAATTCCCTGGGCCTGGTGCTGGCAAGCTTCTTCCTACCTGCTTCTGGGTCTGTCCTCTGCTCAGGGCCACTGAGAAAGGGGGGCAGAATTCCCTGGGCCCTCTCTCTCTCTCTCTCTCTCTCTCTCTCTCTCCCTCCCTCCCTCCCTCCCTCCCTCCTTCTCCTGCCGTGACCCGAGTGATCGCGTCCTGACAGGAGCAGGAGAGACAAAACTCCAGCGCCGTGGCCGGGCCCCCCTTGGCGGCTGGGGAAGACCCGGAGGAGCAACTCCAGCGCTGCTGTTCTGCCCAGCTGAGCAGCGGCTTTTCCTCCCAGGGCACATGCTCGGTTTTGAAACCAAGCATGCCCTGAGAGAAAAAGCAGCCGCAGGGGCAGGCAATCAACAGAAGAGCAGCGCTGGAGGAAGATGTCGTCTGCTGGTGGGGTCTTGGGATCCCTGCCTCCCAGCAAGGTATTTCGGCAGCGATCTGGGGGGGGGGGGGGCAGCGACAGCCCTGCCCCAGGCCTAGTTCAGTCTCTTGGCAGCCCTGCCTCTCCTGCATGCTGCCCAGGACCCAGATGATTGCATTGATGCAATAGCACGTTAATGCAATCATCCAGGTCCCAACTCCCAGCATGGACAGGAGCAGCAGAGGAGAGGGCAGAGCGAGAGAGCAGACAGAAAGGTGTGGCCAGAGTGTGGGGGAGCGGGGTGCTGCACGGCGGCCCAGGTGGGGGGGGGGGGGGGTGCGTGTGCGTGAGCGGCGGTCCAGTCCTGCCCTGGTTCCGGTTGTGTCTCTCTGTGACCCTGATGTAAGGTACAGAAATCCACTAGGTACGTATTTAAAGGACAAGAACTGGTAGCTGCAAAAAAGAAAAGAGCTCTAGAAGTAATCATTTTGGATAACCTGAATCTTGGCAGACAGAGTAATAAAGCTTGACAGAAAGGTAACTATAAGCTAAGGTGCATAAGGAAATGAGATTATCTCTCACTTCCTTATGCCCTTTTGTAGCTCAGTAGTGAGGCCCCACCATGATCACTGTGTTCAGTTGTGGTGGTTGTACCTTTAAAAGGGTGTTGAAAGGACTCAGGCTACCCAAATAGTGAAAGACATGCTGGTGAAGCTCCGGGGTATATGTCAAGTCTTATAGACCTACCAACCAGGAATTCTACTAGATCATCACGTACGTTCCTGAATCTTCACTACCCCAGCTGCAAAGGTCTAAAATATAAATTAATATATGCTTTCAGTTTCTCCTATATAAGTACGCAAATATGAAATGAATTACCAAAATCCATAAAAACAACACGACATAAATAATTTCCGAAAATTACTGAAAACCAACCTATTCAAAAAGGCATATCACAATGATTTTTCACCAGAAATACACAAAACATAACCTTTAATTTTCTGATTATTCAAACTAACCTATTCACGATTGTAGTTTATTATTTCTGTTTGTTCAGACTGATTTATCATGATTGAAGCTTATTATTTCTGTTTGTTCAGACTGATTTATCATGATTGAAGCTTATTATTTCTGATTGTTCAAACTGATTTATCACAGTTGAAGTTTAATCTTATACCTTTTTACTTCTCAGCATGAAAATGAACTTTCTTTACCTGAATATCTAATCCACTCTGTCACCTCCATTTTAACTATGTATTTTCTCGTTTCCGGAATTGGTGATCACCATTACGGAACAATGTAAGCCACATTGAGCCTGCAAATAGGTGGGAAAATGTGGAATATAAATGCTACAAATAAATAACCATACACATAGAGTCTTAAAGAATGCAAAATGTATTTTTTAAGAAAAGGAAGGATATGATAAGAATATTCAGATATTTGGTAGGATTCTGTAGAGTTCAGTAATGTAACACCTTTCATAGAACAATAAACTTAAGAAAAGGGGCCATGATATGAAGCTTGGAAAGAGGTAGACTCGGAAGGAATACTTCTTTACTGAGAAACTGGTAAATGCCTAGAATTGCCTGCTAGCAGAAGTCGAGGTAACCAAAGCTGACAGAATTTAAGCACATTTGGGATAGGTACAAAGAGCAGTGGGAAGAGAAAATGAGGGAAGGAAATGGATATTGGAGTACTTATGGAAATCTATATGCTCAATCACATGGAACGATAGAAGTCCAAAAATGGAAAAAGGGGGAATGGGACTTGCAAAAAACCTCAGAAAGGCGGTATATCAACTACATTCAAAGCGGTTTACATATATTTAGGTACTTATTTTGTACCAGGGGCAATGGAGGGTTAAGTGACTTGCTCAGAGTCACAAGGAGCTGCAGTGGGAATAAGCTTTCAGGCAAGTGTGCAGCCTGATATACGGTCCCCTTATAGTCATGACCAGCATAGACTATAGGGTCCATATCTACAGAACTCAGTTCCCCAGGATCAAAGTCCACTGCACTAACAACTAGGCTACTCCTCCGCCAGCCTGCAGAAAGCAGTGGTACCACTGCATCAAGCTCCAGCAAAGATAAGGTAAAATCTCCAACATGAAACAACAGGGCTGGAGTACATTCTTAGATACAATCAGGGAGAAGTGACGTTTCCTAGGATCAGCTTCAGGCTGAATTGGCCATGCTTTCCAGCTATGAAGGAAGAGACAGATCCTGCAGAAAATTCAGTTTATATAGCTCACAACTAGGAGATATCTGTAGTGTGGTGGTTGAGTAAAGGTAAAGAAGGATGATGACCACAGCTAGAGCACAGAAGGCTGTAAAACTTTATGACTGACAAATTAATCATACCCTCAGCTACATCAGTGTAAACAGTAATGAATGATACAAATACTGCCCTAGAATTAAGTCCACTTATTCTCAAAAATAAGTTGTGTCTATCTGTAATCTAGGAAGTATGTCCCATCATAACACATATTGGACTTCTGCATAGCCCCTTCAGGATCCCCAATATTTCAGAGGCAAAAGGCAGAAAGCGCTTTGCAGAGAAATCAAGTGAAACATGTTTATCCTGATTTCCCACAAATCAGCCAGAATAGGCTAACACCTAATGCCCTGCAGGGTAGAATAGTCCTTATCTATGGAACTTAACATATACCACAGTGGGTCAGCATCTTGTGTACATCAGTGATCTGTCCAGGTCACTTGGAAGAAATAACCACCAGAATCTAGTAAGGAGATTCATTCCTTGTTCACTTCCATTCTTTGACAGGAGGAGGAAACTTTCCCCAAAACTATCTACCCGATATTTTTAGAAAACAGGTTTATTAAAAACTACCTCCAAACTTTTTAAAAACCATCTATTCTGCTGCCCTAGACTACATTCTCCAGCAGCAAATTTCACAGTTTAACAGTGCATTGACCGAAAAACTCCATTTGTTTTAAATTTACTTTCAGGGGAAGGGAGGCTTATAGGTTCACCTTTTCTGTATGTGTGTTTGTGTCCCCTTCACTGATAGCTTTCATGTTTAGTGTGCTTTCGACACCAGAGTTTCAGGACATCAGAAGAGCTGAGGAGTCAAACAGAAGTTGGCCCAATATTCAAAAAGGTTTATATGTTCAGCTAAACATGTAAACCCTCTAACCATGAATTTTCAGTGACATTATACAGAACTTGTCACTGAAAATTCTTACAGACTTCTCTGGCACTATCTGGGTTGTCAAAAGTATAGAAGAGCAAAACCTCGCAGAGATGAACACACTCGGGAGACAGCGAAAGTGACAAATTGAAACGATGATGCTATATGGTCTAGAAGATTTATTAATCAGCAAGATTGACTCGACACGGCCGTGTTTCGGTCCAATGGCAGTCCTCTGGAATCTTCCTATGTTGTGTAGATAGGTCTGCCAGTAACACTTGCTGTAATGTAATATTTCAAGATCTATCGCTAAGAATCTTCTCTCGACTTATGACTGTAGACTAATTGTCATAAGTCGAGAGAAGATTCTTAGCGATAGAACTTGGAATAATACATTACAGCAAGTGTTACTGGCAGATCTTTCTACACAACATAGGAAGACTCCTGAGGCAGGCCATTGAACGAAACATGGCTGTGTCGAGTTGATCTTGTTGATTAGTAAATCTTCTAGACCATACAGCATTATCGTTACTATCTGGGTTGTGCCAGAGTAGAGCAAGGACATTCCTCTTGTCTTTCTTGGTAGACAGCAATATTCAGCTGTTGTCTGTATAGACAATCACTACTGTATACATATATTCTTCAATGTTATTTCTATAGGTAGCTGTGATAAATATATATAAAGTATTTAAATGCTGTGGCTAACACTTAAAAAAAAAAAGTTGACAGGCATTTAAATACTGATAAATTCTATTTTCTATTCTGGTTTTTCTATCCTTTTACTTTCACTTAAAGAATCAAAACATGTTACAACATGTAATCCATCTCACTACAATGTCATTCACACTTCAAAATATTTCTTGAATATAAAAGTTTTTTAAGACTTCCTAAAATGATAGTAGTCTGAAATCCCCCAGAGTTGAATAGGAATTGATCTGAATTATTGTTTTCCTAAATTTGAGTACTCCACAAATATGTGCATGCTATTATGCCCTAGTAACTTTTTTTTTTTTAGGGGGGGGGGAAGGAGGGAAGAAGAGAGAAGCGGAAGGAAATCTTATTCATATAAAAGTTTTATCACATATTGGAAGTTCAAAGATTGTTGGATTTATTGGGGAAATTATATTCCACTAATACATGTGCTCAGTTATATCATCTAATAACTTCTTGGTTTTTCATATAAGCCTTGCCAAATGTTTGTGATTTTTCGTATTCTGAAAGGCATAGGCTTTTGAGAAATGTACGTATGTAATTATGCTACCTAGTGACGTTTCAGTTTTTTATCCATTCTATATCAGATATTTAGAAGATTTTAAAGCTCTATTTTAATTTAATTTGGAACCCCTGTTATCTCCTTTTATAGATCTATGATGATGATAGTTCTTTAGAAATTTCCAGTGTTCTTTAAAGTTGCTTATCCTCATCCTCATTCATCGGTAAACAGTATGACTCCAATATTACACTGCACATTTGACACTTGGTTGGACAGGGAATATGGAGTAGTCTTTCTGTGCTACCACAGTGTCGCATAACAAAGCCACACACACACCTCTTTAGAACTGCACTACATCCCTTAGCATCTGGGCTGGGTGTAGACATTTACTAGTTTGGTGAACTGTAGAAGCTTCACAACTAGCTTTCCAGAGACACAGGAAACTGAATGGCAAAGTCTGAGGCATAACTTTTTGGGGGGAGTACCTTGCATGTTGGGGTGTATCCTGGCAGGGTTTCATGTATGCTGCAGGTCTAGTTTCCATTAGAGCTGAAGTGGAGTCTGATTAAAATGGGAAAGAGCTGAAATTTGGGCTGTGAATGGCCACGTGAGGAAAGGTTTAGTGCTTTTGGGCCTGGAAAGGAGCCAGTAGCACTTTGGGAAAATGGTTCCAGACACACACTGAACTGATTTAAAAACTAACCATCCAAAAACGGAGTTGGAAATTAAATTTAAGAAATCTGTCAGAAAAGGGGGATCTTTTTGTCACATCCATCTTTGCTTTTGTACAGAGTATTATCTTAAATTACAGCATGTATTCCCGGGACCATTCTGAAGGATGGTTGGTTGAAAACATTTCTGGCTGTAAAGGTTTGAGATTGTGCAGCTATAAAAGGTATCACTGATACATTCATATCTGCACAACTCACATGCTTAGTCCAGTATTAGACATTTTAGGCTAACTAGAAAGGGAAGCTGTGACTTGATAGGATTGTTAAAATGTAATACTTTGAGTTTGAAAAACTCAGCTGAGATGGCCCAAGTGTGGCATACAGGCTGAATATGAGGCATTTGATTCTAGTGTGGTCTAAGGCATGGAATATATTGCCATCATTAAAATATGCATGAACTTTATTATGACTTTCTGCATATGCAAAGTTACTCTACTGACCTTTGTCCTCTATAGCAAAAGGGGAAGCAAATACATAGAACATACAGTAGCAGTCTATATGCAAGAAACCAAAAGTCTTGGCCAAGCTTCTGCTGCAACACTCACACTGGCTTCATCATAGGATATAATGGGGCATTGTAGTAAACAGTGGGGCCCTTTTAGTAAAGCTTAATGTGCGGTAACAGAATTAACGCACACCAAATGCTAAGATGCCCATAGGTGTAAAATGGTCTTCTTAGCATTTAGTGCACTCTAAAGGCCCCATAGTTTGCCCAGTGGTAATTCTTCCATGTTGGCTAAATGCAGGCACAAATTTTGGCATTGAATTTGGATGTTAGATTTAATTGCCTTTTCAAATCTGAGGTTAAAGCAAATTACATTCAGGTACAGTAAGTACACGCCCCAGAAGGCTCACCGCTGTCAGGCAATGGAGAGTGAACTGACATGCCCAAGGTCACAGTAAGTGTCAGTGAAAGAAGAGGGATTTGAACCCTACTTCCTTGGTTCTGCCTGCTGCTTTAACCACTTTGCTACTCCTCTCTTTCATATGTACTTTTGCCAACAATAAACAACATGGAATGGACTTTTCTATTAGGATTTGCTGACTACTTCCAGATGACCTGAACTACTGTAGTTATAGTTGGAGATAGGCAGCTGCATGTGATAAACTATTGGCCTGACACAGCAATGATACCTCTTATGTTTTTATTGTTAAGTTTCTTTATTAATTTTCATTATATACAAAGATATACATCTTTGACGGATATTCCAATATTAGATAATTCTACAACATTATAGAAGCATAAAAGGTATCAAAAAGAAAAATATTGGATTGCAATAGTCCACAAAAAGGAGAGATCCAAGGTTTCATCGAAAACAAAGAAATATGAGTAGGTGGTTATCCTATATCTAAAGCTATCCAGCATATTCTATCGGCCAGTCTTTCTTGGTGTCCTGCATATCTAAAAAGGCACACAACTGTTCTGGCTCATAGAATATATATCTAAAGGAAGCTTTAATCGTCAGGGTTCTTTGTCTTAATTCCAAAAACTTCTTCCTCCTTTGTTGTGTCCAATGGGAGATATCTGGAAAGATTAAAACTTTACTTCCCAAAAACTCGTGTTGAATATTTTTAAAGTATAAACGGAGCAATGATTCTTTATCCTGCAAAAACACAAATGTAATAATTGCAGTTGCTCGAGTTTTAACTTCTTCTCTGGATTGTTCTAAAAATCCTGATAAATCCAATGTCTCTGAAGAAACCTCTTGTTGATCTACATCCCCTTGTGATGAAACTAATTGTGACTTCTTTTTATCTCCAAGATAATATATTTTTTGCAACGGAGGAAGAGATTGTTCTGGGTATTTAAATATCTCATTCAAGAATTTATTAAACATCTCTCTAGCGGAAATATAGTTTGTCTGAGGAAAATTTAATATACGAAGATTTAAATTCCTCACAGAGTTTTTCAGGTTTTCAATTTTTCTATAATATATCAATCGGTCTACTGCCATCTGCGATTGTTGCTCCCGTATTTTAGCCAAGTCCCCTTCCAAAGTTTTGAGGAAATATTTTCAAAATTATCTTTTATGTCTTTTACTTGCGTTGTATTGTTCAATGAGGCAGAAATAAACACAGTACAAACCTTATGCATGGCCTCAAGCGCTGACCTTATAGACTCCAGCGTTATCTCTTGGGGTTTCACCAATGGCTGTATTACCATGGTTTGCAGCAAAGTTTCCTCTTCGGAGTCAGTAGTCCGGCTCCCCTCCGCTAGCGTTTCTCCTCCCACCATGGTTGGTGAACTATTCCCCGCCACCTCGATAGAAGCTGACGCCACTTCCCTCAACGGGGTCTGCCGCCCCTTCGAGTCGTCGATTTCCGCACTCGAAACTCCGACACCGTCGGGTTGTGGTGGTGGTGGGGGGGGGGGGTTGCTGGACCAAGTGGGCTGAGCGAAGTCTCGCCCTCCAAGCCGGGACTCTTCCCTGTTGCGGCTAAGGATTCGCCCGTCGGAGTGGACACCATATACGCAGCAATGGAAGGCTGACCAGAAGAGAGAGGTTGTAGCCTCAGGAGGGGAGGTCCCTTAGGCTTACCTTTTCTCTTTGGCATGCTTCAACAGGAAGAAGGTAAATTTGTTAGTTCAAGGAGAGAGCGTTCCGCCTGTGCGTCCTACTCAGTCGCCATCTTGGATCCCTCTATTATGTTTTTATGTACAGTAAATTTCCCTATTCAGCCCAACACCAGCTCTTTATCTCCTATCCTCATTGTTTTTCACCTTGAATTTCAACTCTTTTTCTACCATTGCCTTCTATATCATTTGAAGTATCATTCGAAGTATGCTAATATCCTGGCAAGCCTAGTTATCTTTTTCTTTTAATTTTACAAGACCAGTCTAAATCCAACAACCAGGTCCAACATTAGACCTCCCATCACTCCAGGTCTGTTTTGCTCCTCCCCCCAAACCACACCCTAAGGAGCCTTTCCGGTAGGCAGGGAGAGCAAGGTAGACTTTGATTCCAAGTCTCTGAAAGCATGGTCTCTACCTTCCTAAAGTTTACTCTTGATCTCAATATTTTCTGAAATTCTTTCAAATGACTACTAATATCCTCACCAAGGCCCAGTCTGCATAAAAGACTGATACCTGCAATATACTACTACTGCTGCTGCTACTTGAAGGGCTACTAGACATATGCAATACTGAACACAAAAACATAAGAAACAGTCCCTGCTCGACAGAGTTTACAATCTATTTAAGAGAACAAGTAGGACAAATAAGGGATTAGGGAGTTACATTTATTCTCCGAGGGCATGCAGGCGTTCCATATTCTCACATCTGAGTGACGTCATCCGACAGAGCCCAGTGGGACGCTAACTAGCGAGACGATTGTACAAATTTCTAGCAGTGTTCCACCGCACATGCACTGTTGCCTTTCTAGCTGACATGCGAGTGCTGGTCCCTCAGTCTGTGTTTTTTCATGGAACAGGGAGGACGCATCTGTGTTTTTCGCTCAGTTCTTTTTTTCTCAGCTTTAACAGTGCCTTCCTATGCAGTTATGTTTGTCCCTTTTGCTGTTGTTTTATCCTTCCTCTATTTTATTCATTTACCTTTTAATTTTTTATTTTTATTTTTTAGTATTTTTGGCTCTTCAAGTTTCCTTTCTTTTTTTGCGAGTTACTGGGTGCGTGTAGGCCAGAGCACCAACCTCAATTTGAATGTTGCCCCTTTTTTACAACTCACAATTTAGGAGGTTAATTTGGCTGCAGTTCTTTTCTCAATGTCCAAGACCACCAGTGGTTTCAAAGGTGCACCCAGTATAATCGGGTGATTTCCATGACGGACCTGCACTCTTGGTGCATCGGGTGCCTTGGGCCTGACCATGAGCTTAACTCTTGTTCTGTCTGTTTGCAAATGCAGTTGAGGACACAGAGGATGCGGCAGGTCCAGCAGAAGAAACGCTTTGGCTCTTTGAGGGCTGATCCATTGACAACGACACCAGAAACGTTGACCTTGATGGCTGCTAAGACTTCAACCACTGCTGAGAGTGCACTGGCATCGAGGAAGTCTCCACCTCTCTCAACATCAAGCACTGAAAGTAGGCTCCTAGACCAGTTAGCATCAAACCCAACACTGAGGTCGTATACTGAAGGACTGCAGTGCTGAGCATCAGAGGAAGCCCAAGAAGCATGAGCATCAGCCCTCTTCAACAATTCAAGAAGTGCCAGCACAGAGAGGAGCGTTCCTCCTCGTTGGTAGAGTTTCCAGTGTGCAAGTCTCCGAGCAGCCAGTATACAGCTTCTGGTTCAACACCGACACTTTCTCAGGCTGCCTCTGTCCTGGGTCCCCTGCCTTTGCCAATGCCTTCCTTTGTGAGTGGTACCGATCCATGCTCAGGGAAGAGCTTGCACAGATACTTAGTTGCAATCTGCTCAGGCATTGAGAGCACGTGCCAACTTCGGATCAACCCCAGATTCTTCCTGAGGCTCCATCCATGCCTGTGGAGAGATCCCCAGTGCCTCAAAGAGTGTCAGCATCCGACCCATGCAGTACCATTGTTGATGTTGGGGGATGAAGCTTCCCCAGAGTCTGAGGGTAAGGCTGTACCTTGGCGCTTTTTGGAGTGTGGACATGGTTCCACTGGGCCAGAACAGGCACAGACTCACTCAGTCCAAAGTATGGTGAGGAGTGACTGGGACTGCTCATTGGACTCAGAAGAGGACCCTCATTACCTCTTGGAAGAGGAGTCGTATGAAGAACCTTCTGATCCCTCCCCACCTCAAGAGAGATGTAAATCTCCACCTGAAGGTCTCTTTCACTGATTTTGTCACGGAGATGGCTTTGGTAATCCCATTTAAGTTGGAGACGGAGGAGGAACCCAGGACAGAGATGTTTTCTATTTTAGTCTATGAGTCGCCTCCTAAGGAAGGGGTCACAGTATCATTGAACCCTATCCTTAAAGATGCACTGACTAAGAACTGGGAATCTCCCCTCTTGGTGCAGGTCATGCCTAAGAAGGTGGATGCTCAGTATCGTATCCAGAAGGCTCCCGGATTCGAGAAGGCACAACTGCCTCACCATTCTCTGGTTGTCAAATCCACCCTCAAATGAGTTTGGAGCTCCAGGACTCATGCCTCAGTTCCCCTAGGTAGAAAGGTTTGGACACAAGACTACTAGAGGTATGGCATGGTATACTACTTGCAATGACAACACAATGAGGGGCATAATCAAATGCGAACACCTATCTCCATGGGCGTCTATGTCCGAAAACGGGTACGTGAAGAGGCGGGACAGACCATATTTTCAAAAAAATGGACGTTTTTCAGCTGGGCGTTTGTTTTTTTTAGCGATAATGGAAACTAAAAATGCCCAGCTCAAAAACGTCCTAATCCGAGCCATTTGGTCGTGGGAGGGGCCACGATTCGTAGTACACTCGCCCCCGTGACATGCCAGGACACCAACTGAGCACCCTAGAGGTCAGTGCGGTGGACTTCAGACAACGCTCCCTCATGCATAGCTCCCTTACCACGGGTGCTGAACCCCCAACCCCCCTCCCCCAAAACCCACTACCCACAAATGTACCACACTACCATAGCTCTTAGGGGTGAAGGGGGCACCTACATGTGGGTACAGTGGGTTTTGCAGACCTCCCATTTACTGGCACAAGTGTTACAGGTAGGGGGGGTGATGGGCCTGGGTCCACCTGGCTGAAGTGCACTGCGGTACCCACTAAAAGTGCTCCAGGGACCTGCATACACACAGGCCTCTAGGACTTGTTGCTGCTATATAACATTGGCACACCAGTTGACACCTGAAGACTAATCTCTCCGAAAACGTCCTTTATTGGAATAACCACGCTTACTCACAGTTAACTGCAGATCAGAGGTGTCCCTGGTACTGAGATGATCAGTAGGTCCGAGCTGGCAGAATGGTGTACAGTGCCCTCTTTCAGCCACATTCAAGGTAAGAACTAAGTTCTGTAACATGGCTAACACGTGAAAGGGATCTAAAACTGGCTTACAAAAATGGCCACTATCTCATGGACTACCGGAAACAAAACAGGGCACACTCTGACCCAGTAAGCAGGGGGAAAAGCACCATGTGAGTAGAGCCTACCAACTACCAATATCGTGAGCATTTGCCACAAGCTAGTGGAATCACGGAGCCCAATACCCTACACCCACCACAATGGATTGCTGATGTGACTCTGCAGTGCCCTTAACAGAAAAGGTGTCACACTCACCCGAGAGCCACATCAGAACCAGGGAAAGGCTGTCACAGGATAGAACACATTCTGCTGTCATGGAGGTGGGTACGGCATTTGAGGCTGGAAAAAAAAGTTTTTAAAGTGGGGTTGTTTTGGTGGGAGTTGGTTAGTGATGTCTGGGGAGGACATCCCCGATTCCCTCCAGTGGTCATCTGGTCAGTTGGGGCACTTTTTTGGGGACCTGTTCGTGAAAAAAAAGGGTCCAAAAAAAGTGACCCAAAATCGCGGTAAAAACACCTTTTTTTTCGATTATCAGCTAAAGATGCCCATCTCTCCTCGGCCGATAACCACGCCCCAGTTCCGTCTTCACCACGCCTCCAACACGCCCCCGTCAACTTTACCCGTTTCCGCGACGGATTGAAGTTGGAAACGCCCAAAATCGGCTTTCGATTATACCGTTTTGGGCGCCCACGGGAGAAAGACGCCCATCTCCCGATTTGGGTCGCAATATAGGCGTTTTTCTCTTTCGATTATAAGCTGGAATATGTACTAGAACATTATAATTGGTAGTGAAGGGTAAGGCAAAGTTGTAACATATAGATGAGTAAGAAAGTAGGAAGAATTAGAAAGTAAGGTGATTGATTTGAAGAAAGTTGCACATGAGGTCATAGAGATGGTTAAATATTATCTCAGCTAGGGTAGGAGTGGATAAACATGGCCCGCTGCAGTATGTGCAGCCCGAGTCAATCCTTGTGTGTGTGAGTGAGACTAACAAGTTAGTTACTTCTTCTGTTAAAGGCTTGGTTGAAGAGCCAAGTTTTCACCTGCTTCCTGAAGTAGAGAGAGTCTTGTGTTAAGCAGAGCCTTTCAGGCAATGCATTCCAGAGTGTGGCTGCTACTCTGGAGAAGGCTCGCTTGCGAGTATCATGTCGTGTATTGTCTTTTGGAGAGGGTGTAGTTAGTGAAAGTCCTTGAGAGGACCTTAGTGTCCTTGGCGGTGTGTGGAGGATCATCCTATTCTTCAGATACTCGGGGCCATTTCCTTTCAGGGCCTTGATGATGAGACATAGAGTTTTAAATTTAGCCCTGTATTGTACTGATAGCCAATGAAGTTTTTGCAAAAATGGTGTGATGTGGTCACGTTGCTTGCAACCTTCTGAGTCTTGCTGCTGCATTCTGAATCAACTGGAGCTGGTGCAGGCCCTTTGTAGTCAGACCATTGTATAGTGCATTGCAGTAATCCAATCTTGATGTTACCATGGCATGCACAACTGGGATAAGATTTACCTTCTCGATGTAAGGAGAGAGGCAGCGTAGCTGTCGCAAATAGTAGAAGCAGCTCTTGAAGGTTGCTTAGATTTGAGGAATCAGAGTAAGTATTGAATCTAACTGTATTCCGAGGTTCCTGACTTGTGATTTGAGGGGGAGTTCATACTTCCCAAAAGGGTTTTGATGTCAGGTATGTATCCACTTATGTTAGGGACCCAGGGAAGCTCGGTTTTATTTGGGTTCAGGCAAAGTTTGTTGTGTTTAGCCCATTCTTGAATTGATGTTAGACAAGTGATCAGTTTATTCAAGGCTGTAGGTAAGTCAGGTTCAATGGGTATGAGTAGCTGCACATAGTAACATAGTAACATAGTAGATGATGGCAGAAAAAGACCTGCGCGGTCCATCCAGTCTGCCCAACAAAATAAACTCACATGTGCTACTTTTTGTGTATACCTTACCTTGATTTGTGCCTGTCCTTTTCCGGGCACAGACCGTATAAGTCTGCCCAGCACTATCCCCGCCTCCAACCACCAGCCCCGCCTCCCACCACCGGTTCTGGCACAGACCGTATAAGTCTGCCCAGCACTATCCTTGCCTCCAAACCACCAGTCCCGCCTCCCACCATCGACTCTGGCACAGACCATATAAGTCTGCCCAGCACCATCTCTCTCTCCCGCCACCGGCTTTGCCACCCAATCTCGTCTAACATCATCCGCATAGATGTAGAACTGAGTGTCCATTGACCAAATCAGCTCAGCTAGTGGCTTGAGGTAGATATTGAACAGAAAAGGTGATAGTATCGATCCTTGTGGTACCCCGCAGGTCAGTGACCATGGTGGAGATGAGTTTCTGCCAATCATTATGGATTGTGGCCTGTCTGATAGGATCTAAACCAGGCAAGTACTGTTCCATTGATACCTGTTTCTGTCAGTCGTGCTAGCAAGATGTCGTGATCCACAGTGTCAAAAAGCTGCTGAGAAATCTAGCAGTACTAACATCGAGGCAAATCCCTTGCCTGCATCTAGTCCTACCAGCACTTCATGAGCCTTTACTTGAAATCTTTGCTACGCAGTACACTTAGTCTTGTGGCTGCTGTCCCTCAGGAGCAGGCTGCAGATCTTTGCTAGTTGGCTAGTAAGCAACTTTAATGTAGGAAGATCTGGCAAGGGGCACTTACAATTCTTTTGATGTTGTATTCAGTCTCTCTGCCATGGGTGTGGGGATGCGCAGACTCTCATGGCTGCATACCAGCGATTTAGGAGAGGTTGGCAGACGTACCTTCCCGAGGAGATAATTGCTTTGGGGCAAGGTGGAGGAGGTCACTGACCTCATAAAGAAACATACTGATACCATCCAGTCCCTGTCTCGACAGCCTCTTCTTCTAGGAGGATTTTGAGTGGGCCTAGGCAGCAACCCTATTACTCTCAAAGACGTAGGTTGCCACCACCTTCTCACTCTGCCCAGAACCCCCAGGCCTAGAATTCTTGGCCTCTCCACTTTCGACCTCAGAAGTCCCAGCTGGCTTCTCAGTCGAAGCAAGGGACGAGCTTTTGAATGGCTCCAGGAGAGCATAGCCACATTCCATCCCAGAAGGCCTACTGGTAGGGGGGGAGTCTGAATTTTTTCCTACACAGGTGGCCCCTTGTAACCTCCAACTAGTAGGTTCTTCAAATAATCCATCTCAGTTACACCCTGCTTTGGCATCAAATACTACCAAATTGCCCACTGAGATCATCATCGTTCATCAGCTCTCTGCACAAGCAGGTACTTACAGAGGAAATTTCTGCCCTTTTACAGGCCAATGTGGTCAAACCCATGCCACCAGGGGATGAAGGGTAGGGTTTCTGTTCCAGGTACTTCCTTGTGCCCAAGAAAACGGGAGGATTTCATCCCATCCTAGACCGAAGGGTCCTGAACAAATTCCTGGTCAACAAAGTTTAGGATGATTTTCCTGGGCACTCTTCTCCCCATGATTCAGGAAAAAGATTGGCTATTCTCTCTGAACTTAAAGGATGCCTGTTTTAATACTTCCCAGTCACAGAAAGTAGCCCAGATTCTGAAAAGGGAAACACCACTACCAGTATCGCATTCTGCTATTTGGCCTTGTGTCAGCTGTCAGGGTATTCACCAAGGCCCAGATGCATCAACCAAACATAAAAAAAGCAAAATCGTTAAAGCCATTACCAAATTTAAAAAAACGACCAATGCTTCAAAAAAACAAGTCACACAAGTTCGGTGCGGTATTGTAAAGAACGATGCACTAATCCCCGTCGGTAATCGGCTCGTAAAGCATGCGCAAAGCAGCCAAGCGTTATGCTGGCTGCTCTGCGCATGCCAGAAACGTAAGAAAAAAAAGAAAACACAAACACGTGGCTCCCCACTTTCCCCTGCATGTCTCCACAAACATTAAAGGATCGGGAGGGGGCAAAGGCACTCATCAGCAGCGTCCTGTATGGATGGCCTTGCCTTGCCTTGCCTTGCCCCCCCCCCCCCCCCCCCCCCGAAGTCCCCGCTGCTCCGTTTGTGAAATAAAAGCTTTTAAAAATGAAACCTTTGCAGTTGCTGGGCTCCCCCTCCCTTCCTGTCTCTCTCTTCTTCAGTCGGCAATGCTCCGCCTCCTGCCCTCCTCCACCTCTGTGCCCCGCCCCCCCCTCCCGATTTCGTCCCCGCCGGTGCAGCGCCTCTCACCTATGTTTGAAGGCGCTGCACAGGATGGATCAGCTGTCCGATGTCTCCTTCTTCTTCCTGTGTCCGCCCTCCTCTGACGTCAGTTATCTACGTAGATAGCTGACGTCAGAGGAGGGCGGACAAAGGAAGAAGGAGACATCGGAGAAGAGCTCAAGAACAGCTGATCCATCCTGTGCAGCGCCTTCACACATAGGTGAGAGGCGCTGCACCGGCCATTATGGTGGAGGGGGGGGTCCGGTGGGGGGGAGCGGCGGGGACGAAATCGGGGGGGGCGGGGCACGGAGGTGGAGGAGGGCAGGAGGCGGAGCATTGCCGACTGAAGAAGAGAGAGACAGGAAGGGAGGGGGAGCCCAGCAACTGCAAAGGTTTCATTTTTAAAAGCTTTTATTTCACAAACGGAGCAGCGGGGAGCAGCGGGGACTTCGGGGGGGGGGGGGGGGCAAGGTAAGGCTGTCCATACAGGACGCTGCTGATGAGCGCCTTTGTCCCCCTCCCGATCCTTTTTTAATTTAGTTTCCTTTTTTATTTTAGGCACAGGGAAGCAGGGAGCCACTTTTCTTTTAAAACATGCCAGCAGTTTGGTTTTTCATCGTGCAGGGGGCAGTGGGGAGATGACAGCTCAGGCTTTAACGACAGGTCTGAGCTGACGTTAAATTTCTGGTGGTAAGTGAATCGTTGCTATCGTCGGTATGGTTAGTGCATTCCGAATTGTCTACATTTCAATGATAGTTTCTCATTTGCATTCCAGTTTCGTTAGCTGCTACTGCTGTCGAAAAATAGGCTTTAGTGCATGGAAAGGATAGGAAATTCTTCCTTAAGGGCTCATTTAACGATGAAAAACGTTTAGTGCATCTGGGCCCAAGTGTCAAGTGGTAGTTGCAGCGTGTTTGCGCAGACTGGGAGTATATGTGTTTCCCTCTCTCTCTGGTCAAAAGCACATTGCAGGAGGGAGCAACAGAGTCAATGTGCCTAACTATTCAAGTGTTGGAGTTACTAGGGTTCATGATAAACTACCCAGTCCCACCTTCTCCGAATTTAGCATTTGGAGTACATAGGAGCCCTGCTCAATACATTGCAGGCTTGGGCACTTCTTCCACAAACAAGAGCAGAGGCCTTGACAACTCTTGCCTTGCATGTCTGAAGCAGCAAGCAGGTCACAGCTCTGTAAATGTTGAGTTTAATGGGCTACATGGCCTCAACAGTGCATGTCACTCTCATGGCATGTCTCCATTTGAGAGAGGCCCAGTGGACCCTAGCTTTCCAGTGGTCTTAGGCGACTAGGAATCTAGCAGATGTAATCCAGATTCCTCCAGATTTGACTCATGCTTTTTCTAGTGGACAATTCGGATGAATTTGACAGTGGGACTACCATTCCAAATTCCACCTCCTCAGAAGGTGTTAACAACAGATGCATCCAACTTGGGATGGGGAGCTCATTTGGATAGGCTTCACACCCAGGGTACTTGGTCTGCTCAGGAAACGACTTACCATGTCAACTTACTCACTTTCAGGGCCATTTGGAATGCTCTAAAGGCTTTCAGAGATCGGCTACAGAATCAAATTATTCTAATTCAAACAGACAACCAGGTTGCAGTGTTGTATGTGAACAAGCGGGGGGGGGGGGGGGGGGATATGGCAGTGGGTAAGTGCCAGTGGACCATGCTTCACGGAATGGTCCTCCAGGCCACATACCTAGCAGAAAAGGACAACTGCCTGGCGGACAGACTAAGCAGGGTATTGCAACCGCAGGAGTGGTCTCTCAACATGGGCATAGCCCGCAAGATCTTCCAAAAGTGGGGCACCCCCTCTGTGGTTCTTTTTGCCACTCATTAATAAAGTCCCCCAGTTCTGTTCCAGGCTTTAACAGAGGGAGATGAGGTACTAGAAAATGAGTATTCACATTCAGCTTTTCGTGCTGCTCATCCCTACTGTCACTCCAGTTCCAGAAGGTCCAGATCAATAAACTTGTATATCCTGATACAGAAGTCAGCACTGATGTTTGATGTTGCACCTGTATTGAAATATCTGGGGCTTAGTGTACCTACTCCAACTTGCACAGCAGCTGCTTTATTCCTGAAAGAAGCTATGGAACCTCATCTTCACCCTTTCCCAGAAGTCTGCAATGGTGTGGAAACATTCTTTAATTTCACTGCATACCTGCTAAGCTTCTTTAGCTTTTTATCTTCCAGTAGTATGATGATCAGTTTTCAGGTGCTGGGGTCCAATAGAAAGCATTCATGTAATTGGACCTTTGGAGTCAACTTTTACTGTGGAGTTTGGTCTGGCCTACACCTACTGGAATGTTAAGAAGTTGTCAGTAGGAGAGCACGATGTCATGAGATTAGGCACCATTCCATCCTTATGGTTTTGGAGGTCATATACTGCAGTCTGAAGCACAAACAGTTCCAGAACCTCATTCTTGTCAGAGAGGGGGACATATATGTTGAGAAGCCTTAACTGCTGCCCTGCCTTGGAGCTATCTATGATCAGTGCTTTGCTGTGGATAAGTTCTTGGATGAATTTAACTGTGAAGTTGCTTCCCCCGAGCAAAATGGCAACACCTGCATTTTTACAGCAGTTTCCCTAGACCAGAATGACAGATCTGTGGACCGATGCCAACTGAGGTGTACATATGACTCTGCATATTGGATACTAGATTCATGAAGCATGTATATATCATACTTTAATTTAAAAAGAAAGAGTGTTAATATATATGAGGATCTTTTATTCTTCTGATATTTAAAGAGAGCAGAATGAATATGATTGTTATAAGAATAATGTTAAACTGTAAGAACATATTGAAGACATGAGGTGATGCTAGTTACCACTTCCTTGGGCTTGGTCCATTCTCATCTGGGCAGCTCATGAACTGAGGTGTCCCAGAGAACATGGCTACAGTCTTGTTCAAGATACCACCCCACTGGACTAATGCATCAGTTTCAGTTTCCATGGGTGGGTTGAAAGATTGTGTTAGCAAGATCTCCTAGCACCTTCACCTTCTTGCGCTATCACTCTGGGCTCTGTTTCTATTGTTTCCACTTTGTCAGATGTGGTCTCCAGAACTGAATATAGTTTTCAAGGCAGGGACACACTAGAGACTTATAGGGAGATAATATTATTGTTTTATTTATTTTGCACTTATATTCCATCTTCCCAAAATGTATTCACAAGGTGGATATTGAGTTTTAAAATATGGTTAACAAAACAGCAACCAAAAGCAATCATACAATTAATATAAAGTTAAATATTTATGTAACCTAACTGTAAAGGTCTAAAATACAAATTAATGCACGCATCAACCTTTTCCTATATGAGCACGCAATTCTGGAACGCATTGCCACGCAACCTAAAAGCGACCTATGAACTGACCAACTTCCGTAAACTACTAAAGACACATCTCTTCGACAAGATATACCACAAAGATCAAATCATGTGATACTCTTATATATTTCTAGAAATGTTAATAATGCCTTCTATTACATTACTATCATGTATTCCATTACCATGCAATCCAACATCCTTCTGTAACACCAAATGCCTATTCTCTTTTCATTTCCACTATCCATGATGTTTTGTAAGCCACATTGCGCCTGCAAAGAGGTGGGAAAATGTGGGATACAAGTGCAATAAATAAAATGTAAAAAAACTAAAAATGCTGGTGTGCTATAATCAATAAGTAACTAAATATAACCTCAATTAAACAATAAAATAATGTATTGGAAACATTAGAACATATACAGCATCAACGTGTGTCAGATAAATGGTCTGCTGATCCCAGCATCTTGTCTCCCAACAGTAGTACTCAATTTTGGTCACTTAGAAGTAGTCATCCGAATCCAAATAAAGTCCATTTCATGTTGCTCACGCCCAGAAGTGGGAGATGGAGTCATCTAAAGTTGTCAGTTTAACGGATCTGTCTTCTCATAACTTGTCTAAGCCTTTAGGTTTTTTTTTTTTAAGTTGGCCAATATTACTACTTTGACCACATTTTCTTGCAGCAAATTTCATAGTTTATGTATTGACTGAAAAAATACTTTCTAGAATTCTTATTAAATCTGCTACTAGTTAGTTTAATGAAATGTTTCCTATTTATTTATTTGACTTAATATGTTTTCTTACTTTTCAAAAGTAGCCCAAAACAGGGGGTGGGGTGGAGTGGGGGAGGGTAGTTTGTGAATTAGGTGGATTTGGTTTGGATAAGATAGTTTAATGGGAGGGGTGAATATACAAATGGAAAAACTAAGAATACTGATTTTATAGCTGCATTGAAAAAGTATTTAGGCAGCTTATTGAGCTGTGATTCATGATGTTTGTGTGGATGTACTCTTGCTTACTCGTTGCTGTAATATCTGTACTTTTGAACAGTTGTATTGCTATTCAATGCTCAATAAAGATTCTTATAAATTAAAATAAAAAGTAGCCCAAAACATAAACAGTCATCAACATGTAAAAGTACAACAGATGCATCTTTAATAGCATGAAATAAGAAAATAAAAATAACACACTAAAATATAAAATTAATGCAGCCATCTACTAAAACAAGATTCAAACAATAAGCTTTTAAAGCTCACCATGATAGCCAAGCAATGTACAATAAATTAAATAATAAACACTAAACTACAAATACATTATAAAAAATCATAATGTTTAATATAAGAAAATTTAATAGCAAAAGCTTGATTAAAATAATGAGCTTTTAACAGGTAATGAAACTTTACTTAGGGGCCCTTTTACAAATGAGCAGTACCTGCTTGACGCACGGCAATTCGTCCCTGCTGCGGACTCCCAGAGGAGCCCTGCGGTAGTTCCAACTCCCATTGCACTCCAATTCTGGTGCTAGAAAATATTTTTACATTTTCTAGTGCTGGGGGCATGTCTGGCAGTAATTGGGCAGCGCCAAGCTACCGCCAGAGTCCCTACTGCCTCTTAAATAGGAGGCAGTAAGGGCTCCTCCAGGAAATGGCCACACAGCTAGTGTTAACTTACTGCATTACTATTTCCTTATTTAAAAGAAAAAAAAAACCCTTTTATTGGTGGTGGTAAAATGGGGCTACGGTGCATAGCAAATCTGTGCGTCGATGCCACCACACTTAGTTCTTCTCCAAACACAAGTCAATCAATAAATCCTTCCATAAAACTGGAGCACCACAAACAAGAGATGGTGCTCTCATTTTTGACAATCTACGTTGTTTCACAGTACAGTTAAAAATCAGGTCTCAGACCATAACTTGTTTTAAAAACAAGACACATCAACCTGAAGGTGAATTAAGACTAGAAAAATAGGGTTCTCAAATTACTGCCTGAAACCAACCGTGCAGCAGTGTTCTGCACCATCTGTAAAGTAGACCAACATAAAGAGAGCAACAGTAGTCCAAAATGGACCACAGTTTTCAAATGAGAAATGGCCAAAAATAAGGTTTATGAAAATGCACCATTCATAACTTAGAGAACAAAAACGCGGGTTCAGCCTAGAGAGTTAGTATGTGATCACTCTTTTTTATTAGTCTGAGATCCAGTAATCACATACTAACTCTCTGGGCTGATTCCACTTTTTTGTTTTCTTGGTTGATTCTGCAGGATTTGTTTCTTCTGCCTCCTTCCATTCATAATTTAAACAAACCTTTTGGGCAACAGTAGTAATAATATTTTGATACTGACATCCTCCAGGCAATGCAGAAAGATGGAATGGTGTTAAAGGTGGCTGACAAATCTAACAAAATCAAAAAAGAGGACTCGCCTTTATTTAAATGTAATCTCAAATCATCCAGTAAAGCTATTAATGCTGTTTCCTTGTACAGAATGCTGACAATCTAAACCATTAATTAATTGTATTTCTTTATTAGGATTTATTTACCGCCTTTTTGAAGGATTCACTCAAGGCGGTGTACAGTAAGAATAAATCAAACATGAGCAGTAGACAATTACTGCAGTAAAAATATTCAAATACAAAGTATGGCATAGTATACTACTTACAGTGTCAACACAATACATAATAGAACATTTGCTTTGAAATTGAGCCCCTTAATTTTGTCTTTTATACCAGTAAATCCCAGTTGTAATAAGGATATTTGGACTGTCCAGTCTCCTGAACCTAGACTTCATGGGGATCATTTTGTAAAGGATTATTTACACGTAAATGATCTCTTATAAAATTACCCCTTGTGTGAAAGTATATGCAGTGACAAGAAGGTGAATACTTTTATCTGATCCAAAGGTAGGCTTGTTTGGGTGAGGCATTGAGATACTACTGGCATGAATTTACTCGCTGCATTTTTTTGATTATTGCAGCTTTAGTGATGTTGTTTTCTAAAGACACAGAGGTGCCACTATGATGCTCATTTTCGAAAGAAAAACATCCAAAAAGTGTCATAAAGCAGCATTTCTCTCATTTGCCGTATTGAATCCTCCCAAGAATAAAATTCTTTTTTAAATCTTATACTCTGACTTTTACCACACATAACCTTGTTAATTTTAACCATGTTTTGGGGAGTAAATAAACTTCCTGAAACTAATTATTTGTTTTTTCTGTGTACCTTGATGAAATTGTAAGCTCCATGAAGCAGGGACTATATATTATGGCACTCATTTTCAAAGCATATGGATGACTCAAAAGGCCGAAATGGACCCCCATGTGCTTGAAATGTCCAAATCCCGATTTTGCAAAGGCAGAATAGAGACATCCTACACTGCAGTATGTCCAAATTGCAAGGTGAGCATGTATTGGGCAGGACTAGGGAGTGCCTGAAATCTGGACATCCAACAGCAATTACTGAAGGGGAAGAAATGTCTGTGTCTTAAAAGAAGAATGTCCTTATTAGGCCTATTTCTGAAACATCCAGGTTACAGAAAAGTTGGAGCAGCTGTGCACTGGCGGGATTAAAGGCATGACACCTCCTTAATCCCTCAGTGGTTGCTGCCACCCTCCCTCTCCCCTGAAAGTGAAACCAGAAGGGGATACTAGGCTGTGTGACAGCTTCAGGCATTATGGGCATTCTTAAAAGAGCAGGAAGCAGACCAAAGGGCCCAGGTTCAATTCTCACTTCTATTTTTTTTTTTGCCCTCCAGAAACAGAAAAATACCCGCGGTACCTAAATATATAAAACACCTACAAGCCTGAAGGCTATTGAAGTGGTGTACATTCAGGCACACTAGGTATTTTTTTTGTTCCTGGAGGGCTCATAATTACAAAAACAGTTAAAATGGGATTTGAACCTAGGTCCCTTGCTTTACAGTCCACTGCGCTAACCTCTAGGCTGACCCTCTGCTCTGCATGGACGTTTGTGTGACCATTTTCTAAGAATGCTGCTATACAAACGTCCATGTCCTTTGTTTTTCCCTGTTCAAAATTTGGACTTTTCAGTTTGTAAAATGGATGTTCATGCTGGATGTTTCCAGCACATGGACGTCCATCTCACATAGTTTTCAACAGGTTGTATCCTGTTATACATGTGAGATGGACGTCCGTTTGGGACAATCTGACTTGGGCGTGCTTTCAAAAATGCCCCTTCATGTGTATCTAGACACCACTATGTATATGTTCTAGCACTATAGAAATAATAGTTAGTAGCAAACAAGACTGTTGTGGTTGTGTTGCATGTATGTAGTGATAGATACTGGAGACGACAGTCTAGCAAGATCTGATCATCTAGTTAAGATCAAGAAGGAACCTTTTTCAGTGCTGTGAAAAAATCTAGCTTTCGGGCTAAATTTAATTAACCATTTATTCAAACAAATAGCACAAATGATGTTTGATGAGTATACATTATGGGTATCCTGAAAACCAGATCTCAGTGTGGCACTCAGTACCTGTAACTGAGTATCTCAGGGCTTATTATTCTAAAGGGCTTGGGGTGTCAATGAGATTACTAACAAATATTGTTTGCTATTTGTTCTTGATCCATCCTTCACCCCCCCCCCCCCCCCACCATTCCTGATCCTTTTCTTTTCTTCCCTAACACCCTTCTTCCTGATCCTTCTTTCCGTTCTCCCATTCCTGATCTCTCTACTCCCCAATCACCCTCACCCATTCCTGATACTTTCTGCCTGGCTACCCCTATTTGTGATCTTCCCTTCAGACCTGACTTTTTCTTCCTTGCACTTCCCCAGCCTACCTCATCTTCGAAACCTTCTTTTCCCTCTCTATTACTGATTTCTCATGTCTCTTCTCCCAGGGCCTCCGTGGATGTGTGGGTGACACTGGCAGAGTTCTGTAATGTTCTCACTACAGTGAATCAGTTGGAGGTGCCCCTGTACAAGGACCCTGATGATGACCTCACCCTTCTTGTCCTGGAAGAGGACCGGCTATTGTCCGGATTCATCCCCCTTCTGGCCACCCCCCAAGACCCCTGTTACATGGAGAAAACCTCGGACAAGGTCAGCAGCAGGGCATCCCTTCTCCTTTCCATTCTCTCCTATTCTTTTCTTTTTTTTAGTGTATTCTTGGGAAGTTTTCTGTGCAAACGGAACACGATTAAGTCATTGAGAAGGGTGTTAAGGGAAAATATCGACCTTTTAACCGCTCACATCCAGCTCTGTGTCATGAAAAAACCTTCTGGACTTCCTTTGGTGTGTGTGTGCTTGCTGGCACGCTGTATATACCATCATTTCCTCACTTGTTTAAATAGTGCAGCTTGTGTTGGCAGCATCTCACATTGCTCCAAATGGTTTGCATCATGCATAAAGCCCCCCTCCCCCACCCCAGGACGCAGGCCAGTGCCTTCCCCAGTTTTAAGAGGAAAGTGATAAATAGGCAACTAGAGAGCAGCAGACACCATATGTGAACTTTAAAAAAAGGCTTTTAGGAAAAGCAGGCGTCCCTTCCCCCTACAGCAGTATCGCATCAGCCTTCCTTTCAGTTGGCATTTTAAATGAATGAATAGGAGCATTTGAACCTGGTGTCTGCCCTCTTGAAGCCAGATTCTCTCACTTTTTCTTCTACAAAAATATGATTTTCAACTGTGTATGCACCCTATCATCTCCCTATGCCCAGGAATGTGAACCGCTACGTTGAGTTTTGTTGTGTATGAGCATTTATATCTTTACACCCTACTGATATCAGTAGCTGTGAGGGGGGAGGGGAATGGGAGATGTACTTTAAACCTATAAATCTTATTTTGCCATTTTGTTGATGGTTCTTTCCCACAACGTGTCCAGCTTGTGTGTTAGAGGGATGCTGGTTATAAATGTTCTGCAGCCCCAAAATTCCTTGGTGCTCTGATACTAAATTGTGCTGATGCTATGGAAAGGGTGGTATAGTAAATCACATAGTAAACATAAACATACATCTAGTATGGTAGAAAACTGATTGCCAACAGCGAGTATAGAATCATACCTGGTTCTGAGTTTCATCAGTAGGTAGCCTTGAGCATCACTCTTCTGAACTGGTATAGCAAAATGTACTGGTCTACAGTGCCTTTCAACGTGATTTAATCATTGTCATCACGAGTGGTGACCCATATGGACATTTATGGGAATCGGCTGTGATTTGGCAGGGCACCTTTGTAAGGTACAAATCACCTTTTCCTCAGACTGTTCACTTATATTGAAGTAGTATGTCCAGGTATCATCTAAGATTTTCTGTAGGTCACCTCTTGAACTGAAGTCATTGGGCTTTAATAATTTAAATGAGTATCTGAAGCTCATAGGATTAGATGAGTAAGTTTGGTAACTTTCTACAAATAAAGTATGAGGACTTTGCTCATATGAGTGGAGTTGAACGGGTAGATGTGAAGCGTTTGTTTACGCTTTCCAAAGATACTAGGACTAGGGGGCATGCGATGAAGCTACAATGTAGTAAATTTAAAACAATTCGGAGAAAACTTTTCTTCACTCAACGTGTAATTAAACTCTGGAATTCGTTGCCAGAGAATGTTGTAAAGGTGGTTAGTTTAGCAGAGTTTAAAAAAAGGTTTGGACGGATTCCTAAAGGAAAAGTCCATAGACCTAAATGGACTTGGGGAAAATCCACTAGTTCTGGGATAAGCAGTATAAAATGTTTTGTACTTTTTTGGGATCTTGCCAGGTATTTGTGACCTGGATTGGCCACTGTTGGAAACAGGATGCTGGGTTTGATGGACCTTTGGTCTTTCCCAGTATGGCAATACTTATGTACTTATGGCATTGTGGAACATGGAGAGGCCAGAGGAGAGGGAATACTGGAATGCATATGGATAGGTATTACAAGGAACAGAAAGGAAATGATGACAGACTGGACAGATCATTAATAAGAAATCATCTGGATTATTGTATCTGGAATAATCTTCCAGAAAATCTACAATTCATGATGCACTATATGTAGTTTTGGAAAAAAATGAAACCCCTTTTATTTCAGAGATTTCTTCTTACTAAAATTTTGGAATAATTTTTGTCTTAAGCATATTTAGGGCTCTTTTCACAAAGCTGTGCTACTGATTATCGTCACACTGAATGCGAAGAAGCCCATTTAGTAAGTGGTAGGGAATTTTATGTATTGTTATTCCTGGTATTTTACCAAGTTTCTTTTAATTGTTATCTGCAGTGAACTTATGGTACCTAGTGAAATATAAGTAGATATATTGTTATTATTGTTGTTGTTACTTCTAGAGGTTAACCCTCCAAATTGTACAAACAGAGCAGAGGTGGTCCAAGGAAGTGCTGTCAAATTTGTGCAGTGTCTGCTTCAGAAAAGCCACATGAGACAAAACTTAAGAACTAAAACAGGTATACTCAAGAAAGACTATGAGTAAAGTGGGATATGACAGAGAAACATTAAAATACTTCAGTAATATAAAAATTCCACAAAAGCAAATATTTTCAGTGGAGTGAAAATTCTAGAACCAAAGGTTTTGGTATATGATTCAAAAGGAATAATCTTAGGAGTACATAAGCGGATAAACCTTTAGAGAAAAGGTGGTGGATGCATGGATTGGGCTCCCAGTACAGGTGGTGGAGACAAAAAGTAATGACATAATTCAAGAAAACCCAGGTAAGCAAAGAGAGTTCCTGGGTTTGAAAAAGTGAAGGGAAAGCTGGAAATCAAATGGGCCTATGTCATTTGCAGTACATTGGACAGACTGTATGGGTCTATCTGCTGTCATGTTTCTTTATTAGCATTGGTTAATGCACATTTTTTTAATATAATTTAGATTTTGCTCACACCTTTTTCGGTACTAGCTCAAGGTGAGTTACCTTCAGGTACACTGGATATTTCTCTGTCCCAGGAGGGCTCACAATCTAAGTTTGTACCTGAGGCAATGGAGGGTTAAGTGACTTGCCCAAGATCACAAGGAGCAGCAGTGGGGTTTGAACCAGCCACCTCTGGATTTCAAGACCAGTGCTCTAACCACTAGGCCACTCCTCCAGTGAGTTATATAGTGTATCTGGCTGCTGAACTTACAAACCTTGTACATTTTGCTATCTCTGGTCCTGATTTTCCTGTATAAGTTTTGTTTCTCTCAGTCTGAGGGGTAGTATAGGGTTTGCTAATGCCATTTATCCTTTTGCATTTGGGGGGGGGGGGTTCCTGAAACCTGAGCCCCCATTTCCACCCTCATGTTTGTCAAAGTCAGTTTTTTTTGTTAATAAAACCTGAAGCTGCTGGCAGGCAGTCTAGGACTGACTGGGGTCCCAGAGACTGCCATGCACAAAATGTGCTTTTTGAATCTTCAGGTTTTTGGCTGTTGGATGAGGTGAGCTTAGGGAGAAAAGTATTCCTTCCCCAGATAACAAACCATTCCACGTGTGCACGGGGTCACGAGTACGAGGATTAGAAACAGACGTAGCATGATTTATACTGCTCCTTCTGGTGCCAGACGCCCAGGCTGCTTCCGCTCAAGTGAAAAAACCCGTTCACTTCAGGTTGTAATAGTAGTACTAATGTGTACAAAGCTGCTCCTCATTTGAATAAGTGGTTATTTGTTTCTGAAGTGATGTGCTATCTGTAATTTTGATATTTAAATCAAAACTTAAATTCCACCTTTCTAAGGGGAATGCCCTGTTCAAGGGGAATCACAATAATTTAAACCAGAGACCCTCACATAATTTCACAAAACACATTAAGAACAAGATCCATACATAATAGCACACAATAAATCTACAATAAAATAAAAACTTATATTAATCGTAAAGGAGACATTCAGTGACACCATCAGAATCCAAAAATCCCAGTCCACTCAAAATAATTACACATTCAGTTGAAACAGCCCTGGAATCCTTCACAACCCCAATAGAATGGGTTTGCCTAAAAGGCCTCCAGTGGGACGTAGGCCCCTTTAACCCATAAACATATGATTGTTAGTAACAGGCCAGAAATGCAATCAAACTTTATAAAAATATATATAAAAGTATGGGTGCATGTGTATACATTATACATTTGGAATGAGTAGAAAGGATCACTTTCACAAAACCTCTCAGAGCTTACTATTTCCTGAAATTTGGATGCTGTGATTCCATTCCAATAAATCCCACCCACTGATGAACACCTGATAATGTTCAGAGGCCCATCTCTGAAATCGTCTAATAATAGAATGGTCCATGATTTTACAGCTTGATCAAGTTGATTTTATTTAGAAAATATTTGTTTCTGCTCTGGATTCTGCTTTGGAGCAATGCTAGAAGCCATCACTCCTGGCACAGGCAGTAGGATGGATTCCCCTATTGGCTACTGATGGGAACATTGGTGCTAGACCACAAGGTGAAGAGGCAGAGCTCTAAATAAATCTGGAGTGTGCAGAGTGAATCCATCCGGGTCTGGGTTAAGGTTCATTGATAGTTCTGTTGATGGAAGCCCAGAATTACATAATAATGTAAAACAGTGCAAAGGAATTAGCCTTTTCCAAAATAAGGATCTAAATAAACGTGAAGAAAACCAGCATGAGGCTTGCATATGCTTCTGCCATATCAGGGATCAGAATAAACTATTAAGGTGGGCAGCCTACTGCCTGAATACCTGGACTGACACATTTTATTGTAGAATGGGAGGGTTAGCTTCATATGAAAAGAGAAGGAAGGCTCTTGATACTCATCAGTCAGAGCCTGGAAGGTCATGAGTAGTACAGATTCTCCTTTCATCACTGCCACACATAGCACTGCCAAAGCCACAATGAGATTATGCCATGCAAAGTTACACTGCAGACATCTATATAATAAAACTCACCCTCAACGTTCTGAAGTCACTGAAGCCAAGCCACTGACGTCACTTCCTG
Source organism: Microcaecilia unicolor (assembly GCF_901765095.1). Classification (NCBI taxonomy): domain Eukaryota; kingdom Metazoa; phylum Chordata; class Amphibia; order Gymnophiona; family Siphonopidae; genus Microcaecilia; species Microcaecilia unicolor. The sequence goes on from NC_044043.1 coordinate 60,840,326, forward strand.
AATGAAGGGTTCGTGGTGGTGAAGCCACCGAAATCACCAAGTCTCTGGGCCCCGCCCTCGCGTCAAATGTGATGACGTTGAGGGCGGAGCAATGGTGTCACACATCGAGGGCGGAGCAAGTGCGTCAGATGGCTTCAGAACGAAGATGGTGAGGAAGGTGCGTTGATGAGGTGCGGAGCAATGGCGACAGTGGTTTCACAACGACGAAGGGGTAGGGAGGGGGGGTTGGGGAGGAAAACCTTGCTAGCGCCCGTTTCATTTGCTCCAGAAATGGGCCTTTTTTACTAGTAACTAAATATGCCCCTATGGGCATAGAAGGGAATACTGTGAAACCCAGTGAGAAAGTTGCATTGTAGGTGACAACAACAAAAGACCAAGGCCATCCCAAAGATATCTGATTTTCTAAGAGAGCCTTTGAGGGCATTTCCACTTCCAGATCCCCCTCCTGTAGTATCCCTTTTCTTTGCTACTTCTAGAGAGATGAAATGTGGGGAGAAGGTCATGAATGAGAAGATGGGGGAAGAGGCCAGGGAAAATGAATGTGACTCGGGTGGAGTGGGGAAGAAACCAACTAAATGGGAGCACAAATGGATGTTTACTTAGGGCTTAATTTAGTGTTGTTCTAGCCCTGGTCCAGCCTCACCATTTCCTTACACTCCTAAGTATCCAGCATTGCCTCTTCTCTTCCTTAGGGCCCCCCCTACCAGTATGTAGCATCTTCCATTCTACTGGTGGGTGCCATCACTGCTGCTGCTGTTGTTGCTGCCCTCCACCAGGCCAGCCTTAAAGCAGAAGTGGTCAGCATGGGGACTTAAGCCAGATGCATGTGCTCAAGGCTTGCTGCATCCCTCCCCCTCTGAACTTCTGTTTATATTTTGTATTGTGAAATCAGCATACAGGAGATGGTAGCCATTGAGGTTTGAACATACTTGTGATATCAGTACAGATGGTGAAGTTGCTGCAGTTCTCTAGTTCTTCTACTGCCTCACCCTGTTAAATGTGGTGTGTGTGACCACATAAGGAAAGCTGTTTACCCCTTTAAAAAATGTTGCTGCTGGCAGGAGTTTAAATGCTGAGTGGAACGGGTAGACCTGAATTGCTTGTTTAGTTTTTCCAAAAATACTAGGAATAGGGGGCATGCAATGAAGCTAACTAAGTAGTAAATTTAAAACAAACCTGAGAAAAAATTTCTTCACTCAATGTGTAATTAAACTGCGGAATTCGTTGCCAGAGAATGTGGTAAAAGCAGTTAGCTTAGCAGGGTTTAAAAAAGATGTGGATACTTTCCTAAAAGAATAGTCCATAAGCCATTATTAAGATGGACTTGGGATAAGCAGTGGATTATCCCAAGCCCATCTTAATAAAGGCTTATGGACTGTTTTAGGATAAGCAGCATAAAATCTGTTTTACTGTTCTGGTATCTTGCCAGCTACTTGTGACCTGGATTGGCCACTGTTGGAAACAGGATACTGGGCTTGATGAACCTTCAGTCCATCCCATTATGGCAACACTTATGCTCTTATAAAGATCTGCAGGCTTTATTTTGGACAGTCACATAGGGCTGAGGAGATGCTGATTGGTCAACCCTGCCATACTTAATCTAACACCCATCCTGCCCATGTCTTACCAAGCTTTGTAATAATCTAAATAGCCAATAAAACTAGTAAGGCTGTTGACTGAACATCTGGCCTCTTAGGTCCCTGTGACCTAGCTAGACAGTATCTGGTCACCACCAGCCTACTGACAGTGACCCATTCATTTTTGGATCATTGTAACCTGCTGCTACTAGTCAGCTACCTTATGGTCTGCTGTTCCATGAGGTCATATTTTCTTTAGCTGCCCTTTGCTTTGTCCACGTCACTCGATCCTTGTGTCTCCTCTTGCGGGAATGAAGGGTGAGGTGTTTCAGGTCTGTTCAGTTTACTGTCTGGCAACATGCTGTAGACTCATGGTTTCCAAATTGTGGGTTAGTGCCCCAAATGGGGTCACAGAAATAGAGCTGTACCCCTTTCATCTGGACCTTCTCTGTGACAAGTAGTGGCAATCAGCATGTGTTCAGAGGCCTCCACATGAGACACAGGGCCATGTACTTACCGCTGCTGCTTTTGTTTCCACCATGCTTTGGATGACTTGGTGGAGGCAAACATTAGGGCAGGGGGGTGTGGGGATTGTTCTTTTTGTTTTCAAAATCAACTAGGATTACATGAGTTTTTAAATATTAAAACGGGATCATAGAAGTTTGGGATTCACTGCCTATAAAACCCTACTTGATCTCTGGCATTTCCTTTACTTCTTTCCTGCTAGGGATCCTCCATGTTTATCCCATACTTTCTTGAATTCTGATCTGATGTTGCTCATGAGTCTACTCCGTTTTAGCTTCATTCCATAACTTCTTATCCTGAAACAGTATTTCCTGTGTAAAAGATTTGTCTCTTGTGCCTGAAATATACCTTTGAGGAATCTAAATGTCTTTATTCTATCCCTAATATCTCTTCTCCTTTAGAGTTACACATTTAAATTTTGAATTTTTGTTTCATATCTTTTGATTCTAACTCTGCACCATTTTGGTATTCTTTTTCTGGATTACCTCCGATCTGTCTCTAGCCTTTTAGAAGTATATCTTCTTAAACTTGACCCAGGACAGGTGAGCTGTAATGATGGATGCAGACACATTATCACCTCCTCTTTTCTTGTGGTTATGCCTTTATTTTCCTTTACATCCCAGCATCTGTCTGGCTATATCTGTTGCCTTATCACACTGTTTTGTTTCCTTGAAATCATCAGATATGATCATCCCAAAGTGTCTGTCTTGGTTTGTGCAAATCAGATTCCCATTCACCATCATGTATCACTTCTTTGAATTTCTGCACTCCAAATGTATGACTGCACATTTTACTGTGAATTTTACCTTCCAAGAACTTGATCACTATTCTAGCTTTTTTGGATTACTTCTCATTTGGTGTGCTTCTTCAGGGGTGCCTATTACGTTTCAAAATTTAGCATTAATTACGAAAAGATAAACTTTTCCTTCTAACCCTAATGCAGGATTTCTTCCAAAGAAATTGAATGCAATTGGCCACAGGACAGGTCGTTAAGGCATACCACTAATCACCTTCATTTCCGCAGAATAAAAAATTCCATTTACTGCTATCCCTTCTCTGTCACTCAGCCAGCTGCTAATCCAGCCATTCCCAACCCAGTCCTTGGGGGCACATCTAGTCCCATCAGGTTTTCTGGATAACCACAATGAATATGCATGAGATAGAATTGCATGCTCTGCCTTAATTGCATGCAAATCTGATTCATGACTATTTATTATGGATATCCTGAAAACCTGATGGGACTTGGTGTGCTCTGAGAACTGTGTTGGGAATGGCTGTCTAATCCATCCTCTCTGCTGCCCCCCCCCCCCCCCCCAGGCTGCTTATTTATGAGCCCCCTATGCAGGATAGTATCAAAGTTGTACTGAAATCCAAGTAAACTACATCTACCGCATAACCTTGGTTGAAATCTCTAGTCATCCAATTAGAGAAACTAATCAAGTTCATCAGACATGATCTCCTTCTGATACACCATGTTGCCTTGGGTCCTGCAGCTCACTATAGATTCAAGATACTTTGCTGTCTTTCACTTCAGTATAGTCTTCATTAATTTTCCAACCATTGAGGTAAGATCAACCTATAGTTTCTAACCACCTCTGCCATTCACTGGCCCCCAGGATAAAAATAAACATTGGGCTACTGTTACCATTTTTAAAAAGGATACTGTCCATCCTTCTCTAGCCATGCAGGACCACTCCCACCTGCAAAGATTTATAGAGTGGACCTTTTAGTGGACTACTCAGAATCTCTCTAAGCTCCCTTTATTCCTTATGAAGTATTCCATCTGGCCCCTTAGATTTGTTCATTTTCTTTCCAAGAAGGGTAAAACCCTCTCTTCTGTAAATGATGGCATATAACCCTGCCAACACTCAGCAGCCCTTCTCCAGTGAACACTGAAGAAAAATATTTATTTAAGATTTCCACATTTTTCTCATTACCCCTCCCTATTACCCTTCTTTTTTTTCTCTGTTGTATAATCTCACTTCTTCCTTTCATTGATATATGTAAAAAAAAAACTTGTCACCCCTCTCTACAGCCTTAGATACTTTTCTTCTGTTTTTGCCTTCAGTGAGCTGACAGCTTTCAACTTTATGGATATTCTTCCCTGTGCTCCCGTTTCTAAGACCCTTTGGGCCCCTTTTACCAAACCACGCTAGTGTTTCCCACATGGCAATACCGACGAAGCCCATTCAGAGTGACCCTTTGTGTTTTGTGAATATTAGTTTGTTGCCATTTTTCAGCCACCTCTTTGGAAAAGTGTACTAGTGGGTTTTTTTTCCTTTTCCTTTTATTTGCTTTCCTAACGTGGAAGTATATTGCCCTTAATACATCTCCTTTTAGTTTAGCGCACTGTTTTAGTTCAAAAAGAACCTTCAGCCTTGCCAGTGCCTTCTTAAAGAATGCCTCATTTTAACAAAGCTGGTACTCCTGAAGCCCTAGACCTTGACTTTAGTATGAGCCGTGTGTGCTTGGGTTCTTGTATTAATCCATACCAATCTGGTGTCACTTGTGTTCAGATAGTCACCTAGCTAAACTTTAGAAACATTTTCTCCATTTGTAAACCGCAGAAAGAATGAAATGTGTCACTTTCTTCATGCAGATCTTTGATTTCATATGCCCTCACCCCCTTCCCCTATTGGGTGGTCTGAAGCTGTACCAGGGGTTGTGCAATTATTCTCTGTTTGTATGACTTCATAAAGATGGACACCAGCTGCTGTAGTTCTGTGAATCTGTAGGAAATATGCACAAATTTTGCCCTTTTCCAGTTTTGTTGGTGTCTGAGATGGGCTGGGCCGGGCCTTGGAATTTGTTCTGTTTCTTGCAGTCTGTTGTGTGCTGTATATGGGAAAGTGCGCCTTTAAAATAGTTTCTGATGTACGAGTTCAGGTTTCCTAACTGCCATGGTCTAACCAGTTCCTTATGAGAGGCCTTAAGAGGGGACATTTTAGAAGAGCAGAACAGAGAAACTGACATGGTTTCAGAGCTTTTACTTAGAGGAGTGAACCAAATGTGAAGTGTTAGTGCATTAAAGGTTGTTGCTTATAATAATCCTACAGGACCTTTTTCACAGCTATTTCTGCTAAAGTATTCAGCAGAACTGCAAAACCCAGTAACAGCTCTCGGCACTGATGGCCATTTCAGCTGCTATCTGCCAGCTTGTCTTGGCCTTTTTCCAGCGTGCTGCTATCTGGGAGCCAGGTGTACTGTGTTTCTGTTTGGTCTTGTTACAGAATGCAGATCTGAGCTCTGACTGCAGGCAGATGTGATTGCACTTAGAAAAGTGGAACTGTCCCCAGCTGGCTCAGTGGCTGCCTAAAGATCCTACTGGGCACAGTCTAAATGTAGGAAGACCTTCTCTTCTGTTTATGTTTGGGATCCAAGGAGACTTGATTATATACCACAGCTGGTAGGGTTTGGGGGATCACAGGGCACCTACACGTAACTCTCCATTGTTGAGTTGCAAGTAATAAATAATTGTAAGCCACTGATCAGGAAGAAGGGCAGCATACAAATTCCCTTGCTCACCTGACTAGTTCCTGCCTGATTAACACATCTGTCTATATTTTTTTCAAATATGCATACACTTTTTTTTTAACACTTTTGTAAACTGTTCAAGAATGGAACCAGACCTAGACTGGGGTACCTTTCATTCAGAGGAAGGTCTTGGATTACTTGTTTGATTCAAAATGTCCAGTTTTAAACGCTTTTCCTCTGAGAGACAAACACACACACACACACACCTACATCTACAGCTACCTCAATCTTTCTTCCTCAAAGAAATACCCTCTCTCTGTCTCAGAGAAATGCACATTCTTGCTTTCTCTTGAAGTTTCCATCAATAAAGCTCAAGAATACCCACTTAAACTAGCATGTATTAATCTAGTGACTTGTTTTTCTCACAGCCAAACCTGCATGTGGTGTGTTGTAATTTGAAAGAATTTGTGTGTTTTCATCCCTAACTCTAAAACAATAAACCTTGTTTTCTTTATCATCCTGCAGACCAGTCAAGTGGGTTATGCTCCCCAATCAGCAGATAGAGGCAAATAACACTGACTTTCAATGGTGTCATTATCAGTATAAGAATTGGTGTTGTCCAGGTGCTTGTCAGTATTCTCTGCCTCTAGCAGATGGTTGCAGTGTGGATTAGTTCAGCAGCTTTGAGTGGCTGAGTTCTCTGTGATTCAGGTTGAGGCCTGTGTCTTGTGATCAAGTGCCAGTGCCTTCTATAAGTTCTTAGGGATTGGTCCATAGACATTTGCCCCAATTGAGCTGGAGCATAGGCCCAAGACATAGCCTATGAGTCTGTCTCCTGGGAGCCAAGTCTTCTGGGGTAGTATAACCAACAACAAAGATACTGTCAGAGGTGGTGATAATTGGGGGGGGGGAGGGGGCTCATGCTTCTATGCTACCTTGGATTGTGACAAATATAAGTGATGGTGCCTAGCAAGGTTGTCTTAGTACTATGGTTAGATCAAAATCTGCACTGATAGGGACGAAGGGCAAGGGCAGTGTCTAGATAGTCTACCAAGCTATATGTGAACAAGTGACTCAACCATTTTTGCTGTAAAGGAAAGCTGAGCAATGGGTCGGTAATTGTCACAGTCTGTTCTTAACTTGGAAGGGTCCTTGAGTTTGGGGCACACTGTTGGTGTCTTCTAAGCTATTGGCACGTAGACCTCAGAGAAGCTGGAGGTCAACATCGATAGGAGAAAAGGGAGGAAGGGATCAATGCATTTCTTAAACAGGCTGGAGAGCAACGGGTCTTGGAGTGCTGTGGTGAGCTTCATTGCACGAAGAATTGAGGTAAGACTGCCAGTTGTAGGGAGGGAAAAAGTTGAAAATGTGTCTGCTGCCAAAGTAGGAAGGGAAGAATGAGATACAGGAGGTGGCAAAGGGCCGGCTTGCAGTCTTTGGCGCAGGTAGAAGGGTTTGTGTTCAAAATGGGATGCAAAGCCATGTACAGTATCTGTAAGGTCACGGGCAGCGCAAGGGGTAGTGAGCATCTTATAAAGCACAGCTGAATTAGATGCCTTATAGATCCTATTGTCTATTCTATTCTGTCCGGTTCTTGTATACCAACCATATTCCTAGATCAGAATTCACAGTGGTTCACAAAAAGAGGATCTCAAACAATAAAGAGAAAAAGTTACATAACCCCAAAACAACCTTATACAAAATTAAACTTGACCCTTGAATAAATGGATCTTAAGCATCTTTCTAAAAGATAAATAAATAGGTTGTAATTTCAGGAGCATAGGAAGCGCATTCCATTGGCGTGCCTCTTGAAAAGGAAATGATTTTTCCAAAACGGATTTAAATCTAACATTTTTCATAAAACGAAGTCCTAATGTTAAAGTTTGAAAATAACAAAGATTTCTCTTTAAAGAAGAGACCACTACTAAATCCACCAGAACTTCTGCATTAAACCCAAAAAGCGCCTTATAAATTATACACATCACTTTAAAACAGATGTGCAGCGCAATAGATAGCCAATGTAACTCCTTCAGTACAAATCGGCCCAAGCCAGAAATCAATGTGGCCGCCGTATTTTGCAATAGCTGGATGAGTTGGAGATGCTTAAGGTCTCGTGTCCGTATCCCTTTGTAGAGAGCTTTACAATAATCAAGATGACTTATGATGAGTGAATTCTTTATAGGCAACGGCTGTGTTTTTGTATATCCCTAAATAGTATACCCCATGCCTACTTAGGGTTAGAGTGGCACTTGTGGTATCTCTAAACTTGTCCTCAGCCCTCAATTCAGTAGACCATGGGCTAGTCTTTTCTCATCTTAAGGGGATCGGTCTTAAGGGCCTAGTTTGTAGATCATTTGAGCCCTTTCATTCAATGTTTCAGATAACTCAGAGACCTTTGAAGCTTAATTTCTGTCTTGCAGTGTTCCATAGGGCTCTACTTTTAAACTGTCATTTAACCTTTTCCTTAGCCCATTAGCAGTTCTTACTCAATATTTGGGCATCACAGCACATTTCTATACAAACATTCAGCTGATTACCTATGTTGATCATAACCTACCAGATCTGTCTGCCTTTAACAAAAGCCTTCATACAGTTGCTCCTGGTTAATTGATCATTTCCTAAAATGAATCCTACTACCAACGAATACCAACTGTAGCTCCATAGTTATTAGGTCTCACCCTACCACTGGAGTCTTTAATAAAAATTTTAGACATTACCCTAAATTCATGTCTGTCCTTTTAACAATACAATGCTTCAATCACACAAAGCTGCTTTGGCTCTTTACATTTTATTAGCTCTGTGTGGCCATTTGTGGATCAGTCATTGTTACATAAACTAGTGCATCTTTTAGTTCTCAGTAGATCAGGTTATGGGAGCTCACTGTTTTATGGTCTGCTGAAATATACCATTAATTGATCTCAAACTGTCCAAAAATGTAGCTTTTAAACTTATTGCTGGAGTCTGGCAACTTGACCGTGTTACACTGATATTAAGAGATGCACACTGGTTAATGTGTTAATACTGTATGAAATGAGTGGAGGAGTGGCCTAGTGGTTAGGGCACCGGTTGCAATCCAGAGGTGGCCGGTTCAAATCCCACTGCTGCTCCTTGTGATCTTGGGCAAGTCACTTAACCCTCCACTGCCTCAGGTACAAACTTAGATTGTGAGCCCTCCTGGGACAGAGAAATATCCAGAGTACCTGAATGTAACTCACCTTGAGCTACTACTGAAAAAGGTGTGAGCAAAATCTAAATAAATACAAGATACTGTGTTAGCTCTGAAGGCTTCTGTTTGGGATTATCTCATTACTTTTCTAAGTTATTGATTCCTTATTGTCTGAGCCAGGCCCTACAGTCGCAATCTCACTATCACTTAGTGATACCATCTACTTCACATGCTAGGCTAGGTACTATTAGAGATGGTTTTCTTCTTTTTGGCACCCAGTTTGTGGAACTCTCTCCATCATTTTAAAAGGGAATTGAAAACCTACTTCTTTGAGCTGGCTTTCTTGGGATCATGTGTGGCTAGAGTGGCACAGAGACATACAGCAATGGGGGAACCTTGAGCAATTTTTGTTATTGTTTGTCAAGTTTTATGTTGTATTGTTGTTGCCCAGCTGGATTGCCTTTTGTAAACCGCTGCGAGTGGTTTTTATTAGAAGGGTGATGTATCAAATAACTCAAATATTTAGCCATTTGATTTTCCATAGCCATATCATTAGCAGAATGGTAAGAGACAGAGGGTGGTGGTAACTGGTGCTTGCTCTGAAGAAAAGGAGGTTGTCAGTGGAGTACCGCAGGGATTGGTGCTAGGGCCGGCTCTTAACGTCTTTGTGAGCGATATTGCGGAAGGGCTGTCTGGTAAGGTTTGTCTCTTTGCGGATGATACTAAACTCTGTAACAGGGTGGACACCCTGGAGGGTGTGAATGACATGAGGAAGGACCTAGCGAAGCAGGGTCATGCACTTGGGTAGCAAACATCCGAGGGAATTGTATAGTATAGGGGGTGTAGTGCTTCAGTGTACGAAGGAAGAGCGGGACTTGGGGGTGATTGTGTCTGACGACCTTAAAGCTTTCAAACAGGTAGAAAAAGCGACTACCAAAGCCAGAAGGATGCTTGGGTGCATAAAGAGAGGCATGACCAGCAGGAAAAAGGAGGTGATAGTGCCTTTGTATAAGTCTCTGGTGAGACCTCATTTGGAGTACTTTCAGTTCTGGAGACCACACCTACGGAAAGATATAAACAGGATGGAGTCGGTCCAGAGGGCGGCTATGAAATTAGTAAGCGGTCTTGAATGCAAAAATTATAGGGACAGGCTTAAGAACATCAACATGTATACGCTGGAAGAGAGGAGGGAGAGAGGAGACATGATAGAAACGTTTAAATATCTCAAGGGCATTTATGTACAGGAAGATAGCCTTTTTCAAATGAAGGAGAGCTGTGGAATGAGGGGGCATACGACAAAGTTAAGAGGGAATAAGCTTAGGAGTAACCTAAGGAAGTATTATTTCACAGAAAGGGTGGTGGAGGCGTGGAATGGCCTCCCGGTGGAGGTGGTGGAGTCGAGGACTGTTCCAGAATTTAAAAAGGCATGGGATAAGCATGTGGGATCGCTTAGGAACAGGAAGAATTAGGGGTTACAGAGGACGGGCAGACTGGATGGGTCATATGGCCTTTATCTGCCATCATGTTTCTATGTTTCTAGAAGTTTTCCCACACTTTGAAGCAATATCATGAGGATTCCTCAATAACTGAGCAGTCCGGAAAACTCCCACCTATCCACTGAGAAAATGGGAAAGTTAAGGAACTGAGTGGCCAGGGAAGATAGATGATGGCTAGGGAAAGGGTTGATTACAGAGAGTTGGAAAAGATGTTCTAGAATGAATGAAAGATGGAGACAAAGAGAGAAAGGATGAAATTGGTTGCATGGGGAGGAGGAAGAGTGCAACATGGAATGCTAGTAGGTAGGTAAGAGTGAAAAAAGGAACAACGGGGACTGTAGAGTGGAAAAGAGATGAAATCTAGCTATGAATGGATAGAAAGGCACAGTAGAGAGAAATGGAGAAAAAGGATGAAGGGAAACATTGCTATCAGAGACACATATTGGAATGGAAAGGAGAAGACCAACAAAAGGAGAATAGAAAAGAAATTTTGAAATTAATTCTGAAGAAGACCAACAAAAGGAGAATAGAAAAGAAATTTTGAAATTTAATTCTGAAGAAGACCAACAAAAGGAGAATAGAAAAGAAATTTTGAAATTAATTCTGAAGAAGACCAACAAAAGGAGAATAGAAAATAAACTTTGGGAATGAATTCAGAGGAAGATTAACCAAAGGAGAATAGAAAGAAACCAGCCACACTTAATAGAAAATAAACTGCCCATACAACAAAGTTAAACAAAAGAAAACAAAATTCTGTTTTTAGTGATTGGGAAGATGTCAGCACTTCTTATATTTTTGTATTTTACACAGTACATGTGGAAATGCATTTATATTTGTATTTCTCCCATGTTGTGCTACTCACAGAGATTGTAGCCTTTAGGGGTTTCCGTTTCTAATTTTTGGTCCTTTATTTTGTAATTGGTGTGGGTTGATGTGTGTGACCGAGGTGAGGGATTCTGCTGGCATGTAGTTTCTGTGTGGGGGTCTGTGGCAGGCCAGCTTATTCAACTTTTCCAACAGTTGGGGTTTTGATATTCTGTAGCTGCAGTGCTGCTTTTAAAAAAAAGTACAGTTTTACTGTTTGTGTCCTCAAAGTTAGTGCAGTTGTGGCACTGTTTTCTACATAATTTCTGAGTAGATCATTTGTAGGGTTTTGTGTCCAACAGTGGAGGAATTTTATATTGCTTTTACTGAGGCTACACCAGAATTTGAATGTATACAATTTTTGTATTCAAAAGAGGCAAAAATAAACAATCAGTGGTCAGTAATATGCTAGAACAATGATGGTGAGATACCAGTATGGTGCATGTATGTCTCATGGTCATGCTTGTTGACCTATAATTTTTTGCATGGCAGCTGTAAAGAAAAACATGTTAGCTCTCTGCTATGTATAGACACCAGAAAGTGAGAAAAGTTTCTTGATGTTTGGCAGTAAGTTTAGTGTAAATTTGTGTACTATTCAACCTCATATCGAAAAACGGTGTGTAGCATATCAGTCCTAGATTCATCACTGATAAAGTGAAGATGAAAACTTCTAAGTGAAAAAAAAGTAAAATTCAATATTTTTAATTTCAATAAGTTGATAGAAAATAAATTGTGTGTTATATTTTCCTTGTATCATTTTTAACAACAGTGAAATGATATTTAGGCTTCTTTTGTTTACCCACAAATTGTACTGTTCAGTGTGTTACACATACAAACGTTGTCAGGTGTGCCACAAGGTTGAGATCCACTGGTATAGCATGCTGCTATAAGGGGTGACCACAGAGCCATTCTTACAACAAGCCATGCCTACAGCAAACACATCATAATATCTAAGCCTTAATGGATATACCCCATAACAGTTCTCAGCTGGGGGAATAGACAGGTCTAATAGCAAAACCTTTTGCTGGGAAACAATCATTGATCATGCAGTATCATTTGGTTTTGGAATCAGAATTATAGCCCTGCCCATTGTTGGTCCATAGATCATCATTTAGTCCATTCGGTATCTTGTGTTAACAATTTGCTGCAGATGTCAACAAGCACAGGCTGAATGGGAATTCTGGAGCTGACAGGCACTGATCTATTCTTACTGTACACTGCCTTGAGTGAATTCCTTCAAAAAGGCGGTAAATAAATCCTAATAAATAAATAAATAAATACCAAGAGTGTCTCTGTGTGTAGGTAGATGAGGCCAGCATTCTGCAGTTCTTTTTGGCATCCAGATATATCAGCAGGAGGATTCTATTCTATCTCAGATATGTTGCTAAATGTCCCAGCAAAGGGAAATTTGCCTATATGGTTGGCTCTCTGCTCTTTTATCTAATGAGAAAACACTGACAAAGGGTTAGGGCATTTTAGTAAAATAGCCAAGATTACAATTATCTATTTGTCATCATACATTATCTTCCTCGGTCTGATTCTCATGCAAGGATAGGAAGTTTAGACACAAAAAGCCACAGGCTGTGAAACTGACTTTTATTTGAGGTTACTGTCCTAATTTGGTTTGAGAACTGTTTAGTGTCTGGCATCAGAAGCTTTCAAGATGTAGACTGAGATAACTGTTTTGTCAATGTAGTAGGGGGAAATGGGGAATAGAATGGTCTGGGCCCCCTGTTCTTTCTTCCAGAAAATGAGGGCCAGTGCTGGCAGGGCATTTAGAAACAGAATATGGTATATGACCCATCTAGTCTGCCAGTTTGCTTCCGTGTGCAATGCCATAGACCCAGTTGGTCTCTGGCTTCCCTTTCACTTTTTTGCAATTATGGATCCTCTATACTTATCCCAGGCTTTTCTGAGTTATTTTATTGTTCTTGACTTGGCTATATACTGCCTACCTTTCTCAGATCCAGACTGCAGTTCCATACCTTGCACCTTTCAGTTAGGGGTCAGTTTACATAGTTTGAGACTGGAAAACTATTTGCTATTCAGTGCTGGAATGAAGATTGAATGGGGTGAACAGGATGAAAATAGGCATATAATGAATCATTTCAGGCCTGCCTGAAGTTGCTTATATACTTAGACCTGTACTGGGGTAAAGAGGACAAACTCTGGTGGATAAGTTACATAAATCTAGTGAGTGTAGTGCATTGTTTCCTGTATTTGTGTGAGAAAGGTAAGATCAGCACATCATCCAGTTTCAACTGCTAGAGTGACTGAGCATTCTAGAACTGGAGTTCTCAACCCAGTCCTCAGGACACACCTAGCCAGTTAGGTTTTTAGGATATCCACAATGAATATGCATGAGGTAAATTTGCATGCACTACCTCTATTGTATGCAAATCTATCTCATGCTTATTTTCATTTTGGTCATCCTGAAAACCTGACTGGCTAGGTGTGTCCTAAGTACTAGGTTGAGAACCTCTGTTCTAGATTAATGCTTTGATTTGCACTTGATGCCAGTTTCTAGTTGCTTTTTATGGGGGGAGGGAGGGGAAGGTGAGGGGTGGTTGAGATAGAGCTGGGACCTCGTGAAATGGTAATCCTAGTTCTTGGGGTCCTTTGTTGTGGTTTCTAAGCTTAGTGGGGTGGGGGGTGCACACATAAATAATGAGTATGAGTGCAGGAAAGTGATTGGATATGTATAGGAAAGCACCAGGTAAGGCATACCTGACAGAGGTATGAATAGGGGAACTGGGGCAGAGAGGATGGACATTCGTGAATGTTATGATTAAATGCTTGTGCAGTAGATAGTCTGACAGACAAAGCCACATGGTACTATAGTCATTACCATTCTTTACAAGCTGCAAGTAACTGCTGGCTTTCGGACTTTTTTCATGGGGGTGGTCTTTTTTTTTTCTTCCCTCAGCTTCTGGAGTACAGTAAAAGTAAATAGTGTGGTACAGGCTAGCTCCCAGGATATTTCATGGAAGAAAAATAAAACCAAATAATATATTTTTGACCCACAGGAAATATGAGTTATAATATAACTAGTAAAAAAGGCCCGTTTCAGAAAGCAATGAAACGGGCACTAGTAAGGTTTTGAGTGATCAGCATGATCGCCGGTATGCGAGCCCTGCTCCCCGCCCCCATGTGCTGCAGCGCGCGTGGCTACCTGCACCATGATGGGCAGTCGCAGCGAGTCCTTGGTGATGCTGTGCCCGCATTTGTTGCACGAACCTCGTCCGCTCTTAGCGTACTCGCCTGCCTGACAGTCCTCCATGGTAACGGCTGCAGGAGAGGAGGACGCAGACTGTTGGCCCTCGCTGGCGCAGAGCCGCCTTCACCGCTGCCGAGCAACGGGTTGGCGAGGCGATGCCATTCGTTCAGTGTCAGTGCTCCGCCTTCGACGTCATCACGTTGTGATGCGAGGGCGGGGCAGACATTAAACCAGATATCTATGCCACCTCAAGTTTCCAGCTGAGGCTTCGTTAGAACGTTGGAGGTGCATTTTATATATGGGGTGATAGTATCCGAAGATCTGAAGGCGACGAAACAGTGTGACAAGGCGGTGGCCGTAGCGGGAAGGTTGCTAGGCTGTATAGAGAGAGGTGTGATCAGCAGAAGAAAAGAATTGTTGATGCCCCTGTACAAGTCGTTGGTGAGGCCCCACCTGGAGTATTGTGTTCAGTTTTGGAGGCCGTACCTTGCGAAGGATGTTAAAAAAAATGGAAGCGGTGCAAAGAAAAGATACGAGAATGGTATGGCATTTGCGTTCCAAGACGTATGAAGAGTTGACTTGGTGACCTGAACATGTATACCCTGGAGGAAAGGAGGAACAGGGGTGATATGATACAGACGTTCAAATATTTGAAAGATATTAATCCGCAAACAAATCTTTTCCAGAGATGGGAAGGCGGTAGAACGAGAGGACATGAAATGAGATTGAAGGTGGGCAGACTCAGGAAAGATGTCAGGAAGTATTTTTTCACAGAGAGGGGGGTGGATGCTTGGAATGCCCTCCCGCGGGAGGTGGTGGAGATGAAAACGGTAACGGAATTCAAACATGCATGGGATATACATAAAGGAATCCTGTGCAGAAGGAATGGATCCTCAGAAGCTTAGACGAAATTGGGTGGCGGAGCAGGTGGGGAGAAGAGGGGTTGGTGGTTGGGAGGCGAGGATAATGGAGGGCAGACATACGGTCTGTGCCAGAGCCGGTGATGGGAGGCGGGACTGGTGGTTGGGAGGCGGGGAATCCTGCTGGGCAGACTTATACGGTCTGTGCCCTGAAAAAGACAGGTACAAATCAAGGTAAGGTATACACATATGAATTTGTCTTGTGGGCAGACTGGATGGACCATGCAGGTCTTTTTCTGCCGTTATCTACTATGTTACTATATATCAGGGGCGTATCTGGACTCCGGCGGTAGGGGGGGCCAGAGCCAGAGGGAGGGGGCACATTTTAGCGCCCCCCCCCCCCCCGCCGCCGCCGCCGCCGCCGCCGAGCCCCCACCGCCACCAATGACTTAGTCTCTCCACCCCCCTCCCGCCGCCAACCCTCCCCCGCTGCCGTTCTTACTTTTGCTGGCGGGGGACCCCAACCCCCGCCAGCCGAGGTCTGCTTCCACCTGCCGCTGCCTTCAAACCTTCTTCTTCAGCCGGCGGGGGACCCCAAACCCCCGCCAGCCGCCCCGCGCTGTTTAAAATTCATCTTCGGCCTCCGTGGCCGTGCTGCTGGGATAGGCGGCGCTGTTGAAATCCACTTCGGAGTCTGACGTCGTTGTACGTTGTACGTGCTGCGACGTCAGACTCCGAAGTGGATTTCAACAGCGCCGCCTATCCCAGCAGCACGGCCACGGAGGCCGAAGATGAATTTTAAACAGCGCGGGGCGGCTGGCGGGGGTTTGGGGTCCCCCGCCGGCTGAAGAAGAAGTTTTGAAGGCAGCGGCAGGTGGAAGCAGACCTCGGCTGGCGGGGGTTGGGGTCCCCCGCCAGCAAAAGTAAGAACGGGCACGGGGGAGGGTTGATGGCGGTAGGGGGGGCCAGGGCAAAATCTGCGGGGGCCCAGGCCCCTGAGGCCCCACGCAGATACGCCCCTGCTATATATAGAGATAATCTCTCTCTCTCTCTCTCTCTCTCTCTCTCTCTCTCTCTCTCGTTGGGTGATTTGTGGGTGTGGCCAGAACCCATTAATGCTTTTAATCCTGCACACTCCATTTTTATTCCCTTCCAAATAACTATTGGAGAAGTAGAAACTGCACAGTGTAACGGCCAAATGTCCCCTTTTATGACAGCAGATATTAAGACAAAAGAAAAACCCCTTATATTTGACTGCTGTTCTCCTCCCAAAGGACAAAACTATTGTGGATTAATTGAGCTCTATATGATTTTCAGCAAACTGAACTACCTTCTCAGATATAAATTTTAGGGGTTTGAACTTGGGATCTTGTAAACATATGAGTTGTTAGCTGTGTGTACAGAAGGTGCACTCTGATTAACTTACTGCAGCAGGGCAGGCTACACTATATGAATATCCTGCATTTGCACAGGGGAGAATACAGGTCTCTCATCACCTCAGAAAAATGTTCAGGCACAGGCTCTGAAACATGAGAGAAAAACAGGAAGTGCTTCATGGATTGATTGGGGGATAACAGGATTGTTACATAGAATGTGTTAGATTAGACTGCCATTTCTTTGTGGCCTTTGAAGCTGGTTGGACTCAGATTGTGTTCATTACTTTGGCAACAGATGTACAAATTATCAGTCTAATTATTTTTCTCTATTCTGTGAGAGCAGAGGTGGTGGTCCCAGGGTGTCATCCCACATCAGCATTGCCAGCTCTTAAGTTTCTTCATGTCCAGGACCAGCTAAACTCTCTCTTTTCTCTGCATTCCTTTTGGCCCCATGCATGTGAATTCAGGGAGGGAAGGAGTGACTTGTGTCTGTTTCTGGCAGCATGCCTAATGTAGCTTCAGGCAGTGCCACGCTGCACATCTCCAAGCAGCTGAAACAGAGCGATAAGATCAGCAACTTGAGGTGGTGGCATTGTTTCAAATAAACCATGCATGACCCAAACCTTCCACTTCAAATGGGGAAGGAAACTGCTTCATCCCTGACAGCTTCTCCACCACAGAGATTTATTGGCCTGTAATTGCTTTGGATCCCAAAAGGCTTCGACTTGCACTGTCATTTCTGGGACATAATTATATCAAATTTAAAAAATGTGTAAATGTGTATAAGTAGGAATGAGAAGGTCTGATTAAAGAAGCATGGATGGCATTATTGGTTAGGGGTGGAGGCAGGGAAACAGCAAAAGAGGAAAAACAGCACTGTGCAAGAGAGGGTGCAAAGAGACAGCACCACAAAAAAGGAACAGAGACAACATTATACTAAAATTTGACACTGGAGTAGAGTTGAAGGTATTGCAAGAGAAGAATAAAGAAAAATATGAGAGAAGGGCAAAGAAATTACACTAAAACCTTAGAAAATTCAGATTCAATCCTGACAAATACAATTAAAACACATTTTTGGGCCAGCCTGGTAGCACTGGCATGTGGAAGGTTTCCTGTTTGGGTCTGTTGTTGTACTCCTGAACAGCCAAGGCTGTGAATGCCACAGGCCCCAGAGATGAGAGATTGAGTTCTAATGAGTTGTAATCATTGACAAGAGCAACACCTGGTGGCTGGATTTATAGCCCATGATACAGGATCCCTGATGGAGCTCTGTTGTGTAGTTCCTAGGTTCAGGACCTTTGCTGCAATGAACAGACTAGGGAGCTATTAAAACAGGGGAGAAAATCCATGGGTGGCAAGTCAAAGCTAATAGCACCAGGATCCCAACCCCATTTCTGACTAAGCTGGAAGAAAAAGGAAAAGAAGGAATTACCAGACCACCCCCTCAAAAAAAAAAAAAACAGGTTTGGTTATTTCTTAACTCATGTGATTTTTGGGTTCAGAGTTTGTGAAAGCACGTCCTACTTAACCATTCCAACTATTATGAATTAGGAAAATCAGGAAAGTTGCTATGTTTAATCATGTCCACTTGCCATTCAATTAAAAAAAACTCAGAGGTAAAGAAGGGCAAGCAACAATGAAAGGAGAGTGAGAAGAGCTTCCCTAGTGACTGGATATTCCATCTTCCAGTTGCCACTAAGATCAACCTCAGATGGAGCATCAGCACCTGAGAGTAACATCAGTACTTCTTCCGAGAAGGATCTATTCAATTGAGAAGGTATCATGGGGAATTGGAGGGCAAGTGGCAAAGAGAGGAGAGTAAGAACAGTTGCCTTACTGACTGGATTTTCCATCTTTTGGCTGGATTGATGCCCACTGGAGTATTGGCCTCTGAGAATGATGTCAGTACTCCTCCTCTGAGGAAGAGGTAAAATTTAACTGAGAGGGTGGCATGTCTATGTGACTGTGGGTGCATGCCTAAAGGGGAACGCCCCTTTAGAGCATCTTCAGAGTACCTGAGGCTCACCTGAAACATAAGGAATCTGGAGGAAAGTATTTCTAGATGGGAAAGTGGAAGAATAAGAAGCAGGCCCTCAAAGGTGGCCTGGTTGTTAGTGGGTCTATGGACCAACATCTTAGAGCCTGTGGAGCTGTGCTTGGGATTACTTGGCACTGCAGATTGTAAAGTACTCCCTCTTTTCTCTCTAAAGGCACTGCAGATTGTAAAGTACTCCCTCCTTTCTCTCTAAAAATCTCTTTGGTTGGTAGGACATGCCCCCGACCCCTCCCACTCTCAAACGCCTTCATAAACATTTGAAGTGAGCGATGTGTCTTCATCAGGGAATTTGAAAGTTGCTGCTTCACAGAAGCTTCCTCCAGTAAGCCCCTTTGTGTCTGCTTTGAGTGAAATTCTGGGAGTGGAGAATGCCTACCTTCCTTGGGTGATTCCTTTTTCCCAAGAGTGGAGTTTAGTGGTTCAGGAGTCTGGTAAATCACTGGCTCAAGAAGACATGGTTGGCAATTACATGGATGGAAGGGACTTCAATAGGAACTTTGACTCAACTATGTTAATCCTCCAAGGAAAATGTTACATTTCAAGAGTAGAATAACAAATTTAGAAGTATGGAAATGATCTGGTTGATATCCAAAACAATTTTATCACCCAGAAATGGCCACTGACCAGTTAAATCACTTGTTCGGGGCTATCTGCTAATTTTCAGCGGCACTTAACCGGTTATTGCTGCTGAAATTAAGGGTAAGCGCCTAAATGAAAACCAACTATTTTGAGAGCATTCTGGGGCCAGAGTCAGCACTTGGCAGGTTAAGTGCCAGTATTCAGCACTTAACCAGCCAGGGTAAGCACATAAATGGGACCGCATTAAACACAGTCTTATCTTTATGCGACAACCCATGGCTGGTTAAGTTCTGAATATTGAATTAACCGGCTATATGTTCACTGGCTCCGCATAAATCAGATATTCAGTTCCGAAGCTTGGACATGGCTTGGCATTGAATATCCAGGAATAACACTAGCAGTGGTCAGCAAAATGCTCAATGCCCCGGCTGAATTCTTACCTCTAGATGTTTGAGAATGGAAAGACAGCTATCTGCTATTCAGTCAGTGGAGACTGCCACTGTAAAAGAGAGACTGATTTGCATGATAACCAGAGTCTATGGAGAATTTGGCTAAGGCTAAGAATTTACGGATCCTAAACCTCCCAGTCTCTCCTGAAAAGATACTTGAAAGAAGTGTTGTGATATTTACATGCGGACACTTTGAGTGTATCTAATATGTCTTATTTTCCTAAGGGAGTTCATAAGGATGAAGAAGAGGTGGGGGAAATGGATTTAATTTCCTCTGTGGATAGTCTGGAGCTTTCTGAGTTCTTAGAGACCTTTGCAGGACAATATTTCTACCCGAGCAACCCTTTTGGTTACTTTTCATTCCAAGCTAGAAAAAATTCCAATTTTGAAATTTGATATTTTTAACAAAGTTCCTTTTTTGGTCAGAAGATATATATATTCCCAAAGGTGGTGAAGGCCACTCAACTTCATAGGTCATAGGAAAGCCTTCCTGCAGCTAAAACCTCGGGTGTTGGCAGTAGGACCTTCCCTCCTGGCAGTGTTCCCGCTAAGGAGCGACCTGCTGTTTGGCTATTTTCGGCGCTCACTCGAAAAAAATTTGTACACAGCAGGTCACTCCTTAGCGGGAACACTGCCAGGAGTGGATTGACCTGTGTACAAATTTTTTCGATTGAGCGCCGAAAATAGCCCAACAGCCAAAAATGAAAGGGGGGGAGTCCCCCCGAACTATCTGTGGAGCAGAGGGGAGGGTGTTTCCCCCAAGCTATCTGCGGCTTGGAAATTATTAAAAGAAAGAATGAGATAGTGATATGGAAGTAAAAAGCTATAGGTCTGGTACTTCAAACAAAATTTGTACCACAGCTCTTCTATTATTACTACCACATAATTTCTTAAAAAGAATTATGCTCCCATAACCAAATAATTTTATGTAGAAAAAAATGTTAACTTACAATTTAACAGCTGTTGCAAGTCACAAGCCTGTGGGAGAGCAAGGCAGGTGTATTCTAGATGTTTATATGGGCAGCAAACATAAGGTAGCTCGTATGATTAGTATTTTTGCTTTATGCCCTTGTATGGAGATGTTTGAAAAATAAGGTTTTACACAAGCATATTTACATGCATACATTTATCCTAACACTATCGCTTTCAAAAAATGTCAAAGGTACACTGCACCTACAACTGGAATGTAAATGAGGATTAATTAATCTCATAAATAGTACACCGAATAGTGCAGCGTGATCTGATCCAGCTCTCCAACATGCAGTTGCAGCTTTGATTGTCAGGCACTGCCGGCCATGGGCTTTAATGCTCCAATTATGATGGTTTCCACTCCGAGCTACTTCTGACTTGCTATTTCAGAAATGCCATGGGAAGAAAGGTTGGCCGCTTACAAACTTTAAGATACAGGCATCGGGAGGTAGAAGAAACCGCTGAAGGACAGCGGGTTGGACATGTTCTCTCTTCTGGGCCTGCCTGAAGAAATCCTCCTCCGCATCTTCTCTTACCTCGACTCACCAGGCTCTGGGCAAGTTCAGCCAAGTGTGCTGCAAACTTTACCACTTCATGGCAAAGGCTGCTGTGTGCAGAACAATAGCCCAGACTCCAGCAGCAGGAAGTGCTCAGCTGACAGGACATGGCCAGGGCTAAGCACCAGGTAAGTGAAGCGGGGAATACCCAGGGGGCTAGGCTACTAGCGTTATACCCACGCTGTCACTGTCACCCCTTTTTAAAATCCACTCGCATGCTGCATCGAGGCGTCGGTGGAGGGGGAAACAGGGAGGGACGAGACTATGAGCGAATGTAGACTGGAAGTGAGCAACACTCCCAGTTTGAATGTAGTTGCAAAATACCACAGAAAGGCGGTACATCAAGTCCCATTTCCCTTTCCCTTTGTAGGAGCAATCGCTCACACGCTCACCTTAGAGGGAAGACTGCATC
Source organism: Microcaecilia unicolor (assembly GCF_901765095.1). Taxonomy (NCBI): domain Eukaryota; kingdom Metazoa; phylum Chordata; class Amphibia; order Gymnophiona; family Siphonopidae; genus Microcaecilia; species Microcaecilia unicolor. The sequence continues at coordinate 60,861,903 of NC_044043.1, forward strand.
TTGGTATGATTTCCTTATGAATGTTTGGTTATCCATTACGGGAATAAGTACTGTACATCTTTTTTTAACCAGTACATTTGGAAAAATTTATTTTTCAGAAACCTGTTTAATTGTACTTCTGATTATAGCTTCCTTTTGGGGGGGGGGGGGGGCATCAGGGGATCACCCCTAGAACCCTTTTTAAAAATCGGCGTCACATTGGTCACCCTCCAATCTTCAGGTGCTACGGACGATTTTAACGACAGGTTAATATTGTCATTAAAAGGCTCGCCACCTTCGCGTCAGGCAGGTAATCCTCATGTCTACCAGCCACCCAGCTATCTACATGTTAAAGGAGGAGGGCAGATGCTGGGTGAGAAGGGGTGGGTGAGAGAAAGAGGTCAAATGCAAGATGGAAGGGGGGTTGAAGAAAGGGTAGATGCTAGATGGAAGGGGTGGGAAAGAAAGAGAACAGAGTTAGTGAAAGATTGGGGAATAGGAGAGCCAAAAAAAAAAGGTAAATTAAATATTGGATAGTAGAATGAATTAAATCTGGATAGAGAGGCAGAACAACTGAAGAAAGCTGAAAGGAAGAGAAAGAGAGAGAAACATGACAAATGGACAGGAAATCCTTGCAGGAGGGTTAAAAGAAGGTAGAAGAAAGCAGAAATCAGATACTGGGACAGACACAATTAGAAAAAAAGTAAATGGCCAGACAACAAAGGAAGAAAAAATAATTTTATTTTTAGTTTAGGACAAAGTAGTGTGGTAGCGAAGTTAATGAAGCTTAATAAAAATATGTAAATGTACCTCTTTGTTCAGGCTTATATTTGGTGTGTAAACTGTATTATGTTACTTTCTTGTCTGTTTTTTGTTTTTATTTCTATGTATTTTTATTATGTGCGTTTTATTGTTCCCCACCTAGTTAATATGTGGGTTATAAATGTAATAAATAAATATTATTATTATTTATGACATATCCCACATTATCCTGAAAACAGGCTTGAGTTCAATGTGGCTTACAGTTTAGATTAATGACACTACTACAATATTCAAACAAAAAAACAGCACCACGGGCCTTTAAAATGGAACAAAGTTCTTTAATGAATGAGCCTTGACCCGACACGGGCCGTGTTTCGGTGACTAGCACCTGCGTCAGGGGTCACAGTGATGACGTGGAAAACTTGGGGAATAACTCGAATATTTTCATCTACAATATTCCTTACCCCACTACCCCTACTACAATATTGTAATCTGTACCCTCAGAATGGACTCCATGCATCTCATAGTATGCCTGAGTCTGGGCAGTTGGGCTGCCCAGTACCCTTCTCCACCACCGCCAACTCCAGGCTCCGCCCATTCTGCCTCATCTCACCCTATGCTTGGAATAAACTTCCTGAGCCCTTATGCCAAGCCCCCTACCCCTACCCATCTTGTAACGGCTCATGTGGATGGCGGCCACTCTAAACTCAAAGTCCTGGATTTCAAGCGAGCTGACTTTAACAAAATGGAAGAATACCTGAGGAAGGAGCTGATGGGCTGGGAGGACATACGAGAAGTGGAAGGACAGTGGTCCAGGCTAAAAGAAGTAATAAACAGGGCCACAGACCTTTATGTAAGGAGGGTAAATAAAAGCAAGAGAAAAAGGAAACCGATATGGTTTTCAAAGCAAGTGGCTGAGAAAATAAAGGCTAAAGAGTTAACGTTCCAGAAATACAAAAAATCTCAAGTAGAGGAACACGGGGAAGAATACCGGATGAAACTGAAAGAAGCCAAGAGAGAGGTACGTCTGGCGAAGGCACAAGCGGAAGAACAAATGGCTAGAAATGTACGGAGGGGAGACAAAAACTTCTTCAGGTATATTAGTGAAAGGAGAAAGACTAAAAAGGGGATTGTGAGACTAAAAGATACAGCAAAACACTATGTAGAAAATGATGAAGAAAAAGCCAATTTGCTAAATAGATACTTTTGTTCTGTTTTTACTGAAGAAAATCCTGGGGAAGGACCGAGAGGGACTGGCAAAAGTACACCTGAAAACGAAGTGGATAGAGCACCGTTCACGGAAGAGAGTGTATATGAACAACTTGGAAAGCTAAAGGTGGACAAAGCCATGGGGCCGGACGGGATCCACCCCAGAATACTGAGGGAACTCAGAGAGGTTCTCCGAGGACAAGCAGGCTGCTTGTTCTCACGACTGGGTGACGTCCACGGCAGCCCCCACCAACCGGAAAAAGCTTCGCGGGACGGTCGGCACGCAGGGCACGCCCACCGCGCATGCGCGGCCGTCTTCCCGCCGGTGCGCGACCGCTCCCGCCAGTTCCTTTTTTCCGCGTCTGGAGAGAGTCGTGCTTTGCCGCTCTCTCTATTCTCAGCCGCCGGAAAGTCGATCGCGTTTACGCGAATCGTTAAATTTTCGTTTCTTTTTTCTATTTGGTTTGTACACCGCCCGGTTTTCTTTAAAAAAAAAAAAAAACCTGAGCGTGTGGAGCACGCGCTCCCCTTTTTCCCTCGCTTCTAGCGGGGACGCCGCGTTGCGGCCTAGTGGCCGCACGGTCATTTTTCCCCTTTTTCGAGGTGTGATTTCCGCCACCATCGACGACTTTGACTTCGCCGACGCGATTTTTCCGTCGATGTCCTCGAAGGTCCCGAGTGGATTTAAAAAGTGTGGTCGGTGCGGCCGGCCGATCTCGCAGACCGACACCCACGCTTGGTGCCTCCAGTGCCTCGGGCCGGAGCACAATCCCAAGTCGTGTCCCCTGTGTCTCGGTCTCCGGAAACGGACTCAGGTTGCGAGGCAAGTTCTACGGGACCGTCTTTTTGGAACTTGCGCCGGCCCCTCGACGTCGACCTCGACGGCATCGGTATCGACGCCCGGTCCTTCGGTACCGGTATCGATGCCCGAGACATCGGCACCGATGGCATCGACCCCAGGAGAACAGGGCCCGCCGGTCCTCCGGTGAGGGTAGAGGCCGCGTGGGCAGTCGGCCCCGGTCACTCCCTCAGCCCGTGGTCCACGGGACCGAACCCTGTCTGACCCGGCTCCTCGAGACCGAGGGGGATCGTCCTCCTCCTCCTCCATACCTCCCGGCGCCGGTGACGTGCATCGCAAGAAGGATAAGAAGCGTCGTCACCGGTCGCCCTCGGTGCATCCGGACATCGGAGAGGAGGCGACGCCGAAGCGTCCACGTCGAGAGGAGAGGTCCCCGTCGATTGTGGAGGTACCGATGCGTCAGGGTTCCGGCACCTCGGTGCCGTCTCCTGGCCCCCATCAGCTTCTGGCGCCGACACCCCTACCGGCCCCACCGCCTTTCCCGGCAGCGGGCCTGGACGAGTGCCTCAGAGCCATCCTTCCGGGGATCCTGGAAGGGCTGATGCGCCAGGCTGTGCCGGCGCCGGGGGTGCTTGCGCCCTCGGCGCTGATGTCTGTGGCGCCGGCGAGCTCTAGCCCGGCGCCGGGGCCGTCGACACCGCCGCCGCTTGCGGCGCCGGTCTCGACTGCTACGCAGGTGGAGTCCCCGTCGACGTCGATGGAGGTAGCTCCGTCCCCGCCGGCGCGGGAGTCCACCGCTCGACGACACCGAGACCTCGGTGCCTCGACGTCGAGCCGGGCCCGGTTCAGGACTCAGCTACATGAGCTTATGTCCGATACCGAGGATGAGGCCTCGTGGGGGGAAGAGGAGGACCCTAGATATTTCTCCTCAGAGGAGTCTACGGGCCTTCCCTCGGACCCCATGCCTTCACCGGAGAGGAAGCTCTCACCTCTTGAGAGTCTCTCCTTTGCCTCCTTTGTGCGGGATATGTCTATCAGCATTCCCTTCCCCGTGGTCTCTGTGGAAGAGCCGAGGGCCGAGATGCTCGAGGTCCTCGACTATCCATCACCACCTAGAGAGTCCTCCACGGTACCGCTGCACAATGTCCTCAAGGAGACACTGCTTCGGAACTGGGTGCGACCGTTAACTAACCCCACCATTCCCAAGAAAGCAGAGTCCCAGTACAGGATCCACTCTGACCCAGAGTTAATGCGGCCCCAACTGCCCCATGACTCGGCGGTCGTGGATTCTGCTCTCAAGAGGGCACGGAGTTCGAGGGATACCGCCTCGGCGCCTCCGGGGCGGGAGTCTCGCACTCTGGACTCGTTTGGGAGGAAGGCCTACCAATCCTCCATGCTCGTGACCCGCATCCAGTCATACCTGCTCTATATGAGCATCCACATGCGGACCAATGTGCAGCAACTGGCGGACCTGGTCGATAAGCTCCCGCCGGAGCAGTCCAGGCCTTATCAGGAGGTGGTCAGGCAGCTGAAGGCGTGCAGAAAGTTCCTGTCCAGGGGTATCTATGACACCTGTGACGTGGCTTCTCGTGCTGCGGCCCAAGGTATAGTGATGCGCAGGCTCTCATGGCTGCGTGCCTCTGACCTGGACAACCGCACCCAGCAGAGACTGGCCGACATCCCTTGCCGGGGGGATAATATTTTTGGTGAGAAGGTCGAGCAGCTGGTGGACCAACTGCATCAGCGGGAAACCGCCCTCGACAAGCTCTCCCACCGGGCGCCTTCAGCATCCACCTCAGCAGGTGGACGTTTTTCCCGGGCCCGGCAGGCTGCACCCTATTCTTTTGCAAAGCGTAGGTACAACCAGCCGGCCCGAAGGCCTCGTCAGGCACAGGGACAGACCCAGCGCGCTCGTTCTCGTCAACAGCGTGCGCCTAAGCAGCCCCCTGTGCCTCCACAGCAAAAGCTGGGGACGGGCTTTTGACTGGATCCACGGGAACATAGCCGCCCTCAAAGTGTCCGTACCGGACGATCTGCCGGTCGGGGGGAGGTTAAAATTTTTTCACCAAAGGTGGCCTCTCATAACCTCCGACCAGTGGGTTCTCCAATAGTGCGGTGCGGATACGCCCTGAATTTGGCCTCCCTGCCACCAAATTGTCCTCCGGGAGCTCAATCTTTCAGCTCCCATCACAAGCAGGTACTTGCAGAGGAACTCTCCGCCCTTCTCAGCGCCAATGCGGTCGAGCCCGTACCACCCGGGCAGGAAGGGCAGGGATTCTATTCCAGGTACTTCCTTGTGGAAAAGAAAACGGGGGATGCGTCCCATCCTAGACCTGAGAGGCCTGAACAAATTCCTGGTCAAAGAAAAGTTCAGGATGCTTTCCTTGGGCACCCTTCTGCCAATGATTCAGAAAAACGATTGGCTATGTTCCCTGGATTTAAAGGACGCATACACTCACATCCCGATACTGCCAGCTCACAGATAGTATCTCAGATTCCGCCTGGGCGCACGGCACTTTCAGTATTGTGTGCTGCCCTTTGGGCTCGCCTCTGCCCCACGAGTGTTTACAAAGTGCCTCGTGGTGGTAGCGGCCTACCTACGCAAGCTGGGAGTGCACGTGTTCCCATATCTCGACGATTGGCTGGTCAAGAACACCTCGGAGGCGGGAGCCCTCCGGTCTATGCAGTGCACTACTCGACTTCTGGAGCTGCTGGGGTTTGTGATAAATTACCCAAAGTCCCATCTCCAGCCAACACAGTCTCTGGAATTCATAGGAGCTCTGCTGAATGCCCAGACGGCTCAGGCCTACCTTCCCGAAGCGAGGGCCACCAATCTCCTGGCCCTGGCCTCGCAGACCAGAGCGTCTCAGCAGGTCACAGCTCGGCAGATGTTGAGACTTCTGGGTCATATGGCCTCCACAGTTCATGTGACTCCCATGGCTCGTCTTCACATGAGATCTGCTCAATGGACCCTAGCTTCCCAGTGGTTCCAAGCCACCGGGAATCTAGAAGATGTCATCCGCCTCTCCACCAGTTGCCGCACTTCACTGCTCTGGTGGACCATTCGGACCAATTTGACCCTGGGACGTCCATTCCAAATTCCGCAGCCCACGAAAGTGCTGACGACGGATGCATCTCGCCTGGGGTGGGGAGCTCATGTCGATGGGCTTCACACCCAGGGTCTGTGGTCCCTCCAGGAAAAGGATCTGCAGATCAACCTCCTGGAGCTCCGAGCGATCTGGAACGCACTGAAGGCTTTCAGAGATCGGCTGTCCTACCAAATTATCCAAATTCGGACAGACAATCAGGTTGCAATGTATTACGTCAACAAGCAGGGGGCACCGGATCTCGCCCCCTGTGTCAGGAAGCCGTCGGGATGTGGCGTTGGGCGTGCCGGTTCGGCATGCTTCTCCAAGCCACGTACCTGGCAGGCGTAAACAACAGTCTGGCCGACAGACTGAGCAGAGTCATGCAACCGCACGAGTGGTCGCTCCATTCCAGAGTGGTACGCAAGATCTTCCGAGAGTGGGGCACCCCCTCGGTGGACCTTTTCGCCTCTCGGACCAACCACAAGCTGCCTCTGTTCTGTTCCAGACTTCAGACACACGGCAGGCTAGCGTCAGATGCCTTTCTCCTTCATTGGGGGACTGGCCTCCTGTATGCTTATCCTCCCATACCTTTGGTGGGGAAGACCTTACTGAAGCTCAAGCAAGACCGCGGCACCATGATTCTGATCGCGCCCTTTTGGGCTCGTCAGATCTGGTTTCCTCTTCTTCTGGAGTTGTCCTCCGAAGAACCGTGGAGATTGGAGTGTTTTCCGACTCTCATCTCGCAGAACGACGGAGCGTTGCTGCACCCCAACCTTCAATCCCTGGCTCTCACGGCCTGGATGTTGAGGGCGTAGACTTCGCTGCGTTGGGTCTGTCTGAGGGTGTCTCCCGTGTCTTGCTTGCCTCTAGGAAGGATTCCACTAAAAAGAGTTACTTTTTCAAGTGGAGGAGGTTTGTCGTTTGGTGTGAGAGCAAGGCCCTAGAACCTCGTTCTTGTCCTGCACAGAACCTGCTTGAATACCTTCTGCACTTATCAGAGTCTGGTCTCAAGACCAACTCAGTAAGGAATCACCTTAGTGCGATTAGTGCTTACCATTATCGTGTGGAAGGTAAAGCCATCTCTGGAGAGCCCTTAGTAGTTCGATTCATGAGAGGCTTGCTCTTGTCAAAGCCCCCTATCAAGCCTCCCACAGTGTCATGGGATCTCAACGTCGTCCTCACCCAGCTGATGAAACCTCCTTTTGAGCCACTGAATACCTGCCATCTGAAGTACTTGACCTGGAAGGTCATTTTCTTGGTGGCAGTTACTTCAGCTCGTAGGGTCAGTGAGCTTCAAGCCCTAGTAGCTCACGCTCCATATACCAAATTTCATCATAACAGAGTAGTGCTCCGCACCCACCCAAAGTTCCTGCCGAAGGTGGTGTCGGAGTTCCATCTTAACCAGTCAATTGTCTTGCCAACATTCTGCCCCAGGCCGCATACCCGCCCTGCTGAACGTCAGTTGCACACATTGGACTGCAAGAGAGCATTGGCCTTCTACTTGGAGCGGACACAGCCCCACAGACAGTCCGCCCAATTGTTTATTTCTTTCGACCCTAACAGGCTAGGGGTCGCTGTCGGGAAACGCACCATCTCCAATTGGCTAGCAGATTGCATTTCCTTCACTTACGCCCAGGCTGGGCTGGCTCTTGAGGGTCATGTCACGGCTCATAGTGTTAGAGCCATGGCAGCGTCGGTGGCCCACTTGAAGTCAGCCACTATTGAAGAGATTTGCAAGGCTGCGACGTGGTCATCTGTCCACACATTCACATCACATTACTGCCTCCAGCAGGATACCCGACGCGACAGTCGGTTCGGGCAGTCGGTGCTGCAGAATCTGTTTGGGGTGTAAATCCAACTCCACCCTCCAGGACCCGAATTTATTCTGGTCAGGCTGCACTCTCAGTTAGTTGTTCTTCGTAGGTCAATTTTCTGTTGTACCCTCGCCGTTGCGAGGTTCAATTGACCTGGGTTCTTGTTTTGAGTGAGCCTGAGAGCTAAGGATACCCCAGTCGTGAGAACAAGCAGCCTGCTTGTCCTCGGAGAAAGTGAATGATACATACCTGTAGCAGGTGTTCTCCGAGGACAGCAGGCTGATTGTTCTCACCTACCCTCCCTCCTCCCCTTTGGAGTTGTGTGTTTCATCTTTTTTGCTAGTCATTCAACTGGCGGGAGCGGTCGCGCACGGGCGGGAAGACGGCCGCGCATGCGCGGTGGGCGTGCCCTGCGTGCCGACCGTCCCGCGAAGCTTTTTCCGGTTTGTGGGGGCTGCCGCGGACGTCACCCAGTCGTGAGAACAATCAGCCTGCTGTCCTCGGAGAACACCTGCTACAGGTATGTATCATTCACTTTCTGGCGGGTCCTCTTAAAGATTTGTTTAATAAATCCTTGGAGACGGGAGAGGTTCCGAGGGATTGGAGAATGGCGGAGGTGGTCCCTCTTCACAAAAGTGGGGATAGGGAAGAAGCTGGAAACTACAGGCCGGTAAGCCTCACTTCGGTTATTGGAAAAGTAATGGAAGCCATGCTGAAGGAAAGGATAGTGAATTTCCTGGAAGCAAATAAGTTGCAAGATCCGAGACAACATGGTTTCACCAAAGGGAAGTCGTGCCAAACGAATCTCATTGAATTCTTTGACTGGGTGACGGGAGAATTAAATCAAGGACATGCTATGGACGTCATCTACTTAGGTTTCAGCAAAGCTTTTGACACTGTTCCCCACAGGAGGCTCTTGAATAAACTAGAAGGGCTGAAGATAGGACCCGAAGTGGTGAACTGGATTAGGAACTGGTTGACGGGCAGACGCCAGAGGGTGGTAGTGAATGGAGTTTGCTCGGAGGAGGGAAAGGTGAGTAGTGGAGTGCCTCAGGGATCGGTGCTGGGGCCCATTCTGTTCAATATATTTGTGAGTGACATTGCCGAAGGGTTACAAGGTAAAGGTTGCCTTTTGCGGATGACACCAAGATTTGCAACAGAGTGGACACCCCGGAGGGAGTGGAAAACATGAAAAAAGATCTGAAGAAGCTGGAAAAATGGTCTAACGTTTGGCAATTAAAATTCAATGCGAAGAAATGCAAAGTGATGCACTTAGGGAGTAGAAATCCAAGGGAGGCGTATGTGTTAGGTGGGGAGAGCCTGATAGACACGGACGGGGAGAGGGATCTTGGGGTGATAGTATCTGAGGACCTAAAGGCGATGAAACAGTGCGACAAGGCGGTGGCCGTAGCGAGAAGGTTGCTAGGCTGTATAGAGAGAGGTGTGACCAGCAGAAAAAAGGAGGTTTTAATGCCCCTGTATAAGACGTTGGTGAGGCCCCACCTGGAGTATTGTGTTCAGTTTTGGAGGCCGTACCTTGCGAAGGATGTTAAAAAAAATGGAAGCGGTACAAAGAAAAGCTACGAGGATGGTATGGGAGTTGCGTTCCAAGACGTATGAAGAGAGACTTGCTGACCTGAACATGTATACTCTGGAGGAAAGGAGGAACAGGGGTGATATGATACAGACGTTCAAATATTGAAAGGTATTAATCCGCAAACGAATCTTTTCCGGAGATGGGAAGGCGTAGAACGAGAGGACATGAAATGAGATTGAAGGGGGGCAGACTCAGGAAAGATGTCAGGAAGTATTTCTTCACAGAGAGGGTGGTGAACGCTTGGAATGCCCTCCCGCGGGAGGTGGTGGAGATGAAAACAGTAATGGAATTCAAGCATGCGTGGGACAGGCATAAAGGAATCCTGTGCAGAAGGAATGGATCCACAGAAGCTTAGCTGAAATTGGGTGGCGGGGGGGAAGAGGGGTTGGTGGTTGAGAGGCTAGGATGGGGGAGGGCAGACTTATACGGGGGTCTGTGCCAGAGCCGGTGATGGGAGCGGGACTGGTGGTTGGGAGGCGGGAAATACTGCTGTACAGACTTATACGGTCTGTGTCCTGAAAAAGACAGGTACAAATCAAGGTAAGGTATACACATATGAGTTTATCGTGGGCAGACTAGATGGACCGTGCAGGTCTTTTTCTGCCGTCATCTACTATGTTACTATGTTCAAATCCTTACTCAAAGCCCACCTCTTCAATGTGGCTTTCAGCACCTAACCTTTATACCTTTCAGGAAATCTAGACTGCCCCAATTTGACAACCCCTACTTGATTGACTGTACATTTGTCCTTTAGATTGTAAGCTCTCTGAGCAGGGACTGTCCTTCTATGTTAAATTGTACAGCGCTGCGTAACCCCAGTAGCGCTTTAGAAATGTTAAATAGTAGTAGTAGTAGTAGTGTACTGTGTATGATGAAGTGGCAGAGATTTACAGATTAGCAGATAAGCTATAAATTGTGTATACATATTGATAGATTCACAGTAAGAAAAAGAGACAGGATTGTCGACTGTTTATTTGAATATAAACTAATAAATCTCAAAAATTCGAAAAACTGCCCAGAGCAATTTAATTTAGAAACTACTGAATGTATATATGCCCTGATTGTAAGGTATTGGTTTAGCACTTATATGCTTGAATACCTTTTACATCTATCAGAGTCTGGTCTCAAGATCAACTCCATAAGGGTTCACCTTAGTGCAGTTAGTGCTTATCATCAACGTGTAGAAGGTCAGCCCATCTCTGGACAGCCTCTAGTTGTTCGCTTCATGAGAGGTTTGCTTTTGTCAAAGCACCCTGTCAGACTTCCACCAGTGCCATGGGATCTCAAAGTCATTATCACCTAGCTGATGAAAGCTCCTTTTGAGCTACTGAATTCCTGCCATCTGAAGTACTTGATCTGGAAGGTCATTTTCTTGGTGGCAGTGAGTGTCAGGCTTTAGTGGTGGATGCACCTTATACTAAATTTCATCACAACAGAATAGTCCTCTGCACTCACCCAAAGTTCTTACGAAAGGTGGTGTTGGAATTCCATCTGAACCAGCTGATTGTCTTGCCAGCATTCTTTCCCCAACCGCATGCCCATCCTGGGAAAAGCAGCTTGTACACCTTGGATTGCAAGGGAACATTGGCCTACTAGATGGAGTGGACCAGGCTCCACAGACAGTCTGCCCAACCTTTTGTTTCTTTTGATCCCAACAGGATGGGGGTCACCATCAGGAAATGCACCATTTCTAATTGGCTGGCAGATTGCAGGAAGGCACTTGCACGGTCAGAATGTCACTGGCAACTCAGCCCAACTGGCCAGACTCAGGCATACTATGAGATGCATGGAGTCCATTCTGAGGAGCACAGGAAAGCCAAGAAGAATACGCACAGTAAGTAGGGGGAGCGGAGTCTTCCCTCTCCCAGCCAAGGAAAGAAATGGCCCCTCTAATCCCCCAAGCTGATGCTTCTCCCCCCCCCCCCCCCCCCAAGGCATTTTGGTGCATGCCCTTTCTCAACCCAAAGCTAATTGCTCATCCAGCCAGCAGCTGCACCCGCCACACCTATAGCTTTGCCCGCTGTATCTGTAACTCCGCCTACCCTACTCACACAGTAGATTCCTATTAAGATTCATCCAGGACAACAACACCCTTCTCCACCAAGCAGCATCATACCAATGCCTTAGGATTCAGAGGCCTGTTCCTTCACAGGCCTAGAACAAAGACGTCTCTTATCTTCAGAGGGGAAAAAAGGTTTTGCATGGGCCTGTGGCCAATGGTGCCGACAACACATTCTATGGCCTATGTCAGCCACGCCTCAAACACAGTTTCTAGTTTTTCTCTTTCCTTCTTTGTATTTACAAGTCTGGCCATAGCCAGACCTTAGAACAAGGCTCACAAATCTTCAAATAAAAGATTGGCTTACCTTGGCCACATCACAGTAGCTGGAGGTGTTCAGTAAGGTGTATGCTGGGGCTTCTGTTCTCCCTTCCGTAGGCTTCCTTAACCTCAGCCTGGACCTGTCTTTTAAACTCCCAGGTATTGCCTCCACCCCTCCTGGCTCACTTCCTCCTGGGGGCAGGATCAGTGCTCTTAAGGTGGCCCAGGCAAGTTAGAGAGAGACTTTTCTTAAGGGTGAGGGGCAGTGTTCCATAAACCCTGTCATAACACCCTATCGTATTCTGCTTTGTGATGGGCCTTCTGAAAACAAGGTCAGTAGTATGTGACCCTCTATCAGCCTGGGACAACCTACACAAAACCTACACCTAACCTGGACAATATTCCTTGTCACCATTAAGACTGAGATGAGTCAGGGACCTTAAAGCTTTAGTTACTTATCCTCCATGTATTCAGTTCTTCCCTAACAAAGTACTCCTCCATACCCATCACAACTTCCTCACCAAGGCGTCTCAGAGTTCCACGTCATCTTTTCCATAACATTTCTTTCCAGGCCCACATTCCTCACAAGAAGAAGAAATCCTTTATATGCTGGACTGCCCTTCTCTACTACTTACGTAAAACTGAAAACCTACAGCATACTTCACAGCTTTTCGCTACTTTCAAACCTTATACACCTGGGGATTTGATTGCAAAGCAGTTAAATCATCAATAGGAGTGGCCTAGTGGTTAGAGCACCGGTCTTGAAATCCAGAGGTGGCCGGTTCAAATCCCACTGCTGCTCCTTGTGATCTTGAGCAACTCACTTAACCCTCCATTGCCTCAGGTACAAACTTAGATTGTGAGCCCTCCTGGGACAGATAAATATCCAGTGTACTTTGAATATAACTCACCTTGAGCTACTACTGAAAAAGGTGTGAGCAAAATCCAAATTAATAATAATAAAATAATAACTTTAATCTAAAAGCAGTGCACACATCCTTAGAGCCACAGTGGCCTTTATTGCTAATCCTAGAACCACCTCAGTTGCAGATATCTGTAAGACTGCCAGCTGGTCAACAGTTCATACCTTTACCAGGCACTTAGCCTGGATTCTACATCTTCATGATACTTTGTTTTGGACAGACGGTCTTGTGCAACTTCTTCATTTACTGATAGTCTCTATTCATGCTATATATTTTTTTCCAATTTACGGACCAGCGCTTAATATTGTGGCCCTCAGCTTTGAAATCATCATTGCATAGTTTACTTACATCTACCCTACTTGACTACAGAGAAAGCAAAGTTGCTTACCTGTAACAGAAGAATGAAGCCAGACTTTCCTGCACTTCTTCCCTGCTAGTGACACATTAGACTCAGACTACCTAGCTTGGATACAGACTGATGTATGGGAATTCCCCTGCATGCTCAGGAGAATCCTAAAAGACTTCTCTTGAGCTGGAGGACAGATCCGGCATGCTGAATCCATTGGATGATGTCACCATACAGTGTGGCTGCATTCTCCTCTGTCTACAGGGAACTCTTATTAAAGGTGATCGACTTTGCTGTCCTTCCAGTTTAGAGCAAGCAAAACACTCACAATCCACTGTGTGGAGAAATGAAAACCTCAGTGTGAAACACATACACCTGCAGTGGGGTTTCCCATTAGATGAGTACTGTATTTTATTTGAAAGTTTTGTTGTTCAGAGTCTCATGCTAGGACCTGTATATTGGCAAGCTGAAAGATGCTGGTATAATTAATCAGATGTCAAGACTGAGGCAAGTCATTCACTTTCAATACTGCAGAAAAGAGAGCTGTTCTAAATTGCTGGTTAGGATAAAGTAATGAGGATATAGTTTTGCAACAACTTAGTCACAGACTTAGCAGGTGGCCGACCTGAAAGGACCATACAGTGCTATCAAAGTCATCTGTGGGCAGCACCCCCCAACAGAGGGGGAGGGGTAAAAGCTTGCAGGAGGGAGAAGGGGACTGAGACTAGGTCTAGCAGCAAACTACACCATTCAGACTGTAACACACATGTGTGCACACACACACAGTCTTCCTACATGAACACAGAATCGATCACACATTCCTCTTCCAGAATACATACACACATACACTCACACAAAGTGTTATGCTGTATTAGAACTCTAAGGAGTCGGATATGTGTGTGTCCGTAATGAAGCAAAGAGTTGTTTTACAGAGGGTCAATATGGCTATAATGAGAATTGGGAGTTGTCTCTGAAGAGTCAGTTTGTTTGTAAGGGAGCTGTCTCAAAAGGTATCATGTTGTGTCTAAAGGATCTGGCCTGGGAGATGTCTTAGAGGGGCAACTCCAGTAATTGGGAAGCAAGGCCAGTGCTAGGCAAACTTCTATGGTCTGTGCCTTGATCGTGGCTGGACAGATTTGGATGGGCTGGAGTGGGGCTTCGATGACCACTTCAGAATTTGGAGAACAATCCAGTGCTGGGCAGACTTCTGTCTGTGCCCTGAAAATGACAAGGACAAATCAAGATCAAGTGTACATATGATATGAGTTTATCTTGTTGGGCAGACTGGATGGACCATACAGTTCTTTATCTGCCATCATCTACTATGTTACTGTATAAGGGAACTGTCTCCAAAAGGTTTGTATGTGTGGAAAGGATTTGGAAGCTGTCTTAGAGGGGACAATGTATGTAAAGAAGCTTGGAGTCATGTAGGTGAAGGTAATGTCTGTCTGTAACAAAGTCTATTGTTGCTTTCTTCCAAGTACTGTACATGTTTGTCTTGCACATCAGCTTTGAAAGGTAGAAACTGGGATGGGGGTTCATATATTAAGCTGCAGAATTATCAGTCTGTCTTGTAAAATAGACTTTATTTTGATTTTGATTTTTAGATGAGTTTGACGTGGTAAACCATGATACCCTGCATACTAAACTATCAGAAGTAGACCTGGCAGATATGTTGGCATAGTTAATTGGCTTTCTTGTGGAATAGATCTCTGAAAGTTTTCTGGCAGAAAAAAACTCTCATCTCCTTGGGACATGAAGCATGGTGTTCCTCTTTCCACTATTTTTTAAATTTTTATTTGAGGGGTATAGGGAGGTTTTTGAATATTTACGTTTTTAAGTATTTTTCTTATGCAGATGATATTCTTTTGTTTTCATTTGTTTCTGATGTAGGTTCAGTATATTCTTTTATGAATAGGGTTTTTGATGTTTTATATGCCTAGATGTGTTCACTTGATTTAAAATTTGTGATAAAAACAAATGTTCTTTGGGTTGGAAGGTGCCCATGTTGTAAACCACAAATGCCATTTAAGTTGGTGGGAGAAGAGATTCCCATTAGGGATGAGATAAAATTATTGGGGGTTCTGATTAATAATGTCCACACAAGTGAATAGTATGGTCTGTAAATTATTCTTTAAACTGAAAATGTTGCTGCGACTCTTTCTGTTTTTAGGTGGTTGTTCAGTCAATGGTGTTATCCATTATAGATTATTGTAACATTGGGTATGTAGGACTGCCAGATAAACTGCAGATAGTTTAAAATGCTGCTGCAAAGCTGATATGTGGTGGTGCTCAGTTTGAACATGCTGCACTGTATTTGAAGAAATTACATTGGCTTTCTTGCAAGGCTAGGGTAGAGTTCAAGCTGCTGACCATGATTTTTAATGCTTTATATGGTACGAGTCTTGATTACCTTTTGTATTGTGTTAACTTATATCAACAAAAAAGAACCCTTAGGTTACTATCTGATATCAGATTAATAATCCTGGTGAAGTCTATTTGTCAACTGAAGAAGACTCTTAATTCTATTTTATTGGGAAAAGGCTCTGAACTGTGGAACTCTTTGCCTTCAAATATTAGAATTATAACAAATTATATGAGTTTTAGGCATACTGTTAAAACATGGATATTTAGAAAGTATTTTGAATGAGTTTAGTTATTTTTATTTTTTTAATGAATTTCTTCTTTTTTTCTGGATATTATTTGTTTACTATATCTGGGTTTTTTGTTGTTGTTGTTGTAATCTGCCTAGAACTGTTACTGATTAAGCGGAATACAAATAATTAAATTAAATCCCTCTACTTTTATTCCACTCAGAATTTGTTGCCAGAGGTGATAGTGCCATGGACACTAAGCAGTGATGGTTTTTCCCAAGATGTTTTCCCATGTGCTCGCACACTATATTGATAGACCAAGTTCTTAATCTTAATACTTATGCTTCAGATCTGTTTTCTCACTTTGCAGCAAAGATGCATACCCTAAAACTTTCATTGTCCCCATTTGCCAACATCAGTCCTGGTCCCCTCCTTAGCAAATTAACCTAGCCCTGCATAGGTTTCGACTACTCACACCAATGGCTTCTTTGCAGTACACTCACTTCTTTCAACATGTTCACTCCCTCTGCTGTTAAGAACACACTAAAAACTATCAAGACTAAAACTACACCACACAACCCCATACCTTTGCATATAATCAGAATGTTTCCTTCCTTATCTTCATTGCTTGATCACTAAATCTGTTGAAGTAGGTGCAGTTTCTCCTGCCTAGAAATCTGCCTGCCTCTACCCTGGAATTAAAGACATTAAAAAAAATTATTCTTACATTTCATACTAGTGTCAAATAGTTAACCAACTATTTGTACCTAAACTAACTGAAGGCATAGTGGTGGAACAATTAATAAACTTCTTGGAACAAATTGCCTTTTATATACCCATATCAAACATGCTTTTGCAAGCACTGGAGCACAAAACTGCCCTCATAGGCCTTACTACATTCATCCCAGCAAATCTTTATCATACCAGAACTGTGGTCCTGATTCCCCTAGATCTCTTGGCAGCCTTCAGTCTTATAGATCACACGCTATTACGAGACAGACTTAAAGAAATAGGGATGTTTGTTTGTTTATTTATTTATGACATTTGTACCCTACATGTTGGGGAGAGTCTATGAATGATTCTGCTCTATCTATCCAATAGATCTAACTCTGTTCTTTGGCAAAATGCCCTTGCCCATCCTCCCTTACTTGCAAGGTCCCACTGGCTCCTATATTATTTAACATATTTTTGTCCCCATTAGCTGGCCTAATGTAAGCTTTATACCTCACCTCCTTCATATGTGCAGATGACATCCAGATACTTGCCAATCCCAAGTTATTTCAACTATTAATGGTAAGCTTACAAAAATTGAAATTAAATCTGGAAAAATTCAAGGCCCTTATCTTTTCCTGGAAACCTGAAGTCAGGCCCTCTGCGCCACTCTCCATTGCAAATACAACAGTCAAGAGTGTTGATTCCCTATAAACTGGTGGAGTTACTTTGGCTGATAAACTAACTTTTCAACCATGTATCTCTTCAATCATGCAAAAACTTTTCTAGAAACATAAAAATGATTCATTCATTCCAGTGTTCCTTTGACCAAATCTCCCTTCATATTATAGGTCTAATAAGCTGCTAATTACTCTGGAAGAATTTGTGACTTGTCTCATGTTTGGATATGATTTTGCCCTGAAGTGGTCCCAGAATAAAGAAAAGGGTTCTTACAAAGGTTTTGCTGGCAATATGAGAGAAGAATGCCACACTTTGGAAATACATGACAATTTATTGGTAATAGATAGATAGGTTGATAGATGTAAATATGTGTGTGTGTGTGTGTGTTTGTAATATAGAAGGATAGATATATTAGTATGGCAAAGCAATAAGGAAAACTTGGCAGCAAGGCTTATCAGTACATGGTAGAAAATAAGATAACAATATTGGTGCAACTAATAATTATTCCTGAGACATAACTGTTGGTGCTACCCTAAGATCACATGCCAAACGTTTCTGACTCACTTGGAACTTGGCAATGCTTTCTATCTCACCCAGACTATAGGAAGGATAACTAACCTTATCCTGTAGGCTGCCTGAAAAAGTCCTTTGGCACCTTCTTTGTGGCAGGTCTATCCTTTTCCTCTCAGACTCCATGCTGAAGTTCCCCATCCGGCTCCTGGACAGGACTATGTAGATAGACTGCCTGCTCCATTGTGTCTTCTGCCTGTGTTCATTGTGGAAGGCTATAAGCAAGGAAGCTGGAATGCACACAGCTCTTCTCTGGAAATTTCTTAGTTGAAGCTAAGATGCTACCCACTACTGGTTCTGACTCAGTATGGCATATATTCATAGTACAGTTCCTTTATGAGCACAGAGGGCTTCAGCCCCCTCAGTGATACTCAGAGGGACTACATGTTGGCTAATGAAATAACACCAATCAGAGAAAGGTGTCTATCTCTCAGTCTGGCAAGCTATCTGCTTGTATAGCTCTTGTGTCTAACTCATTGAGTAGACTCCCCTCCTGTCAGTCAGTATCCTTCATATAGTGCACATCATATCATGCTTGTAACAGTTCTCTGATTGGATGAGCTGGGCCAATAAAGACTTCTGGCATGAAGTGTGCATGTTGACAGTGGATGGTAAAGCTTTGATCCAAATAGTAATTGTCATTAACTGGGCACAGGAATGCCTGTTCAGATGATATAATGAGGCCCCTGGCCTTGTTGATGATCCTCCTTATCAAAGCTGGTACTACTGGTGCCTTACAAGAGATGGTCAACAAAGATTATCACATACCAGTGTCAGTGTAAATCTCACTTTGTAGGTTTCACACCAGAGAGAGGAAACACAGATGTTCCTTGGAATATCAGTCCATTGCTGTAAGAAGTCTTGTAACTACTATGACAGTATAGTAGTAAAAAGATGGTTCCTGGCCTAGTCAGAGTTTGGTTCATAGGCCTCAGTTTGGCAATGCAGGCCTTATGCTTACAAACAGGTATTTACAGTGTTCTAGTCCATACATTGGTATCGAGCCAGTTAGACTATTGCAATGCATTCTTAAGTTTTCAGATAGTAGATATGAAATGCTTGCAGTTAGTACAAAATGTTGCAGTCAGGCTACTGGTGTAAAGAAGTGGGACCACATGACTTTCCTATTAAAAGAGGAACATTTGATCTGAGCAAGGATTCCATACAAGATGCTTAGTTCCCCAAATACAGTTTTCTGGTCTTCCATTCTTTCTGTCATAACTGCTTATCCCCATGCACCCTCTAAAACTTTGCAATCTGCACAACATCTTCTTGTAGTCCCTTAATTACAGTATCTGAATCTTCATTGTAGTGGGGCTGCCCCCTGTGGAATTACCTACCGCTCTACTTATGCCTTGAAACTTCCTTTCTGAGGTTCAAGACGACCTTAAAAACATATTTGTTTGAAAAAAAACCTTCAAAGTATAGTCATTCCACCTCTATCTTTATAGTTTGGTACTGTTGAGGGGCCTAAATCTGGAATATACAATCAGTCCACTTTTTCCTCATTGTAAATTTCCTTTTCCTACCTTCATCTGCCTTTCCCGCTATGATTCTATTTTTATTGGGTATTGTAAACCACTTAGATGGAACTTAGAGGTGTATGAAGTATAAAATAAACTTGAAACATTATTCCCAGGTCCACTGGATTTGGAGTTTGGGTTTTCAATTTCATTACTTGACTTTTTCAAATATGAGCTCAAAATGAGTAACACATTCAGTTAAGTTGGTCGATCTCTATTCAAGACATCTTACAATCTAAGTTGTATCAGAGGCAAGGTAGAGTAAAGTGACTTGTCCAAGGTCACAATGAGCATCAGTGGGAGAAGCAGGATTTGAACCTAACTACTGGACTCCAATCCACTGACTGTTTCCTCTCCCTTCCTATATCCACATGTGCATAACATGACTTCCTTACTCTTATGGAATGTATACAAGTTAAATTTACCTCAGAGGTGGCTACAAATCTGTGTCTGGAGTACTTGGTTTTAAAGTTCATTTAGGTATACTGGATGCTGGTTATTGTGGCCCCATTCCAGGCCAAAATTTTGTATAGCCAGTAGCTGGCAATTTGGAGAAAAATTACTAACCAGAATAAAATTTATACTAGCCAATCATATGTGTTTAATCATATAAAGATTATAATTAGCCAGTCACTAATTGGTGCCTTGCCACCTAACTTTGGCTTTGCCAATCGTGCCTGCTAATTTGTAAACACTTTTCAGTATGCATAATTGCTGCAAAAAGTCATCATTATGCAACCTCTGGTCACTTCCACTGAGGGCACTCTAAGATTAATGCAGCGTGAACGGAGATTGAGGGTTTCAGAACTTGGAGAAAACCTTCACTGGGCTAAAGCACATTCTATAGTAAAAGGGAAAATTACAGTATGAACAGACATAGGAGAGCAAGGACCGAATTTGAAACATGGGGACGTGGCCTTCATGAAACAGAAAGTTTATCTTCAGTACTTGTAGAGATACAGTCGTAACCTTCTGACTCAGCTGCTACACTTTTGCCTCCCTCTATATATGCCCCACCTAACTCCTACCTACAGTATATATTGATGTATATAACTGTTTTGTTGTTTGTTACATTTATACCCCGCGCTTTCCCACTCATGGCAGGCTCAATGCGGCTTACATGGGGCAATGGAGGGTTAAGTGACTTGCCCAGAGTCACAAGGAGCTGCTGCCTGTGCCTGAAGTGGGAATCGAACTCAGTTCCCCAGGACCAAAGTCCACCACCCTAACCACTAGGCCACTCCTCCACTCCACACTGTGTATAACTGTAAAGGAGATGGGAGACATTGCTATGAAACTGCTCATCGTATGTGACTGTAAGCAAGCTGAGAACCGTTGCTGTAGCACAGCTCATGAGACAAGTGAGCTGCCATAACAGCTTACAGGGTGCAGTGTCCCCACTGTAAGAAAGCTGGGACAGCTGAAGGTGTGATTGTAAGGGGGCTGCCATAACACAGCCCACTGGATGTGGTGTGCAACTGTAAGTGAACTGGGAGACACTGCATGACAGCTCATAGGATACAGTGTGTGGCTGTAAAGTTGCTGATGCTACAGCTCACAGGCACAGTGTGCTACTGTAAGGGAGTTGCTAAACGCAGCTCATGGACCTTGCATGTGACTGTAGGGGAGCAGGGAGTCACTGCTATACCACAGCTCACGAGATTCTGTATGTCAAACTGCGCCCAGCACTCCACCGTGTAGGATCCTGACAGTGAAAAACTGATGCATATGGTCAGTTCTCCTGAGAACCTGAGAGTTCGTGACTGAGAGCAGACAACCACTTCACCAAATCTGTCTTTTGGTTTTTCTATGTAAGTTGCTGTGCGCTGGTGTCAGGTTTTCTATTCTTAATGATAATGTCACATGGGGTTTTCAGTTCTGCCCTTTCCTATATATCTGGTGTGGGAAAGGAAGTTGTTGTCTCCTCAGGCTGCAACTTCTGCAATTCACACCTCTTATTACTTTCCTTTCAAGAAGTGATATAAGTTATTGTACTTGTTTATTATTAGGCAGAACACTGAGAAAACGGTGGGAAATGATGAGGAGGAGGTTGGGCATTGATCAGCAAAATGCCACGGATGCAGGAGGAAGGTTGGGCAGTAGCATATAAAGGCACATTTATGCAGGGATCATTATAAATTGATAGTTTATTAACTGGTCTACAGTTCTGCTTGCACCATTTGAGGCCTGGTAAAACATGCTCATAGCCTGGAATGAACCATCCATTGAAACTGTTTTGATTCAAGGTTACTGGTAGATCATTGGTTTATGTTTTGATTTTCACCACTGAACTATGAAAACATTGGTTAATGTTCAAAATATACAAGTGGAGAAACACTGGTGTTGACACTGATGTGCACAATACCACCAACTATAGAAACCAGTGAAAATTAGGTGAACTGTGTGTATTAAATACAAATATGAGGAAAAGACCTCAAATGCCCAGATGCTAACACAACTCAGCACCTTTACTGGGGCTTGGATATTATCACTGGTCAAAAACCTCGTAGTAATTCAACACACATTTATTTATATGTCACATACACATTTGTTCCTTCATATTACTTTGTAATTTATCTAATCCTCCTCATCTCTATACAAATCATTTGAAATGGAAGCTGCAACCAACTTGAACCATCAAAAATAGAAGCACTGTATAGGCAGTTAAAGTGACAGTGTTATATAGAATGTGCAACTGCTTCTGTTTGAAAGGATTCATAGTGAACCATAATTTTAAAGTTTGTGAAGCACAATCCCTGCTGAAACCATGAAAGTGAAACAGCTGGGCCATTGTTGGGTGCAAGTTAAGGGCTTCTTTTTTTTATTACTCAAGTTGGTTGCAGTTTCCATTTCAAATGATTTGTATAAAGATGAGGAGGATTACGTAAGATGAGTTCCGGAGTAATACGAAGGAACAAATGAATGTGTATGTGATATATAAATAAATAAACGTGTGTTGAATTACTGTGAGTTTTTTGACCAGTAATAATATCCAAGCTCTAGTAAAGGTGCTGAGTTGTTTTAGCATCTAGGCATTTTAGGTCTTTTCCTCGTATTTTTATTTAATACACACAGTTCACTTAATTTTCACTGGGTTCTATAATTGTTGGTAACATTGATTCATGTGCAATGTATATCAAAGACTCTATTTTTGCCAGAATGGATTTGCAATTAGGAGGTAATTCTGTAAAGAGGCGCCAACATTTAGGCACCAAAAGTGCCTGTAACTTTCCAGAATACTGGAATATACACACATGTTCAAACAACTTTCTTTAAACTAAGTCCTTAGGGCCCTGTTTACTAAGGTGCGCTAGCATTTTTAGCGCACACTAAAAATTAGTGCATGCTAATGCTAGAGATGCCCTTAGGACTATATGGGTGTCTCTAGCGTTAGCGTGCACTAAAAATGCTAGTAGTAAGCAGGACCCTTATTTTCTTAGTCCTTTTACTCTAGCCTATCTATCTATATATTCCATCTTTGCGTACACCCTATGCTGTCTATTAAAATGTTTTATTGTGTATTATTATTGTTACATTTGTATCCCACATTATCCCACCTTTTTGCAGGCTCAATGTGGCTTACAATTCATCGTAGATACTGGAAATACAAAAGAAAGTACATTTGGATTTACAGCAAGTTTTGGGTACATGATGGTGAAATACATAATATTGGGAATAGAAAAGAGTAAGCATTTGTTTTAGCAGAAGTTTTGGTTACATGATGGTGAAGTACATTATATTGTTAGAGTCAAAGGCATTAGGTAAATAAGGTGTGAGAGCAAAAGACATTAAAGAACATTCCTGGGTATCTTGAAGAGGGTGGAGTTACGCATGTTGTTCTTTATGATATATTTTGTCGAAGAGATAAGTCTTCAGGAGTTTGCGGAAAGTAGTCACTTCGTAGACCGATTTCAGGTTACGAGGCAGTGAGTTCCAGAGCTGTGTGCTTGTATAGGAAAAGGTTGATGCATGCATAGATCTGTATTTCAAGCCTTTGCATTTGGGAGGATGAAGATTGAGGAATGTGCGGGAGGATTTTGTTTGCATTTCTGGGTGGTAGTTCTATTAGATCCGACATGTAGGCTGGGGCGTCACCATGGATGATTTTATGGACCAAGGTACAGAGTTTGAACGTGATGCGTTCTTTGAGTGGGAGCCAGTGTAGTTTTTCGCGGAGGGGTGTTGCGCTTTCGTATTTAGGTTTGCCGAATATAAGTCTAGCTGCCGTGTTCTAGGCTGTCTGGAGTTTTTTGAGTATTTGCTCTTTGCAACCAGCGTAGAGTGAGTTGCAATAATCCAAATGACTAAGTACCAGTGATTGTACCAGGTATCGGAAGACATTCCTTGGAAAAAATGATTTGACTCGTTTTAGTTTCCACATTGAATGGAGCATTTTTTTAGTTATGTTTTTTGCATGGTTCTCAAGTGTTAGGTGTCGGTCAATGGTGACTCCAAGGATTTTTAGGGTGTCTGAGACTGGTGGACTTAGATTGGGTGTGTTGATGGTGGTGAATTCCTTGTTGTATTGCGAGGTGAGTACTAGGCATTGGGTTTTTTCGGCATTTAGTTTCAGTCGAAATGCATCTGCCCAGGAGTTCATAATATGTAGGCTCTGGTTAATTTCGTCAGAAATTTCTGTTAGATCGTGTTTGAATGGGATGAAGATTGTTACATCATCAGCATATATGTATGGGTTTAGATTCTGATTCGATAATAACTTAGCCAAGGGTGTCATCATTAGGTTGAATATGGTCGATAAGAGGGGGGATCCCTGTGGAACTCCGCATTCAGGTGTCCATGTGGCTGATGTTGTCAAGTTTGATGTCACTTGATATGAGCGGGTGGTTAGGAAACCCTTGAACCATCTGAGAACGTTACCTCCGATTCCGAAGTATTCTAGGATGTGTAATAAAATTCCATGGTCGACCATATCGAATGCGCTTGACATGTCGAATTGTAGCAGTAGTATGTTGTTGCCGTTTGCTATCAGTTGTTTGAGTTTGGACATAAGCGTGACTAGTACGGTTTCCGTGCTGTGGTTAGATCGAAATCCTGACTGGGAATCATGCAGTAATGAGAACTTGTTTAGATACTCTGTGAGTTGTTTGGTCACCATGCCTTCTGTTATTTTGGTGAGTAGGGGAATAGATACTACTGGTCTATAGTTTGTTAGTTCGTTGGTATTTTTCTTTGCATCTTTGGGTATGGGGGTGAGTAGAATATTACCCTTCTCCTTTGGGAAGAGTCCATTTTGTAGCATGAAATTCATATGATTAGTTAGGTCCATTATAAATTGTTGGGGGGCCGACTTCATGAGGTTGTTTGGGCATATGTCTAATTTACAGCGAGATTTGGCAAATCGTTTAAGTGTTTGTGAGATAAGATCTTCTGGTAGTATGGTGAATTCAGTCCAGATCCTGTCTGCTGGGTGGATTCCGGGTTCTGGGTCTAGGCATTCTAGGAGTGTGGTATATTCGATTGGGCTGGCTGGTATTTTGAGTCGTAGTTTTATGATTTTCTCGTTGAAGTATCTCACCAAGTCGTCGGCTCCTGGAATGTCTTTGTTGTTGGTGGTGACTGGGGTTGTATCTAGTAGTTTGTTCACGAGTTGGAAGAGTTTGTGTGTGTCTTTGTAATTTGGCCCGATTTCAGTTTTGTAGTATTGTCTTTTGGTTAGTTAGATTGTGTTGACATTGTAATGTAGCATACTTTCTCCGAGGACAAGCAGGCTGCTTGTTCTCACGACTGGGTTGACGTCCACGGCAGCTCCCACCAACCGGAACAAAACTTTGCGGGCGGTCCCGCACGCAGGGCACGCCCACCGTGCATGCGCGGCCGTCTTCCCGCCCGTGCGCGACCGTTCCCGCTCAGTCTTTTCTTTTCCGCGCTGGAGAGAGCCATGTTCGTCTCTCTCTCTCTGTCAGCCCCGGAAACCGGATCGCGCTTTCGCCGCAAAATTTCTCTTTTCGTTGTTCTCCGTTTTTTCTATTTAGTTTAAAAAAAAAAACGCTAAACTTTGTTTTTCCCTCGTCTCTTAGCGGGGGCGTCGCATTGCAGCCTTGTGGCCGCGCGGTCGATTCATTTTTGAGGTGTGAATTTTACCGCCACCATCGACGACTTTGACTTCGCCGACGCGATTTTTCCGTCGATGTCCTCGAAGGTCCCGAGTGGATTTAAAAAGTGTGGTCGGTGCAGCCGGCATATCTCGCAGACCGACACTCACGCTTGGTGCCTCCAGTGCCTCGGGCCGGAGCACGATACCAAGACGTGTACTTTGTGTCTCGGTCTCCGGAAACGGACACAGGTAGCGAGGCAAGTTCTTCGGGACCGTCTTTTTGGAACTTGCGCCGGCCCTTCGACTTCGACGGCATCGGTATTGACGTCCTCCAAATCGGCACCGATGGCATCGACCCCAGGAGCACAGGTCCCGTCGGCCTGCCGGTCCCCTGGTGAAGGCAGGGGTGAGAGGCCGCGTGGGCAATCGGCCCCGGTCACTCCCTCTACCCAGGGCCCTCGGGACCGAACCCTGTCGGACCCGGTCCCTTGAGGCCGAGGGGGATCGACCTCCTCCTCCTCTATTCCACCCAGCGCCGATGACGGGCACCGCAAAAAGGCGAAGAAGCACCATCATCGGTCGCCTACGATGCATCTGGCTCCCGGCGCCGGAGATGAGTCGACGCCGAGGAAGCGGCAGCATCGAGAGGAGAGGTCCCCCTCGGTAGTAGAGGTACCACCACGTCAGGGTGCCAGCACTTCGGTGCAGTCTCCTGGACCCGAACAGCTTCCGGCACCGACGCCTCTACCGGCCCCCTCGCCTTTCCCGACAACGGGCCTGGACGAGTGCCTCCGAGCCATCCTTCTGGGGATCCTGGAAGGGCTGATGCGCCAGACTGTGCTGGCACGGGGGGTGCTTGCGCCCTCGGCACTGTTGACTGTGGCGCCGGCGTGCTCTAGCCCGGTGCCGAGGCCTTCGACGCCGACGCCGCTTTCGGCGCCGGTCTCGACCGCCACGCAGGTGGAGTCCCCGTCGACATCGATGGAGGGAGCTTCATCCCCGCCGGCGCGGGAGTCCACCGCTCGACGACGCCACCGAGGTATCGGTGCCTCGACGTCGAGCCGGGCCCGGTTGAGGACTCAGCTGCACGAGCTCATGTCCGACACCGAGGAAGAGGCCTCGTGGGGGGAGGAGGAGGACCCCAGATATTTCTCCTCAGAGGAGTCTGTGGGCCTTCCCTCCGACCCCACTCCTTCACCAGAGAGAAAGCTCTCGCCACCTGAGAGCCTCTCCTTTGCCTCCTTCGTCAGGGATATGTCTATTTGCATTCCCTTTCCCGTGGTCTCTGTGGATGAGCCGAGGGCTGAGATGCTCGAGGTCCTCGACTATCCATCACCACCTAGAGAGACCTCCACGGTACCGTTGCACAATGTCCTCAAAGAGACACTGCTTCGGAACTGGTTGAGACCACTATCTAATCCCACCATCCCCAAGAAAGCAGAGTCCCAATACAGAATCCACTCGGACCCAGAGTTAATGCGGCCCCAATTGCCTCATGACTCGGCGGTCGTGGACTCTGCTCTCAAGAGGGCACAGAGTTCGAGGGATACCACCTCGGCGCCCCCGGGGCGGGAGTCTCGCACTCTGGACTCGTTTGGGAGGAAGGCTTACCAATCTTCCATGCTCGTGACCCGCATCCAGTCTTACCAGCTCTACACGAGCATCCACATGCGGAATAATGTGAAGCAACTGGCGGATCTGGTTGACAAGCTCCCGCCGGAGCAGTCCAGGCCTTTTCAGGAGGTGGTCAGGCAGCTGAAGGCGTGCAGAAAGTTCCTGTCCAGGGGTATATATGACACCTGTGACGTGGCATCTCGTGCTGCGGCCCAAGGTATAGTGATGCGCAGGCTCTCATGGCTGCATGCCTCTGATCTGGACAACCGCACCCAGCAGAGACTGGCCGACGTCCCTTGCCGGGGGGATAATATTTTTGGCGAGAAGGTCGAGCAGCTGGTGGACCAACTGCATCAGCGGGAAACCGCCCTCGACAAGCTCTCCCACCGGGCACCTTCAGCATCCACCTCAGCAGGTGGACGTTTTTCCCGGGCCCGGCAGGCTGCGCCCTATGCCTTTACCAAGCGTAGGTACACCCAGCCGGCCCGAAGGCCTCGTCAGGCACAGGGACAGTCCCAGCGCGCTCGTTCTCGTCAATCCTTCAGCTCCCATCACAAGCAGGTACTTGCAGAGGAACTCTCCGCCCTTCTCAGCGCCAATGCGGTCGAGCCCGTACCACCCGGGCAGGAAGGGCAGGGATTCTATTCCAGGTACTTCCTTGTGGAAAAGAAAACAGGGGGGATGCGTCCCATCCTAGACCTGAGAGGCCTGAACAAATTCCTGGTCAAAGTAAAGTTCAAGATGCTTTCCTTAGGCACCCTTCTGCCAATGATTCAGAAAAACGATTGGCTATGTTCCCTGGATTTAAAGGACGCATACACTCACAGACAGTATCTCAGATTCCGCCTGGGCACACGGCACTTTCAGTATTGTGTGCTGCCCTTTGGGCTCGCCTCTGCCCCACGGGTGTTTACAAAGTGCCTCGTGGTGGTAGCGGTGTATCTACGCAAGCTGGGGGTGCACGTGTTCCCATATCTCGACGATTGGCTGGTTAAGAACACCTCGGAGGCAGGAGCTCTCCGGTCAATGCAGTGCACTATTCACCTCCTGGAGCTGCTGGGGTTTGTGATAAATTACCCAAAGTCCCATCTCCAGCCAGCCCAGTCTCTGGAATTCATAGGAGCTCTGCTGAATACTCAGACGGCTCAGGCCTTCCTTCCCGAAGCGAGGGCCAACAACCTCCTGTCCCTGGCTTCCCAGACCAGAGCGTCTCAGCAGATCACAGCTCGGCAGATGTTGAGACT
Source organism: Microcaecilia unicolor (assembly GCF_901765095.1). Taxonomy (NCBI): domain Eukaryota; kingdom Metazoa; phylum Chordata; class Amphibia; order Gymnophiona; family Siphonopidae; genus Microcaecilia; species Microcaecilia unicolor. The sequence continues at coordinate 60,889,733 of NC_044043.1, forward strand.
TCTGGGTCATATGGCCTCCACAGTTCATGTGACTCCCATGGCTCGTCTTCACATGAGATCTGCTCAATGGACCCTAGCTTCCCAGTGGTTTCAAGCCACCGGGAATCTAGAAGATGTCATCCGCCTCTCCACCAGTTGCCGCACTTCACTGCACTGGTGGACCATTCGGACCAATTTGACCCTGGGACGTCCATTCCAAATTCCACAGCCCACGAAAGTGCTGACGACGGATGCATCTCGCCTGGGGTGGGGAGCTCATGTCGATGGGCTTCACACCCAGGGTCTGTGGTCCCTCCAGGAAAAGGATCTTCAGATCAACCTCCTGGAGCTCCGAGCGATCTGGAACGCACTGAAGGCTTTCAGAGATCGACTGTCCTGTCAAATTATCCAAATTCGGACAGACAATCAGGTTGCAATGTATTACATCAACAAGCAGGGGGGGACCGGATCTCGCCCCCTGTGTCAGGAAGCCGTCGGGATGTGGCGTTGGGCTTGCCAGTTCAGCATGCTCCTCCAGGCCACATACCTGGCAGGCGTAAACAACAGTCTGGCCGACATACTGAGCAGAGTCATGCAACCGCACGAGTGGTCGCTCCATTCCAGAGTGGTACGCAAGATCTTCCGAGAGTGGGGCACCCCCTCGGTGGACCTTTTCGCCTCTCGGACCAACCACAAGCTGCCTCTGTTCCGTTCCAGACTTCAGACACACGGCAGGCTAGCGTCGGATGCCTTTCTCCTTCGTTGGAGGACCGGCCTCCTGTATGCTTATCCTCCCATACCTTTGGTGGGGAAGACCTTACTGAAGCTCAAGCAAGACCGCGGCACCATGATTCTGATCGCGCCCTTTTGGCCCCGTCAGATCTGGTTCCCTCTTCTTCTGGGGTTGTCCTCCGAAGAACCGTGGAGATTGGAGTGTTTTCCGACTCTCATTTCGCAGAACGACGGAGCGTTGCTGCACCCCAACCTTCAGTCTCTGGCTCTCACGGCCTGGATGTTGAGGGCGTAGACTTCACTGCGTTGGGTCTGTCTGAGGGTGTCTCCCGGGTCTTGCTTGCCTCTAGGAAGGATTCCACTAAAAAGAGTTACTTTTTCAAGTGGAGGAGGTTTGTCGTTTGGTTTGAGAGCAAGGCCCTAGAACCTCGTTCTTGCCCTGCACAGAACCTGCTTGAATACCTTCTGCACTTATCAGAGTCTGGCCTCAAGACCAACTCAGTAAGGAATCACCTTAGTGCGATTAGTGCTTACCATTATCGTGTGGAAGGTAAAGCCATCTCTGGAGAGTCTTTAGTCGTTCGATTCATGAGAGGCTTGCTTTTGTCAAAGCCCCCTATCAAGCCTCCTGCAGTGTCATGGGATCTCAACGTCGTCCTCACCCAGCTGATGAAACCTCCTTTTGAGCCACTGAATACCTGCCATCTGAAGTACTTGACCTGGAAGGTCATTTTCTTGGTGGCAGTTACTTCAGCTCGTAGGGTCAGTGAGCTTCAAGCCCTGGTAGCTCATGCTCCGTATACCAAATTTCATCACAACAGAGTAGTGCTCCGCACTCACCCAAAGTTTCTGCCGAAGGTGGTGTCGGAGTTCCATCTTAACCAGTCAATTGTCTTGCCAACATTCTTTCCCAGACCGCATACCCGCCCTGCTGAACGTCAGTTGCACACATTGGACTGCAAGAGAGCATTGGCCTTCTATCTGGAGCGGACACACCCCCACAGACAGTCCGCCCAATTGTTTGTTTCTTTCGACCCTAACAGGATAGGGGTCGCTGTCGGGAAACGCACCGTCTCCAATTGGCTAGCAGATTGCATTTCCTTCACTTATGCCCAGGCTGGGCTGACTCTGGAGGGCCATGTCACGGCTCACAGTGTCAGAGCCATGGCAGCGTCGGTGGCTCACTTGAAGACAGCCACTATTGAAGAGATTTGCAAGGCTGCGACGTGGTCTTCTGTCCACACATTCACATCACATTACTGCCTCCAGCAGGATACCCGACGCGACAGTCGGTTCGGGCAGTCGGTGCTGCAGAATCTGTTTGGGGTGTAAATCCAACTCCACCCTCCAGGACCCGAATTTATTCTGGTCAGGCTGCACTCTCAGTTAGTTGTTCTTCGTAGGTCAATTTCTGTTATGCCCTCGCCGTTGCGAGGTTCAATTGACCTGGATTTTTGTTTTGAGTGAGCCTGAGAGCTAGGGATACCCCAGTCGTGAGAACAAGCAGCCTGCTTGTCCTCGGAGAAAGCGAATGATACATACTTGTAGCAGGTGTTCTCCGAGGACAGCAGGCTGATTGTTCTCACCTACCCTCCCTCCTCCCCTTTGGAGTTGATTTTCATAATTTTTTGCTTGTCATTCAACTGAGCGGGAACGGTCGCGCACGGGCGGGAAGACGGCCGCGCATGCGCGGTGGGCGTGCCCTGCGTGCAGGAACGCCTGCAAAGTTTTGTTCCGGTTGGTTGGGGCTGCCATGGACGTCAACCCAGTCGTGAGAACAATCAGCCTGCTGTCCTTGGAGAACACCTGCTACAGGTATATATCATTCGCTATCCCATATTTTGTATTGTTGTTTGAATATTTTTACTGCTGTAATTCTCTTTTGCTTATGTTTGACTTATTCTTGCTGTATACCACCTTGAGTGAATTCCTTCAAAAAAGCAGTAAATAAATCTTAATAAATAAAATAAAAATTTGTGTGCACATACACTTGCCAATATTCTATAAGATGGTACCTAATGCAGTAGCGCATAGTTAGATGGTGGGTTCTGGGGTGAAGTATTTCAGTTTCTCAGTTTTGTGATATGGAAAATAGTTTTGATAAGTGGTAGGTCACTGAGAGTGTAGGACGAGGAGGCGAGATTGGGGATAATAGTGGCCAAACCAAAGCCTGGAAACAGCTGAAACCTTCCTCTGGAATATATCAGATGAAAATGAAGTTCATTTACATGATGTCTGAGGACACAGCCCTAAACCTGACAAATAGAGCACTTGTATAAAGTGTGGTCTCCATTCAGTGGATTGAGAAACAGGGAAGGAATATGTAAGTTGTAAACTGACTATACTGCTGTACAGTGGCGTTGAAAGTAGACGACCTCCATTATAGTTAGCATTTTGGATTTAGGCAAAAATAACGGTTTAACAATGGGAGGGTGAGAAGGACTAACTGGACAGCACTGGACCTGTGATTTGAAGTATAACACTATCTGGTAGCCATGGATGTATTTTTAAATGTTACTATGAATATTGGATGTTGTGTCTAACGTATGTTAGCAACTCAATAAAATTATAAATGGAAACAAAAGAAATAATAAATAACTTTCCTGATTAGCAGTGCCACCAAGGGACATAGCCAAAAGTCCAATTTAGGGGATGGACTGGGGGGGGGGGGGGGGGGGGGAGCCAAGCATTTCCCTTTCAGCTCTTCTCTTCCCCAGCTCCCCCTGCTGTTTGCTTTTTTGGCTGCTGCTGTAAACTGATTTCAATTGTGCACAGTGGCTCCAATTCTTTTATTTACTTATTTCTTTACAACTTAAAATTAATCCATTCTTCCACGTATACATCAAAGTGAAGAAGAGAAAAACAGCATGCAGTAATAAAATTTATGCAAAGTTCATTATGCTAAAGTCCAAATTGAACACCCCTATTTTCCATTATGCAGCTCACAGCAAAGACTTATGTGAGTCTGTGAACCACATTCTCTGTTGTTCTGATTATTTTTGTATAAACAGGTAGAAGCCTAACAAACAAGAATTTGATTGCTAGTAAATGACTGACTGATCAGTTCATTTTTCCATTAGTTTATACCAGCCCAAAGCCCAACCTAGTCAGCTGAACAGTAGACAGTTGGATCTGGCTATCTCTCACTTTTAAACATTGGCTCACAGAACCAGGCCTTCACCTTTTACCTGAACATTAGGTAGTTTAACTTCTTCTGTAAGTCTGATGGAATTGATTCCATAGTACATGGCCAAAGTAGCCGATTTTTACCATTGCCAGCAAAGAAGCAGTGAGCAGTGATGTCTGGGAGGATTGAAGTATTCTGACGGACATATTCCCCCTAATTCTATAAATGACGCATTAAATTGCGTGCCCAGTTTAATTGAGTAACGAACCAATTAGCGCCAATAATTGGGACTGAACAATCTTCTGGCTCCAAAAAGGGGATGCGGCTATGGGACAGACATGAGCGGATCACTTTGATCACCGTTTATAGAATAGAGCTAAGCGCAGTTTTTGCTGCGCCATTTACTAAATTTACCCCATTATATCGGGCAGTTTTCAAGATATTCTAGAGCCCTTCTGTGAAATTAGCGTTAATGTTCCATTGTTTGTCTAAACTGTACATAGAATGTTGTATTGTTCTTTTTTTCTTTACAAATTGTAAACCGTTCTGTCATGCAGTTGCAATAAGATACGGTATATAAATTGATGAAAATAAATAAAAATAAATGCTTTAAATTGTAAAATGATGGGTGGTGATTCCTAGTAAGATATTTTCACCTAGACCCCAGCCTTAGTATAGATGTTGTGACTATTATTATTATTAGATTTGTACCCCGCACTTTCCCACATAATGCAGGCTCAATGCGGCTTACATAGTAATTTGAAATACAAAGTTAATAGAATTTTGTGTTTGAATATATTTATTAATTTCAAATATTTATGACAATCATATTTGAAAGCAAGAAAAGATACCTTCATCAATACATTTTAGTAGCAATAATAAAGAAACATATACTTGATTGAGTACACTCAAGTCAATAATTGTGGATCCAAGATTAACGATTGGAGAATTAAAACAAGTAAATTAACAAGAAAATTAAACCGGTCTAATATCTGTATCTATTATCCATTCAGAGCTAACCTCTAAGGAGTTCTGGCTGTAATAAATTCAGAAAGTTGAACTGATTCAAAAAATACATATTTAACCGCTTGATGGTATACAATATACTTACAGGGATATTGTAAGAAAAAAGTTGCCCCCAACTGGAGCACCCCTGGTTTTAGCAAGAGAAATTGTCTACGTTTTTTGGGGGTATATTTAGATACATCAGGAAATATACGGACTTTGAGTCCCAGGAATTCTTTTTCTCTTCTTTGGAAAAAAATTTTTCATAATTAACACTTTATCCATAGATAATGCCAAAGTAAGTTGCTGATGTTGTCAAATCTACAGTCGGAGTCTCTAAAATTGCCGAGACATCCAATGATTGTTCCATTTTTTGTTGATCCAATTCATTGACCTCCCTTTTAGGCAGGTAGTAAATTTGAGTCAAAGGCGGTAGAATGTCATCAGTAAATCCTAAGATTTCCTTCAAATATCTATTAAACATTTCTCTTGGTGAAACAGCAATCACCCTAGGAAAGTTTAAGAGTCTCAAATTATTTGATTTTTGAACATTCTCCAAATTTTCTATTTTTCTTTTCATAATGGAAATATCCTTTATTGTTGTGATCTGTAATGCTTGCATTTGCCCTGCCTGGTCTAAGTTAATAGAATTTTAATAAAACAGTAGTAAAACAATGTAAAGTTGGGCTTAGTAGTGTATGATAAGTTGAGCTAGATAATATATGACTAGGATAAAAGAGGGTAGATAGGATAGTGTAATTTGGGAGAAAGGGTACTACTAGGACATTGTTATGTATTGCTTCAATATTTAAACTTGAATGCTGGCAAATAACTTATGTTTAAATATTCAAACAACTGAAATCATGATATTAAGTGAAACATCTGATATTCAACTACCAACTCATTTGAAAGCTGATGAATGATCTGATTCTTAATTTTACTGAGCTCAAAAAATTTAGGGGTTCTTTTACTAAGGTGCACTGAAAAATGGCTTGCGGTAGTGTAGGCATGGGTTTTGGGTGTGCGCTGATCCATTTTTCAGCACGCCTGTAAAAAAGGCCTTTTTAAAATTTTTGCTGAAAATGGACATGCAGCAAAATCAAGATTGCCACACGTCCATTTTGGGTCTGTGACCTTACCGCCAGTCATTGACCTAGCGGTAAAGTCTCACGTGGTAACCTGGCGATAATAACCTACACACATCAAATGCCACTTGGCATGTGTCTGATATGCTCGTCCAAAAATAAAAGTTATTTTTCAGCCTCGCATTTCGATGCGTGCCAAAAATGAAATTACCGCAAGAGCCACATGGTAACTAGGCAGTAACTCCATTTTGACATGCGTTGGACGCACATAGACACTTACGCAGCTTAGTAAAAGGGCCCCTTAGGAAATACCCTTCACCATAGTTTGTCAAGAAAGGCATAGCTCAAAGCTGTAGTGTTAGTTTTTTCAAGCTGCATGTGATAAGATGTTTGAAAACTTATATGAATTTTGACAATCTTCGTAGCATTGTTCAAGTGTTTAGTCATTTTATGACTAGTCCATTGTAGTGGTCTATTTACTTGTTTATTTATTTTACTGTGCTGTAATAATTGCAGGTCATTCAAAATTTCAAGGGCTAGCTGTTTTGAGAATATAGCATTGGTACTGTAATCTCTGCACTGGTTGTCTGGTAAATAAAATTTAAGATTCTTACTTTGGTACATAATGCTTTAAGCAGTGAGTCTTTAGTAGCCATGGCCAAACTGCTGAAGCTTTACCAGCTGTCTTGGGTGCTTTAGGTTGGTGAATCACTGCTTACCAGATGTTCCATTCTTTAATCAAATGCAACTAGAGGAGACTTGCACCCATGTGTTTTCAATTGCAGGTCCAGTACTGTGGAATTTGTGCCAGCAGAGTTGAGACCATTAGCCAGTGTGGCAACATTTTGGACGCAGTTAAAACATATCTATTTAGGCAGGCTTAATTGCAGTATGTAAATTAAGGCTATATCAGGCACTATATAACTTTGACTTGTGTTCTACTATGACAGAATAAAATCAGTGGAAAAAGAAAGTAATTTTCCAGGTAAATATCAGGCACCAGGTCAGTAATTATCTCTCTCTCTCTCTATAACATACTTTGTATTGTAATTTGAATATTTTACTGATTTAATTGTCTATTGCTTACATTTGACTTATTCCTGCTGTACATTGCCTTGCGTGAATTCTTTCAAAAAGGCAGTAAATAAATCCTAATAAATAAATAGAGAGAGAGAGAGAAAAGGGGGGGGGGGGTGTTAGGATCCTACCGAAGAGTTTCCTAAGCTGGTAGTTAGTTGTATAATACAGGTGGGAGTATATGCTGAGAAACATTTGTTTTTTTGTTTCTTGTTTTTTTTTATTGTGACAGTCTTGTTGTATATTGTGAAATAGTATTTATTGATGTATAACTTTGTAATGTATTCATTTTATTGTGTATATACATTGTTGCCCACCTAGAATTTTAGATTAAGCAGGCTAGACATCTCTCTATATAAAAGGCACCACCAACGTTCTATGAAGCCTCCAGCCGGAAGTGTGAAGGGGGAGAGATATCCGGTTTCCCCATGAGTGTCAGCCCCACCCTCTCTGTAACACAAACAGTCAGTGAAGGAAAACACAGCAAAGCAGTGAAGGACTCAGAGGGGGGAGGGGAGAGAGGGCAGAGGGCAGGGACACACACACTCCCACATGCACACAGAAGAAAACCTTGCTAGCCCCCGTTTCATTTGCATCAGAAACGGGGCTTTTTTACTAGTTTTTAAATAAAATAATCAAATTTGCACACTATAAAACTTTAAACCCTCTTTAAAATACAATATAAAAGCCAATAGTATTATAATAAAGTCAGGAATTCAGGGTAATTGGCATCCTTGTGCTCATTCTGCTTATTTCCGATTCTCATGACTTCATGAATGATTTGAATCCCATAATCAAGTGGCATACCAAGGTCAGTGGGTTAATTGAAATATTTCATGGCAGACCTAATTTCATATGTTTTCATATCTTGTACATTGATGTTGACAGGAGCTCTCCTCTTTGCTTCTCATTAACTATAGTTAACATAGGGGTAAGCACTGGGTAAGGAGGACAGAGAAAGGAGAGATGCTAGAGTAGGAGGAGAAATGCTGGAAAGAGGGGAGATACTGGGGAAGTGGAGAAAGTTGGGAAGAAGAGGGGAAAGTGGGGAAAGAAAAGGGGAGTTGCTATGAACAGGGGAATAGATGTAAGGAGACGAGGTCATTGAAAATTTCATCTTGCACTGTCAATGATTTTGATAGTTATGTGCTCTGTATATAAAAAATTAGGGAACGTCTTCTAGAAGATCCTAACCTGTTCATATACATACAGATATAGATACAGATAGATGTAGATACTATCCTGGGAAATGACTCTCTTTCCACTGATTTTATCCTGGTTTTGTTCTGGTAGTACACTGATAAATTACTGTGAAAAATAAAATATAAACCGATAAAGAAGAGCCCTAACTATAGTCCAAATAATGAACATAGATCAATCTTTCAATATCATTAACTTCCCCGTTGTCTTCCTGCTCAGGTTGACTCTTCACTGATTTTGTCACACACTGAAATTCAACTGAACTGACATGCTCTTTTGTCACAAGTGCAGCCTCTCAAGGAATGTCCTAAAACTATTACATAACCACCCTTGCTTCGAGCAGCCGCTCAGACACAGGGTTCTTGGGCTGTGGGTAGAGGTCACCACGGGGTCAGGCAGGCACCGCTATCAACAACAAGCTGGATAAAATTAGATGTCAAAGAGGAAGCTTGCTGTATTATGGAAAACAAATAAGTTTCCTCTGTAACAACGGACAGTGCTCTAGCGGCTGTGGGGCTGAAGTACGTGAGGGGTGGCAGCCAACTAATTTTTCATTTCATTCATTGTGCACCAATTTCTTTTTTGCATATGTTGCCCTTAGTAACTCATACTGTGTTGACATCCACAGCAAGTCATACCTGGCAGAAGATGTTTTGACCAGGCCAGCATGACAAGTCATTTGAAAATATGTGGATTGGTAACCCAATCTTCTGACTGGTAACACTTTTTTGAGTATTCATATTGTTAATCCCAGAGCCCAGCCAAGATAAGATCATTTTCTTTCTTCGATTGATAAAGTTAGACACAAGTCATGTGTGTAATCTTAGGAGGAAAGTTATAGGTTCAAGACTGAGTCTAGTTGGTGCTAGGCTGACTATGAATATAAAGATAGGATAAACACTTGTAAATGCCAGTTTTACAATACCCATGGGGTGGGGGGAGCACAGATTTTAAGTGGGTGTACGTTGCACAGTGTAAAAAAATATCTGTGGGTATTCCTGATTTTTTTCTCAGGAGTACATGTATATGTATTTTTTAATTTCTCTGTCTGCTTTTGCTCCTCCTCCAAGGCATACTTAAATGTCAGCAAATGTGCCTCTGGTATTAAAACATCCTCAGAAATCTACAAAATTGCCTTTAGGAGCTTGACTTCTTAATAGGCTGCTTTTATATGTAAGAATTTTGTAGCATATAAGGTACTGAGTGATGCCATTCTTTTTATACACATGTATTTTTCTAAAATGTTTGCTCCCACTGTATTTTTAGGAAAATACATTTGAATTTCCTGCTTCCCTATATATATTTTACAAAAGACTCTACATTTAGTGGGCCTTTTGGAAAATAGGCTGAAAATTGTGGTAGCATAGTTATCAACATGAGCTACTACTACTATTTAGCATTTCTATTAACGTGTTATTTTACTGATGACTCGTGCTATTTTAGTACAGGTCCCATGTTAAACATTGAGACCTAGTTACTAACCCTCCTGTTTACAAAGCTGCTCTAGCAGCTGCTGATGTAATAATGCCAATGCAGCCTATTCGCTTTGAATTGTCTGTGTCGGCATTGCCTCGCGGTAGCCACTAGTCCGGCTTTGTAAACGGGGTGGGGGGGGGGGGGGGGGAAGAGAGAAATTGGCTAGATCCATGTCAGTCCGGAAGTCATGGTTATGGAACAGAAACAATCCTTGTATCCCTACTAGATGATCTTCACAAAAACCAAGACAAGGCTGAATGTTTTCAGCAGCTTTTGACATTGAGGATCATAATATTATGCTAGCACAACTGGCAGAAACAGGTATCAATGGAACAGTGCTTGCTTGGTTCAGATCTAATCTGTCAGATAGGCAACAGTCTATATTGTTTGGCAGCACCTTATTGCATTGACTTACAGGGTACCACAAGGATCGATACTGTCACCTATTCTGCTCAATATTTACCTTAAACCACTATCCAAGCTGATTGTCGATGGACACTTGGTTCTACATCAATGCAGTTGATGTGCAGCTACATATACCCATTGAGCCTGACTTACCTACAGCCCTGAATAAATTGACTACCTCTTTAATAGCAGTTCAAGAGTGGGTTAAAATCCACAGAGTTTGCCTGAACCCAAGTAATACCAAGCTCCTGTGGGCCCTGACACAATTGAGCACATACCTGACATCAGTATGTCTTTGGGGAAATATGAACTCCCCCTCAATACATCTAGACTCAAGACTCAACATTTAGGCTGATCCCCTAAATCTAAGCAGCCTTTGAGCTGCTTCTATCATTTACGACAACTACGCTGCCTCTCTCCTTACATTGAGAAGGCAAGTTTTGTCACAGTAGTGCATGCCATGATAACATCAAGATTGGATTACTGTAATGCACTCTACACTAGTCTGACTACAAAGGGTTTTGCACCAGCTCCAATTGATTCAGGGTACTGCACCAAGATTAATAGAAGGTTATAAGTGACATGACCACATCACACCATTTTTGCAAAAAAATTCACTAGCTACCAGCTTAGAACTTTATGCCTAATCTTCAAGGCCCTTAAAGAAAATGGCCCAAAGTACTAGAAGATCAGAATCTCCCTCTATACTTGTCCAAGGTCACTAAGGTCCTCCCAAGGAGTATCCCTAACCACACCCCCTCCAAAGGACATGATACAATGTGATACCTACCAGCAAGCCTTCTCCAGAGTAACCACCACACTATGAAATGCACTCCCTGAAAGGCTTTGCTTAACACAAGACTATCTCTACTTCAGAAAGCAGGTGAAAAATTGCCTCTTCACCTAGGCCTTTGTGTGTTTGTGACTAACAAGTTAGTTACTTCTTCCATTAAAGAGTGGCACAGTCTCATAGCAAGACTTGCTTATATAATACAATACAAAATAATGTTGTAGTTTGCATATACTGCAAGGTTCAATGTGGATAACAATTTACAAAAAGTCAATCAGAAATTACAGAACATTCTTGTAACAAACCAGAATTGTACAAAATTTAAGTGTCTTGACTTAAGAATTTCCTAAAAAGATAGGTCTTTAAACATTTTCTAAACACAGAGTAGGAACCTATTTTCCTTATTGTGATTGCTGCAGAGTTCCAGATATGTACAGCTTGATAATGGAGAGTAGAATAAAAAGCTCTTTTTGAACGGTAAAGTTTTGGATTAGGGAAAAAGAGAGTTAAAGAGTTTCTAGAAGATGTATGAATTTCCTTCTCCAAAGAACATATGATGCAGCTTAAGTAGGATGGAGCTAAGCCAAATAATATTCTCTATGCCAAGGTATAGATCTTAAACTCTATTCGTGTCATGATTGGAAGCCAAAGTAAAGATCGCAATAGTGGCATAACTATCAAAATGGTGAGCAGAGAAAATCAGCCTAGCCACAGTATTCTCTGAGAACAAGTAGGCCATAATTCTCACATGTGGGTAATGCGACCCGTGTTGCCCCAGTCCCGGTGCTTATAACAAGCTTTAAAGAGCTTGGTGGAGCTCAAGCGTCTTCCCACCCACTGTGAGAGCGTGGTTCTTGCAGTTCTTTTGCAATGGTGAAGACAAGATGTCATTTTGTTTTGCTTGGTTCGGTAGAGCTTTTCAGTGCCTTTCAGCTGCTTTTTGGCTGTTTTTTGGTCCAATTGTGTATTTTTTTCCATGTTTTAGGTCCCTTTTTCCCTCCCCTTTATTGTGTTTAGTGGGTTTTGTCCAGTTTTAAGTTTCCTTATTTTTTCCGTGTCATCAGGCCACTTTTAGGCCTTGACTCTGGTCAGGTTCTCCTTTCATTTTTTTCTCTGTTGTTTGGTCCATTTTTTGGCACCATCGAGTCACTTGATTTGGCCATGGAAGTTTTTCCTTCCATGTCCACGAAAGTTCCCAGTGGCTTTAAGCGCTGTACCCGGTGCAATCAGACTATCTCTGGTACACACACCCGTTCTTGGTGTCTTCAGTGTCTAGGGCCTGACCATAGCCTTTCCAACTGTGTTCTATGTCTTTGGATGAAGAAAAGGACTCAGTTGTCCAGAGAGGCTCAGCATGAGAAGAGATTTGGAGCCCGGTCCGAATTCTCAGCATTGGCATCAGCATCGGGTATGGCATCAGCACCATCAGTACATATGGCTTCTAGACCTGTTGACACTGGGGGCAGTTGTGCATCGAGTGGGTCTCCACCTGCCTCAATGTCGACTGCTGTGCAGGGCCCTCGGGATCGACCTGCATTGGACCCAACCCAGAGGTAACATGAGGATTCGACATTGTTCTTGTCAGCACCGAGGAGCCTTGATGACCGACTTCAAGCAAAGGCCAAGAAACATCAGCATCAGTTCTCCTTAATGCACAGTGCCGGGAGCTCCGGGGCTCCAAAGGATTCAGCATCCGAGAAGTATCAGCACTGGGAGGACCGCTTCCCCTCCTACAAGAGGTGCTGGTGTGGAGGTCTCCAGGCAACCAGGACCAGCCTCCAGTCTCAACCCCAGCAGTTCTGCAGGCTGTCTCTGAGCCGACACCCCAGAATTTCCCGATGTTGACCCTCAATGAGCGCATCCGGGCCTTGCTTCCTGAACTGCTGGCTGGCTGTATACAACAGAGAGCATCGGCATCAAAGGTGCTTGCGCCTGCCATGCCTCCTGTTGCAGCTCTGCTTGGCTCTCAGCCTGTGGTGAGGCCTCAGACGCTGGTGTTGCATGCGGCCCACGTGTCGACTGCCACCCAAGCCTGTACTCCCTCTACGTCGGTGGAGAAAGCTTTGCCGGAGTCAAGGTGGGAACCAACTCCTCAATGCCCCTGTCGTGGA